>NC_072405.2:140229015-140532045 GCF_028858775.2 Pan troglodytes
GTGAATTTGGAAGGTGATTCTTAATGTTTACATTACCCCTCAGTTCTGAGAAGCCAAACATTTGTTTGAAAAAAAGAAATAGAATTTCTGAATCAGAAGAAAGAGTTTTTGTGTGTGTGTTTATGTGTTGTTGGTTTTTTTTGTTTTTTTGGGTTTTTTTTTTAATTGAGACAAAGAGTCTGGCTCTGTTGCCCAGGCTGGAGTGCAATGGCACAATCTCTGCTTACTGTAACCTCTGCCTCCTGGGTTCAAGTGATCCTCCTGCCTCAGCCTCCCAAGTAGCTGGGATTACAGGCATGTGCCACCACACCCAACTAATTTTTCTATTTTTAGTGGAGACGGGGTTTCACCATGTTGGCCAGGCTGGTCTGGAACACCTGACCTCAAGTGATCCACCCACCTCGGCCTCCCAAAGTGCTAGGATTACAGGCGTGAGCCACCGTGCCCAGCCAGAACAAAGAGGTTTCATGAAGGCCATTTCCAAATGTCTTGCCTTGCTGGCACAAACTTCCCCAGTCATCTTTTCTTGTGTTGCGCCAGACAGAGAAGGCATCTAACAGGTATGTGGGAAGCTGGGCCATGTTCAGCTCAAGATTCACACTCGTTCACAGTAGACCTCCGTATGGCTCACATATGAACTCTGCTATGCTTCAGTTCCTAAGGCCATACAGCTCCCAAAGTCTGCCATGTCATGTTTTAAATAAACTGGACTCGACACCCAGCCAAAAATAACAATGATGTGCACGTCTCTGTATGTAAATGTCAATAATAAGGTACAAAATGATCACACATGGGCCAATTCCCATCCTATACTATTTGGTATTATCACCTAATATTTGTCCTCACTCTTTTTTTTTTTTGAGACGGGGTCTCGCTCTGTCACCCAGGCTGGAGTGCAGTGGCGCGATCTCGGCTCACTGCAAGCTCCACCTCCCAGGTTCACGCCATTCTCCTGCCTCAGCCTCCCAAGTAGCCGGGACTACAGGCGCCCGCCACCACGCCCGGATAATTTTTTTGTATTTTTAGGAGAGATGGGGTTTCACCGTGTTAGCCAGGATGGTCTCGATCTCCTGACCTCGTGATCTGCCCGCCTCAGCCTCCCAAAGTGCTGGGATTACAGGCATGAGCCACTGCTCCCGGCCTGTCCTCACTCTTTCAATGAGATCACAAGCACCTTGAGGGTGGACATCTTGTATTAGCAGTAGTAGAAGTATTAATTCTAGTGATTTATTTTTAATAGAATCTTGCTCTGTCACCTAGGCTGGAGTGCAGTGGCACCACCATATCTCACTGTGGCCTCGAACTCCGGGGCTCAACAGATCCTCCTGCCTTAAGCTCCCGAGTAGCTGGGGTACTACTCAGTTGTACAGGCGTGTGCCACCATGCCTAATTTTTTTTTATTTCATGTAGAGACGAGGTCTTGCTATGTGCCCAGGTCAATCTTGAACTCCTGGCCTTAACAATCCTCCCATCTAGGCTTCCCAAAGCCACAGTGGGCCACCGTGCCCAGTCTAATTGTAGTTTTGATCCTCTTAATTGAATTGTCTATAGTGTGTTATATAGCTAGACAATCAGATTACCTGAATAATAAAACTTCTCTTTCTTATGTTTTCATTTAATATTCGATCAGCCAAGCACTAAATGACTATTGTGAGATGGTTGTGGGGCAGGCTTCACACAAGTGATTCCAATGTGTCTTGGTTGATTTGAACTTGTAGGAAAAACCGCAATGTCTGAAATCTCCACTGTAACAGATTTAGAGAGAATCCCTAGAGACTCGAGCCTCGCGCTGTGGGCACCATCTCCCCAGGCATGTGCCAGGATCATACAGAACAAAAGATGCACCTCGAAAATGAATGCATTTGGAGGAATCCTCCCCTGTGCTAGAGTTTTCTAAAGTATCCCTCAATCCAGAACATGTCCTTTTATATTAGCCAGGTTCTCTACCGCTCCGTCAATGTGTGTTATTATTATTATTTCCCAAGTATGCAGTTCAGAAAAGATGCTAATACATTGGGGTTGGGGGCGTCCTTTGAAACACATTCCCAGGTGTTTAATTTCCTATTCATAACTAGTGCTAACCAGCTAAGTGCGTGTACACACACACACACACACGTGCACGCACACACACACACACACCTTTTTAAAAATATATCAATGTTGGCCGGGTGCGGTGGCTCACGTCTGTAATCCCAGCACTTTGGGAGGCCAAGGCGGGCAGATCACTTGAGGCCAGGAGTTCGAGACCAGCCTGGCCAACATAGTGAAACCCCCATCTCGTACTAAAAATACCAAAAAAATTAGCTGGGCGTAGTGGTGTGCGCCTGTAATCCCAGCTACTCAGGAGGCTGAGGCAACAGAATCACTTGAACCTGGGAGGCAGAGGCTGAAGTGAGCGGAGATCGTGACACTGCACTCCAGCCTAGGTGACAGAGCAAGACTCTGTCTCAAAATAAATAAATAAATAAATAAATAATATATCAATGTTTTACAACCCTAATACCAGGAAAACACAAAGTACTTCTGGTTTTCAGTGCATGTTTACCACCAAGATGCAAATCCCATACACGTTTTGGGATGCCTTGGAAATAACATAACTGATTCTTGGGTCCACTACAAGTTTACAAACATTCTCTGGCTTGGATTTTCTGTCAATAGTAGCATAACACTTTGCTATGCTAACATATGAAGGAATAAAGCCTATTAGAGGTTCTTTTATTCACAAACTGTCTTCTCCGAGACTATAACCTTTTAGGTTGAACCACTATTAGCTGGAAACTTCTTCTGGAAGGATAAGTGAGAACAGCGCCCAGAGTGCACCTTTTGCCCAGAACTCGGGCCCAAGATCTGGGGAGATATTGCTATAATACTGGGTCGTTCTCTTTCAAAGATGATAAACAGCAGGAGGGTCTATTAATTATCATTTCCCAGCTGGCCATGGTGGCTCAAGCCTGTAATCCCAAGCACTTTGGGAGGCCACGGCAAGCAGATCACCTGAAGTCAGGAGTTTGAAACCAGCCTGGCCAACATGGTGAAACCCAGTCTCTACTAATAATACAAAAAAAAAAAAAAAAATTGGCCTGGCATGGTGGCAGGCACCTATAATCCCAGCTATTTGGGAGGGTGAGGCAGAAGAATTGCTTGAAGCCAGGAGGCGGAGGTTGCAATGAGCCGAGATCACGCCATTGCACTCCAACCTGGATGACAAGAGCAAGACTCCACCTCAAAAAATAAAATAAAATAAAATAATTATCATTTCCCTTTAAACTCATTCTCTTCTGGAAACATGAACCATCTTCCAGAACAAATTCTGATGCATGATAAAAATAAAAACACAGTTTCTACATTTTGCCTACCACACTCCTGGCATAGGCTGATCACAGCTTAAGACACACATCTTCATTTTTCCACAGTATCATGATCTATTGCTTACATAGTTAAAATTGTTTTTAATGGGCCAGGGAAGGAGGTTGCAGTGAGCCAAGATTGCACCACTGCACTCCAGCCTGGGCAACAGAGCAAGACTCCATCTCAAAAAAAAAAAAAAGAAAAGAAAAAAGAAAAAAAGCTGTAGTACTTGCAGCTCTATGTCCAAGTGACAAATCTGCCTTCCAGAAATCTGATTTTTGCGGTGGTGGAGAACAACTACATAGCATGGTGCTTACATGTTGATAAATGTTCAAAAGAAGTTTTTTGACGCTTTAGGCCAATCATCTGTTTAAACCAATAACATTAATTATTACTGTGTACTTTAATACGTAGTCTTGTTTTTCAAGAAGTCCAGTTCAGCATACCATTGATTTAATAAACAATATGCGCTGGGCACGGTGGCTCATGCCTGTAATCCCAGGTACTCGGGAGGCTGAGGCAGGAGAATCACTTGAACCTGGGAGGCGGAGGTTGCAGTGAGCCAAGATTGTGCCACTGCACTCCAGCCTGGGCCACGGAGTGAGACTCTGTCTCAAAAAAAAAAAAGAAAAAAAAAACATACTACGAGGTCAGGCACAGTGGCTCACGCCTGTAACGCCAGCACTTTGGGAGGCCAAGGCAAAAGGATCGGTTGAGCTCAGGAGTTCAAGATGAGGCTGGGCAACATAGTGAAATCCCATCTCCACCAAAAATACAAAAAAATTAGCTGGTGGTGGTGGTGCACACCTGTGGTTCCAGCTACTCGGGAGGCTGAGGTGGGAGGATCGCTTCAGCCTGAGGGGTGGAGGCTGCAGTGAGCAGAGGTGGCATCACTGCACTCCAGCCTGTGTAGCAGAGTGAGACACTATCTCAAAAAAAAACACACACACACTCACAAGACAAACAACAAAACAACATAATACGAAGATGGGAAGAAGGCAGAGGAGGAAGGAAACGAACTATGGTGTACTGAAAAGCCAGATCCCAATACCATCTCAGTTAAACTGAGAGACAGAGTTAGCCCCCTATTCCCCACCTTTTTTTTCAAGACAAGGTCTGGCTCTGTCGCTCAGGCTGGAGTGCAGTGGTGCAATCTCGGCTCACTGCAACCTCCACCTCCTGGGCTCAGGCCATCCTCCCACCTCAGCCTTCAGAATGGCTGGAACCACAGGCACATGCCACCACGCCTTGCTAATTTTTGTTTGTTGGTTGGTTGGTTGGTAAAGATGGGGTTTCGCCATGTCGGCCAGGCTGGTATTGAACTCCTGGACTCAAAAGATCTGCCAACCTCAGCCGCCCAAAGCGCTGTGATTACAGGTGTGAGCCACTGTGCCTGGCTCCAGCCCCACCCTTTTTTAAGTGGAGACATGGACAGGAGCTCACTAATAGATGAGCAAGATAAAAATGATGTTTCTGAAGCAATGGAGAACTGATTATCAAATACTTCCCCAGTGTAAGGATGTATCACTTTTAAAGGTATGTCACTATTTACTTGAAAATGTGACATTTGCAGAGATAGAGAATATTATTTCTGGGTATCTGGTCCAACTCCCTGATTTTATAGGTGAGGGAATCTAAAGTCTGCAAGAAAAGAACACGCCTGGGGCCTGGGAGTAGGATCACAGCAGAGCAGGACCAGGACCAAGCTTCCTGACTGAGCTTCCTCCCATTTCCAAAGCCCTTCACCTGGAGAACTGCTTCCCAGGCTTCGGGTTTCAGTTCAGGGAGCCTGCTGTCCAGACAGGTGCCCCCACGGGTCCACCCGACCACTGTCCCCCTCTCTCAGAGCACTCCTCAAGCTATAGGCGAAGGACACCATCATCTATTCATCTAGCTTCCCCGCTGGACTGAGAGTAACTCGAGTGGGCATTCCTCTTTGTGTCCTGGTACTGAGTGCAGTAATGACATCACATGGATACTGTGTGTAGTGAACAGGGGATCAACTTGTCCCCATTGGCCAGGGAATTTCCTAGCTTTAGCAATACAAGTCCCAAGTCCTGGAAAACCCCTCAACCAAGATGGCTGGTCACTGGTAGCGACATTAACAGGATCAGACAGCCTGGTCACACTTTCCCCTTCTCTAACCGTCCTCCAACACCCAGCCCAGGCCCCAGAGCCCTGTCTGTGCCATGCAGTCCCTCCAGCTCAGCCCTGTCCAATAGAACCTTCTGCCTCGATGAAGATGATCTCTGTCTGAACTATCCAATACCTTAGCTTGGGCCACATGTGGTTACTGAGCACTTGAACTCTGGCTACTGTGACTGAGGAACTGAATTTTTAATTTTATTTAATTTTAACTAACCGAAACATAAATAGCCCCATGCGGCTAGTGGCCACTCTGTTGGACAATTCGATTCTGGTTTTCCATTTATGGAATTAGTGTGCCATCACTGCACACAGGGATGAACTTTAAAGCCAGACAGACCTTGATCCAAGTCCTGACTCATTTACCAATACAGCACTTCTTAGGGAATCTTGTTGCTTCATCTGTAATCCTCACAAACTTACTTTGCAACAATGTATGGAAAGTGAAATGACTGGCCAATAGCAGAACGTCAAGAAACAGGATTTCTCTAGAAGCAACTAAACCAAATATATGTCCAAATGCGAGAAAAATCTGATTCTGAACCAAAAAAGCAAGCGCATGAGCATCATTTCCAGCAGATCTCTAAAACCCTTGCCTGTTTTAAATTCTCATTCTAAATTGTCATGGCTGCCCAGCTGGGCTCACCACCTCTTAATTTCTGTCCCCAGGCCTGCAGCTGGCTGTCACCAAGCCACTACAGAAGGTACCGCAGTCAACACAGTCTAGGTACAAACATACATGTCCAGCTCTCCAAAATGTATACACTAAATATGTGCAATTTTTTTCATATACCAATTATACCTTAGTAGAGCTGTTAAAAAAAAAAAAAAAAACACCCTTGGAAGTGGCTCATGCCTGTAATCCCAGCATTTTGGGAGGCAGAGGAGAGAGGATTGTTTGAGCCCAGGAGCTCAAGACCAGCCTGGGCAACACAGCAAGACGCTCTATTAAAAAACATATAAATAAGGCCAGGCGCGGTGGCTCACGCCTGTAATGCCAGCACTTTGGGAGGCCTAGCCGGGCAGATCATGAGGTCAGGAGATCGAGACCATCCTGGCTAACACGGTGAAACCCCGTCTCTACTAAAAATACAAAAAATTAGCGAGGCGTGGTGGCGGGCGCCTGTAGTCCCAGCTACTCGGGAGGCTGAGGCAGGGGAATGGCGAGAACCCAGGAGGCGGAGCCTGCAGTGAGCCAAGACTGTGCCACTGCACTCCAGCCAGGGCGACAGAGCAAGACTCCATCTCAACAGAAAAGAAAAATAAAAATATATATATATATGTATAAAAAAAAATAACCTGTTAAATCTGCTACATTAACAACAAAAAAAAGTTTTTAAATAAGAAGACACCATTGGGCAGCAGGCATTGGGTGGGAGTTACTGTGCCAGGTCACCCTGAGTGTGGCCCCACACAGCCCTACCGGCAGGAAGGGATCCAGGGCAGGGAGGGATCCAGGCCAGTCCCAGAGCAGGGACCAGGCAGCGCTCACGTGCGCTCTGCACCAGCCACAGGGATGCGGGGACACCGGGGACCGCCCGGGAGCACGTCCTGCGCATCGCCGGCCTCCGCGAGGCCTGCAGAGGACGCAGCCCTCTCCCTCCCGCTGGGTGCGGAACCGGGTGCAAGAGGCCGAAGCGCTGCCCCATAAAGCCGATCTTCGCCGGGGCCCCTCCCAGGCCCTAATGAATACATCCCATTGGCAGGAACCGGCAGCAGGTCCTAGGAGAAGCCAGCCTCCGAATGGAATCACCGGGGAGCTTTTTAAAAATACTGTTCCCCGGAATCGGAGATCAGGGTTTACGGACAGCTCCCAGGTGATGGTGCTGCACAGCTGGGGCCTCTGTATTTTTCCTCTGAATGCCTGAGGAGGTGATCCTGCTGAGCCGCCAAGGCGGGGAACACCGCCCACCAGCAGGGAGAAGCACTATTTAGGGCTGTGGCAAGAAGTCCTATCCTTAAAAGTCCCCTGCCTCTCTCTGGCTACAGGGACAACAGTCAGAGGGCTGCAGGGGCCTGAAGCCAGACACGGGACACAAGCTGCTTCCCTCTCCTTGCAGATGGCTGAGCACTTTCCAGTTGCCCAGGACCTCCCCATCCAGTGTCTCCCAGGCAGGGCTGGCAGGGAGGCCCTCTTCCCCACCCACTGAGCATCCAAGTGCGGGAGGCCTAATCCATGCACCTGGCACTTAGGAAGCCCACAGTCACTGCTGTTACTGTGGTTGCTACCCTCATCTCACTGGGAAAGAAGCCGGCTCAGAGAGATGGGATGGGTCACCCAAGGCCACATGATACTGGGGGCAGGGCTGGCACAGGAACACTGGGCTCTAGGGCTCATTCTTCTCCCTGTACCCCAGGATGCGGCCACTGCCCTGCCCTCCCCCAACACCTTTTTTCCTCCCTCTTACAGAAAACAGGCAGGCTCTACCAGTCAGGATAACACTTCATTCATTGCACACGCTAGGGCTTTAATTCATGGGACCCCACTTGTCCTCCTCAAAATAGTCCTGGGTCTTCTAGGAATGCCCTCCAACCACCAAGTGGTGGGGGGTTTTTTTGTTTTTGTTTTTGTTGTTTTGAGACAGTTTCGCTCTTGTTGCCCAGGCTGGAGTGCAATGGCGCGATTTCAGCTCACTGCAACCTCCACCTCCCAGGTTCAAGCAATTCTCCTGCCTCAGCCTCCCGAGTAGCTGGGATTACAGGCATGTACCAGCATGCCAGGCTAATTTTGTATTTTTAGTAGAGATGGGGTTTCTCCATGTTGAGGCTGGTCTCGAACTCCTGACCTCAGGTGATCGCCTGCCTCGGCCTCCCGAAGTGCTGGGATTACAGGCGTGAGCCACCGCGCCCGACCCAAGTAGTGGTTTTTAGTACAGCTTTGAAGCCTGACACACCAGGGTTGCCACTCAGTAGCTGGGTGATCTGGGACAAGTTTCTTAACCTCTCTGGGCTCAGTTTCCTCTTCTGTAAAGTGGGACTGATAATATTTACCAGTAAGGGTTGTGGTGAGGATTATTAGGTGAGATCATCCAGCGGATGGGATGGGCACCACAGTGGCTGGCAGCAAGTACTAACAGGCAGTAGGTGCCACTATCCAGAAGGCCGGTCTTTCTCACGGCCTCTCCACACTCCATCCTGGCCCGGGAAAGCTCCACATTGCTCACCCTCTTGCCTTATTCACCCCCTTGAAATTCCCCAGGCTCCATGAGCCGGTGACCCACTGCCTCTCGCTTGCCCAAATTCCTCTTGGGTGCCTGGTCCACCCTGGAGACAATGGTGACCCACCATGTGGCTGGAGGTACCACATCCTCCCCCACCCCCCAGAAATAGTAAATGAGAAGTAACCTTTTTCTATTCCCCATTCCAGACTTCCTTAATTAAAATCAAATATTTGCACACTCTCCAAAGCCTATAAACCTGATTGCTCTCAGAAAAAAAAAATGCTTCAGAGCAAATAGAGTGAGTGTGGCACAGGTGGTCTGGCGGGACCTCAGGGTACAGGGCAGCAGGTCCTGAACAACCACACCAGCCCAGAGCAGTCGCCCTCCACTTTTCTCAGTCCACCCACAACAAATCAATGCAACATTCACTTTGCAAAAGGCCCACTGAAAAGCCCCTGAGGGTGAGCAGGTGTTGGGAAGGGATGGAAGGGAGGAACAGTCTACCCCAGCCCTACCCTGAACACTTTCAAACCAGCCACTTCCCACCGGCATGGCTGCCCAGCTGTTAAAATACTGAGTCCTTCCACACAGGCTGGGAAGTAGCTGCTGCCCCAGGAGTCCTCACCCTAAGTGTCCCTCCCCCAGCACTCCCAGACCTCCCCCAGGATGCAGCAAGGAAAGAATTAGTGTCGGGGCACCAGTAGAGGCTTCCAGAAAGTACTGCGATCTGTGCCCGAGGTTAAATATTCTGGCCATCACCCCTGAGCACTGGTAAGGGGCATGAAGATGCAAACGAAATTCTGGGGGATTCAGAAGAGGGGCAAGGTTTCAATAAATGATTGCTAAAGGAAGAGAGAGGGGAAGCAGGTGAAGTGGAGAGAGAAGGGAAAGTGATTCAAGTCGTAGTTCAGTGGCCCCGAGGACAGGCCCCAGAACTGCCCACACCTCCCTCCTCTAGGCCACTCACTCTATCCCAGTTCAGGTCACCATTGCAGAAGTCTCCCTAGCCAGGTGCTACAGTTTAAACATTTGTCCCCCTCAAAATTCATGTTGAAACTTAATCCCCAATGTGGCAGTGTTCAGAGGTGGGACCTTAAGAGATGGCTAGATCCTGAGGGCTCTGCCCTCGTGAATGGATTCATCCATTCATGGATTAATAGGTTAATGGATTAATGGGTTATCTTGGGATTGGGACTGGTGGCTTTAGAAGAGGAAGAGAGACCTGAGCTAGCACGAGCTCTCTCAGCCCCTCACCATGTGACGCTCTGCACAGCCTCGGGAATTTGTACAGATTCCCCACCAGCAAGAAGGCCCTCACCAGATGCAGCCCCTCAACCATGGACATCTCAGCCTGCAGAACTGTAAGAAATAGCTTCCTTTTCTTTCTAAGTTACGCAGTTTCAGGTATTCTGTTGTAAGCAACAGAAAATGGACAAGACACCAGGCAAAAGCAAATCCAGCACTGCATGCCAGCCTCCAAGCCCCTTCTGGTAATGGCACTGTCTTCCTCTGGGGCATCCCCTAACCCTCCCCTCACGCTCCAGGGGTGGCACATTACCTAGAGGAGGACAGTCAAAGCACGGAACCTCCAGAACCAATAGACGGCTCAAATGCAGCCATATGCCCCTAACTGGACAATAAGAGACCTCTCTCACACTTTGGCTGAAGCCACTAGGAAAGGGGTACCTTCCCCCTACCCTACAGGGTTGCTAACATGAGTGGATAAAAACCTGAATCCAAGCTGATGGCCTCTTGCCATCTTGAAAGGAGAGACTGCCTGAGAAACAAGAAAGAAAAACAGGGCCACGACACAGGAGACAAAACCTGGCCCACACAGCTGGGGCCCCTGGATCAGCCATGCCTAACCAGGTAGTGACTTGACACAATAAATGATCTTTTCTAGATTTAAGCTAGCTTGAGTTTGGTTACTGTCACTTGCAACATAACGCTAACTGACACAATGTTCTGCGGGTTAATGAGAGGCTGCTGGTTGCTACTAGGTCCCACTTCCTACCCTGGCTACCATTTCGGGTCTGACTGTGGCTTGTTGATGGCACCTGGGAGGCTGAGCTAAGTCCCCAAGCCCTCCATTCATGCAAACACACCATCCCTCTCTCATTGTGGGCCCCGGACTCCATTCTCTCGTCTGCCACCTCCCACCTTTTCTTTTCTTTTTTTTTTTTTTTTTTTTTTTTTTTTTTTTATGAGACTGAGTCTCGCTCTGTCGCCCAGGCTGGAGGGCAGTGGCACGATCTTGGCTCACTGCAACCTCCACCTCCTAGGTTCAAGCGATTCTCCTGCCTCAGCCTCCAAAGTAGCTGGGATTCCACAGGCAGGCGCCACCTCGCCCAGTTAATTTTTGTATTTTGAGAAGAGATGGGGTTTCACCATGTTGGCCAGGCTGGTCTCAAACTCCTGGCCTCAAGTGATCCACCTGCCTCGGCTTCCCAAAGTGCTGGGATTACAGTCGTGAGCCATCGCGCCCGGCCCCACCGTTTCCAGTACACAAATCCTCTGCTGGCTCCCACGGCCTACAGACTGGGACGCAAGTCCCTTTAATACACCTTACAAAGCCACCATCAGCTGACCCTGATGTCTTCAATGTAAAGTTTTTGTATCGGTTGGAACCCTGCGAGCACGCCAACGGACAACACGAGGCGGTGTGGAGCAACATGCTGTTTTAATGAGCGCCTGGATGCAGGCGGGCTGAGGCCTAAAATGGCGTCAGCCCCAAGTGAGGACGGAACAAAGGTTTCATAGTCTCCTGTAACAGAAAGTCTCCTAGTCGTACGAAACTGCTACGTGATACCCGGATGGCCTCTTTCTCGATCTTCAGGGGTACGTATCTTCCGGCCAGGGCAGGTGTCTTCCGGCCGGCTCTCTTCCTGATTCCGCTATCTTGCTTAGGCACGCTGCTGACGCAAGTAGCCTTGCGCCCAGGGACTGGGCCTGAGAAGGGAGGAGTAATTCATCTCCTTAAGCTTTCAGGCCCCGGGGAGAATCTTACACTCAGGAACCCTCTAATTCAGCCACGTGGACCTGTGAATGTTCTTTGACTATGCTGAGATCCTTCCCACCTCCAGGCATTTGCACGTGTCAACTGACAGGAACAGTGTTTCCAAATGTTTAGGAGTCTTAGCAAGCCCACCTTATACCATAAGCTCTCTGAGGATGAGGGTAACTCCTCATGTTCTATAACCCACATCCAGTCCACTGAGGTCAAAGCCTCCGCTCCCTGTGGGCGTTGGATAAATATTGAAAGGACCTCATAAACATAGCTTCTTCCCCTCCGTGATTACCAAGGCCCATAATCCCCCAAGCTGTCTAACACCCACACCGGGACAGAAAGAGGCTGAGTTCAATATGTCCTTGTTATGTAAATTATGGCGGGTGGGGTTTTTTTTTTCTCCTTGTTTTAATCGAAAAACGACCAGATGTGTACATTTCAGCAAGAGCCCTAAGAAAAAATCTACAAAGAAAACTTCTCTCAACGCTGCACATGAACTGAGAGCGCTTATCATCGCAACGTTGGGAGAGTTCATTTCAAAATAGACCCTGGAGATCTTCTAGTACAACCTTCACATTTTACAGAAATGGAAACTGAAATTTCAAGAAGCGAAATCACCGTCCAGCATCACACAGCTAGGAGGCTGACCTGCCAGGACAAATACCAGGTTCTGTCTTTTCCCCCCAACATTTATTAATAACTGAATCTTCATTTTCACTTTTCTTTATTACAACACTCATTACGCACTCAAGAATGGAAGCCACAGAGAAGCATATGTGTTTTCGGCTCTTTGCACCATCTCTCAGTGGGTCTCTGGAAAATGGGGTCTCTGTGTTTACCAGCAGGACGACTGGAGCCTTCCAGGCGTTAGACTTTCTGTGGTCTCTCACCCTCTCTCCTACCGGTAAATATTGCCAACACCAGCAGCACAGATGGCAGCTGCCCACTGAGCAATGAAAGGCGGTCTCTACTTCCCAAAGCGGACCGAGGCTGTTCTCAAGTTTCCATCTCACTGATTATTTTGAAGGAACTCAAATTAAGTTACTCCTCAGACAATCTCTGATTTTGGCAAGCACCTAAATCAACACGTAAGGGGCACTCTGAGTCGTTCCCTCTGCAGGGACCAGGGTGTAGGTAGCAGGTGCATGGCCAGAGGGGTTCCTCATGAAGGCAGCAGAGCAGCACAACCAGAAGTCACTCCCACCCCAGCCTCAGGACGTGTTCAGGACCTCGCAAGCCTGATGCCCTTTCTTTTTTTTTTTTTTTAATTATACTTTTAAGTTTTAGGGTACATGTGCACAACGTGCAGGTTTGTTACATATGTATACATGTGCCATGTTGGTGTGCCGCACCCATTAACTCGTCATTTACATTAGGTATATCTCCTAATGCTATCCCTCCCCCCTCCCCCCACCCCACAACAGGCCCCGGTGTGTGATGTTCCCCTTCCTGTGTCCATGTGTTCTCAGTGTTCAACTCCCACCTATGAGTGAGAACATAAGGTGTTTGGTTTCTTGTCCTTGTGATAGTTTGCTGAGAATGATGGTTTCCAGCTTCATCCATGTCCCTACAAAGGACATGAACTCATCATTTTTATGGCTGCATAGTATTCCATGGTGTATATATGTGCCCTTTCTTATTTCACATCGTTGACTTTCCGAGGCAGTAAGAGGGCCACCTCTCCAACTTGTCCTCAGTTTTAGAGCACTTCCCCATCTATGAAGGCACAGTTTTCTTCTCCATCTCTTCTACTAGGCTGTGCTCTCCCTGGTGCCCAGCACAGTGTGGGCACCAAGTAGGTGCTCCATAAACACGTGAATATACATATATGTATATACTGTATATGCATGTTTTATACATACAAACATGTTTATTTGTAGCATATAGTTGGCATTCAATAAACGCTTGTTTTATGTAGTCTTAACACACACATGCATATGCATGCTTTATATATCTAGATAAAGTATGTTTCATCTATAATACATAATAGGTGTTCAGTAAATGACTGGTATATATGTAATATGTATAATATTTCATGCTGCTGAGCAAATGAATAGGTAAAGAATAATACGGTGTGTGTGTGTGCATGCATGTGTGTGTGTGCATGCATGTGTGTGTGTGTGTGTGTGTGTATATATATATATTTTTTTTCTTCCCCAAGACAGGGTTTCACTCTGTCAGGCTAGAGTGTAGTGGCAGGATCACAGCTCCCTGCAGCCTCCAACTGCCAGGCTCAAGCGATCCTCCTGCCTCAGCCTCCCAAGTAGCTGGGACTACAGGTATGTGCCACTACACCTAGCTAATTTCCTTTTTATTTTTTTAGAGACAGCGTCTCACTATGTTGCCCAGGCTTGTCTTGAACTCATAGCCTCAAGCAGTCCTCCCACCTCAGCCTCCCAAGGTGCTAGGATTAGAGTTGCAAGCCACTGTGCCCAGCCAAGACATGGTTTAAAGGTACAACAAGGCCAGCCACGGTGGCTCACACCTATAATCCTAGCACTTTTGAGGGCCAAGGCGAGCGGATCACCTGAGATCAGGATTTCAAGACCAGCCTGGCCAACATGGCAAAAGCCCATCTCTACTAAAAAGACAAAAAATTAGCCAGGTGCAGTGGCAGGCGCCTGTAATCCCAGCTACTCGGGAGGCTGAGGCAGGAGACACGCTTGAGCCCAGGAGGTGAGGGTTGCAGTGAGCCGAGATCGCACCACTGCACTCCAGCCTGGGCAACAGAGCGAGACTCTGTCTCAGAAAAAAAAAAAAAAAAAAAGGTACAACAGGCTGAGGAGTTGAAATGAAAACTCCAGGAGGGCAAATACTGTGTCTTTTGTTCTCCATTGTATCTCTAGGCCCTAACACAGTGCCTGCCTGGCACTAAGTATGTGCTCAATAAATACTGGCTGAATAGACTGGACATTTGAAAGTCTTCTCCAAAACTCATACTGAAACATAATCCCCAATGTGGCTGTATTGAGAGGCAGGGCTTTTATGAGGTGATTGGATCATGAGGACTCTGCCCTCGTGAATGGATTAATCCATTCATGGATTATGGGTTGGTGAGTTAATGGATTAATGGGTTATCATGGGAGGACAACTGGTGGCTGTATAAGAAGAGGAAGAGAGACCTGAGCTACCAATGTAAGCAAGCTTAGCCCCCTCACCATGTGATGCCCTGCACAGCCTTAGGACTCTGCAGAGAGTCCCCACCAGCAAAAAGACTCACCAGACGCAGCCCCTCCACCTGGGACTTCTCAGCCTCCAGAACTGTAAGAAATAAATTTCTGGCCAGGCACGGTGGCTCATGCCTGTAATCCCAGCACTTTGGGAGGCCGAGGCAGGCAGATCACTTGAGGCCAGGAGTTCGAGACCAACCTAGCCAACATGGTGAAACCTTGTCTCTACCAAAAAATACAAAAATTAGCTGGGTGTGGTGGCACGCACCTTTAGTCCCAGCTATTTGGGAGGCTAAGGCAGGAGAATCGCTTGAACCTGGGAGGCGGAGACTGCACTGAGCTGAGATTGCGCCACTGCACTCCAGCCTGGGCAACAGCAGAGTCTCAAAAAAAAAAAAAAAAAGAGAGACAATAGGAAGCTATTAAGGGTTTTAAGCAGAGGTGTGGTATGATCCGAGTAATACTTTTTAGGCTGAGCATGGTGGTTCACGCCCGTAATCCCAGCACTTTGGGAGGCCTGGCTGAGGCATGCAGAGTGCTTAAGCCAAGGAGTTTGAGACCAGCCTGGGCAACATAGTGAGACTCTGTATCTACAAATAATAGAAAAATTGGATAGGTGTGATGATGCATGTCTGTGGTCCCAGCTATTCGGAGGGCTGAGGCAGGAGGATTGCTTGAGCTCAGGCGGTCAAGGCCCTCCAGCCTGGGCAACAGAGTAAGACCCTGCCTCAAAAAATAAAAATAAAAAATAAAACAAAAACATTTTTAAAAAATCTGATACAATCTGAAAATGAATTGGAAGTGGGGAAAATGTCCCCTCAGGACCCTGCCCACTTGTCAGAGCAAGAAATGACCCTACTGCCACCCCCTCTTGGAACAGCGCTCAGAAAGATAACAGAGTTTCAGCCATCATTATTATGAGTTCACTGTTTTTCGCTGCTCTTTAACGAACACTGTGAGGCACTGTGATAAATGCTGGAGACCCTGAGATGAAGGACGCACAGACCCTGTTTTCCAAGAGCCTAAAATCCCTAATCTCCAAGATCAGCCAGTCTTTCCAGAGAAGCATTTAACTCAGACCAATACTTTTGGAAGAGGGCAGAGCTGCAGAGCCCTGATCACCCATTGTTCGTATCTCTACCTTTCTTTGTCATGTATGTGTTTATTATACCTTGCCTCTTTCCAAGAGACAGTTGAGATCGCTAACAAGAAGAAAAGAACCCGTGAGGATTACAAACAGAAGAAAATATGATAGTGGGAACCATGACAAAGCAAATGGCCTGAACCTGTGGGCTGGTGACAGCTGCTGTGACTAAGCGCAAATTTGGCTCTGAGCTTCCTGGCAGCCAGGGAAGAAAGGAATACACGGCAAGAAGGAAGAGCAACCTTTCCTCTCTGGTAGCATAGTGTTTCCTGGCTGCCTTTAAATTCTACAAAACAAAGGTGGGGCCTACTGTGGATGGGCAAGGCTGGGGTCAGCAGGGTAACCATGGTTGCAAGCACCCTCTCATTCATCTTGTTCATTACAGAACTCAACATCTTCTCCACCGGGCACGGTGGCTCATGCCTGTAATCCCAGCACTTTGGGAGGCCAAGGCGGGTGGATCACTTGAGGTCAGGAGTTCGAGACCAGCCTGGCAAACATAGTGAAACCCCCGTGCCTACTGAAAATAAAAAAAATTAGCTAGGTGTGGTGATACGTGCCTGTAATCCCAGCTACTTGGGAGGCTGAGGCAGGAGAATCACTTGAACCCAGGAGGCAGAGGTTGCAGAGAGCCGAGATCACACCACTACACTCCAGCCTGGGTGACAGACTAAGACTTTGCCTGAAAAAAACAAAAAAAGAACTCTGGCTGAACACAGTGGCTCACACCTGTAATCCCAGCACTTTGGGAGGCCAAGGCAGGCAGATCACTTGAGGTCAGGAGTTCAAGACCGGACTGGACAACACAGGGAAACCCAGTCTCTACTAAAAATACAAAAATTAGTCAGGTGTGGTGGCAGGCACCTGTAGTCCCAGCTACTCGGGAGGCTGAGGCAGGAGAATCGCTGGAACCCAGGAGGCGGAGGTTGCAGTGAGTCAAGTTCATGCCACTGCATTCCAGCTTGGGCGACAGAGTGAAACCCTCTCTCAAAAACAAAAAAAATTAGCCGGACGTGGTGGTTCACACCAGTAGTCCCAGCTACTTGTGAGGCTGAGGTGGGAGAAGCACTTGAACCCAAGAAGTGGAGGTTGCAGTGAGCTGAGACCGCACCACTGCACTCTAGCCTGGGTGACAAAACCAGACCCTGTCTCAAAAAAAAAAAAAAAGGAGTCCTTGTGCCACCACAGCACCTCTGCCTACCTCCCTCAATTCTCCCACCATCTGGACACCATCATCCAGTTGTGTGTCTCTCTCCACCTCTGGACCGTAAGCTCCTTAAAGTCCAGGATTACTGCTTGGTTATATACTGAATTGTGTCCCCCAAAATTCATACACTGAAGTCTTGACCCCTAATGTCAAAGAACGTAACCTTATTTGGATTTAGGATCTTTGCAGATGTAATGAGTTAGCATGTGATCATAGAGGAGTAGGGTGGGGCCTAATAAGGTGATAACCACGTGAAGACACACACACAGGGAGAAGGCCACGTGAACACGAGCAGACGGTGTCACACCTGCAAGCCAAGGTACGCCAAAGACTGCCCCAAAACTCCAGAAGCTGGGTGGGGGGGGGGTGGCATGGAACAGACTCTCCCACACATCCCCAAGAGGGAACCAACCCTCCCGGCACCTTCGCCTTGGACTGCCAGTCTCCAGAACAGCTCTCAGACAGTAGATGTCTGTTGAGTCCCCAGTTTGTGAGATGTGTAAAGCAGCCCCGGGAAGCTGATACAGGTTTCTTTATCTTTGTATGCCTGTGCTTAGCACAGTGCCTGCCACACAGAAGGTGGGTTCACCTCTATGGAACTGAACCGCAGAAGCCTGGGTGTTCAAGGCACGGCATCAGGCTGGGGGGCAGTCTACCTCCCAGAATGGGAGGCAGGTGCAGAGAGACACCCAAGCTTCCCGTTTCACCATGTCACCAAGGCCCACAGCAGGCACAGGGCGCCTTGCTACAGCCTGGCGGTACACACCAGTCAGGGCTATGGAACATCGACAACAGAAATCAGCTATGACTATTTTATGGAAAAGAGGATTTTGATGAGAAAATATGAGAAACTCTCAGAATCAACAGGCAAAGTGCAGAGCCATGCTCAGACAAAGGACCACGGATACTGTGCAGGGGGAAAATGTGGCCAAGGCCACGTCACAGGACGTCTGCTGCAGACACTGCCACTCCTACTGGGCCTCAACTCTAAACAACCTCTTCCTGCCCCTGCATCTGTACAGTACTCAGCCCAGGGTCAGAGCAGAGGGTGGCAGTGGTCATGTGGCCAAGCTGAGGCCACAGGCTGCGAGAAAGAATGTGTGGTCCACCTCAGCTTCCATACTGGCAGAAGAGGCTCTGCCTCCCTCCAAGACTTACATACTGAGGGTTCCCCCAACCAGGAAGGTGGGTGGAATGTTGAGCACTCCAAAATATAAAAAGTAACCATGAGACCTACCAACCCACAAAGCTGCAGAATTAAGTAAAGGTAGATCCCTGAGTGCCATCACACCATGACTGAGTCCTACAGAGACCTACAGAATGGACTCAGGCTCCCAGGGTGGCGGAAGTGAGGGAGAGGCCTCTGCATGTCTACACAGCCCCAGAGCCAAGTGTGAACAAAGGAAGTGTTTCTTCATCTCTTACCACAGAGAACAAGTGTGAAGCAGAATTTCAAGCATCTGCTATTGCAAAACATCTAAAGTAGTAGCAAAAGGTCATTTCCAGAAACATCCCTCTTCCCCTACCCTAGAAGCCATTCAGCATCAGTTACATTGTGAATAACACTATCTGAAGCTTGTTCATTCATTCAGCAAACTGTCCTAAGACCCAGATGTGCCTGGCCTCATGCTGGGCACTGGAGTTACAAAGATGAATGAGTTGCCATCCCTGACCACAAGCTCAGTAAGCTGGAGGAGAGGAGAACAGAGAAGGCTTCACTGGGGATGGCAACTGTCATGGAGGGTTAGAGGTTAGTGATGTGAATTTGCATTCCAGATGTTTTTTAGCATTTGCTGGGCATCACAGATTTCTAAACACACACACATACACACACACATACTTCCTCCCAGTCAGTTACCTCCTTAGTCAGCCACCAGCCCGAGGACCGTGGTCCAGAGGACTAGGCCTGGATATGCAAACCTAGGTCCTTTTAGGAAGGGCTGCAGGCTACCGGGTAGGCTAAAGATGTCAACATGGTAGATGGCAATCTGCTTCCCTGGGTGGAAGACAAGACACAGAGGCTGACCCCAACATGCCAGTTGGCTGTGCTCTTGGGCAGACCTTAGCTCTTGGTCAGCAGCTGGTCCTCAGGAAACTGGGAGATGAACCCTGTTTTAGGTGCCCCTGCTCTACCCTCCACAATCATAATACCAGCGCTTACCATTTGCACTGCACACTCCAGTTTATAAGACACTTTTACAGGCATCCACTCCTTCATTCATTCATTGAACACCAAGGTACTTTGCTTAGAGCTAAGAATCTAAAGAGTAATTAAACACAGCCGCTAGCCGATTGGTTGCCACTTCCTATGGGAAGCCCTCCTTAACCTCTCAGGCTGGGATCAATGTCCCCCAACCCCCACCTCACACCCCACAGGCCACGGCAGCTCAGACTTCCCTACATCACAAGCTCCCTGTATCAGCACCGGGTCTCCTTCTATCTAAACTTCCTGGTTTAGATGCGAAAGGGACTCATCCACCCCATCCACCACTGCATCCTCTGAGCCTAGTACAGTGCCTGGCACACAGTGAAGCAGAACGGATGTCCTGAGGAAGTGCCAGTGGGAAGACCCAGGAGGACAGAGGGGCCGTGGGGAAACAGAAGCCAAGTGGGAAAGGGCAGGGGAGACTCAAGGTAAGAATCTGGCATTATCATTCCCTACTCATTTGTGGATTAGGACATTTATCTCAGAGAGCTTGGGGGACTTGCCCACAATATTACTGCTAGTAAACTAGCTGGGTCTCTACACTCACTCTCTTCATACCAATTCCAAACCAACTCTCTACATCTCAGACAGCTTTGAGCCCTCCCTCCCCCACAGCCCGCAGAATTCCATCTCTCTTCCTGTGACCAACTTACTGTTTGGGATCTAATGTATTCTGTACCCTCCCTCCGGGGTATTTTTCTAAGATACCCTGAAGATAGAAGCCTGTGATTAAAAGAAAGAAAAGGATTCCTAACGATGGAATGGCAGGAACTCACTTATTCATTAAACAAATATTTACTGAACACCTAGAGTATGTTCTATTCTAAGTGCAAATATACCAGCGTGAACACAGGCAAAAATCACTGCCCTCTAAGATACCATCATGAAATGGTGTTATGAAAAGCCAGTATGCCTTTGTGAAGGAAGGAAGGAAGGAGGGAGGGAGGGAAGGAAGGAAGGAAGGAAGGAAGGAAAGGAAGGAAGGAAGGAAGGAAGGGGGAGGGAGGAAAGGAGGGAGAGGGAATACCAAGTGATCTATTCAAGATGTCACTTAAGCTGACCCAGGGAACATGGTCTACTGGGGGCGAGGAGACACCACACAATCCTTCACCCCAAGACCACTCTGTTATCTACTGCAGGATACCCTGTCCTCATTCACTGTCCTTTCAATATCCACAGTAGAAGAGAAACAGACAGAATGAGCCTCCTTTTTTGGCCATTGCTGGCTTCCTAATTAAAGTCAAGGATTTGTGTTTATTCAGGGTCTATAAACACAGACCCAAAAAAGTGTTTAAGAGAAATCAGATGAAATGTGGGTAAGGACTAGCTAATAAAATCACGGGAAAATGCTGTGCGTTTTCAGTCATGACTGTGATTAAACAAAACTTGCAGGAGGATGCTCTGAGGGCCAAGGCACATAAATGTGTGCAGGGCCTGAGCTTCCAGGGGAAAATGTAAACCATAACTTCCTGCAGAATTAATTGGTCCCTGGTGGGAGATACGTGCTAAGTTCCTCTGGACAGAGCCAGAGAATCACAATGCAGCTAATGTGGGTTCCCCTCCCCCTCCTGCCACTAGGTTGTCACATAGCCTGTCAAGACTGCATTTTAAAATCCTGTGGATTTGCAGGTTCCTTGGGGACAGCCTTTGGAGGAAGAAACTGTGCCCAAATTACAAGAGGCACCTAAAGAAGCTCAGAAACAGGCCAGGCGCAGTGGCTCACGCCTGTAATCACAGCACTTTGGGAGGCCGAGGCGGGCGGATCATGAGGTCAAGAGATCGAGACCATCCTGGCCAACATGGTGAAACCATTTCTAATAAAAATACAAAAATTAGCTGGGCGTGATAGTGCATGCCTGTAGTTCCAGCTACTCAGGGGGCTGAGGCAAGAGAATCGTCTGAACTAGGGAGGCAGAGGTTGCAGTGAGCTGAGATCGCTCCACTGCACTCCAGCCTGGTGACACAGCGAGACTCTGTCTCAAAAAAAAAAAAAAATACAAAAACACCTCAGAAACGGAGGCTGCCCCTTCCAGAGCACTGTCAGCTCATCTCAGGACCTCAGTGTCCACATCTGGCCACTGCACCAGATACTGGCTAAGGTCCCTCCCAATAACAGCTTCTCACACACTAGGTCCTTCCAAGTCGGTACCTGGGTACAGAGGAGGACCCTGTTATGAAATATATGGGGGTCTGGTCTGAATTTGAACATGAGTGGCAAAGATGTTGCGGAACCCTGAGGATTCCACAAGGAAGTGGATGACTTTGCAGAGATCAAAGAGAGCAAAGGAGGGGTAACAGCCAGGGCCAGCCTTAATGAAACCCTAATGAACAAGTTTCCACAATTAAGGACAATAATGGGACAGGAACCAGTGGGGCCCAGAAAACAATCAATGCCTTTGATTAAGCACTGCTGACGAAATTTCCCATTGGTGCTTTAATCTGGCTCCCCGCGGGGGTTGTTGGCTTTGCAATGTCTTAAGGAAACTCATCTCTTTTTTTTTTTTTTAATGAATTCTTGCTCTGTCGTCCAGGGTGGAGTGCAGTGGCATGATCTCAGCTCACTGCAACCTCTGCCTCCCAGCTTCAAGTAATTCTCGTGCCTCAGCCTCCCAAGTAGCTGGGATTACAGGCATGTGCCACCCCACCCGGCTAATTTTTGGATTTTTAGTAGAGACGGGGTTTCGCCATGTTGGCCAAGGTGGTCTCGAACTCCTGACCTCAAGTGAAATATATAAACCCCTTTCTGACTTTTTTCTTCTCCTTCTTCTTTTTTTGAAAATTCAAGACATGGTGCTTGATCAATGCTAAGTAGAACAGAGAGCCAGGAAGCTCATCTTTAATTCAGCGCCGACAATCCTCAGCTCAGCTCAAACTTGGCAAAACGCTTTCTTCCCTCGCATCTATTCATAGCCGTCTGTTCCTAGAGTTAACGCTCAATTATTCACCCTAACAGAGGAATTGTCCCATGCTCTGAGAATAACGTGGGGGGGGTGGGATGCAGGAGGGCCAGAGGAGCAGGGACAGAGTAGAAGAGACCCCAGCTGCCGCCAAGTAGGCAGCCACACTCCTCTGAGAGAGCAGCAAGGTGACAACACCCTCCAGGTATGGCCAGTGGGGAGGAGCCGACCTTAGTCACCAGGGCCTGCAACACACCAGGGCCTGCAACAAACATGCTGAACTGCATCCACCAGGCCCGTCTCGGGATCCCTGTCCACAGGGAAGGGAAGGGAGGCTCAGACAAGTGACATGACCCCCCAGGAACACAGAGTGAGCAAATGGCAGGGCTAGTGACACGATGCAGAGGCGAGGCCCACATGCACCACGCACCCAAGGACCAGATGCAATTGACACCCTCAGGTGATGAAAACCTTGGAGCTGCCACAGGCCCCAACTCCTCCCAGAACTAAACCTTTTACCAGAATTGCTTCCTGCCTGGTGGGCACCCCCAACGATCGGCTAAGTTGGATGGAATCTCCCACAAGGTTTTGTGCTTTTGTATTTTTAATATGCTGGAGACAGAGTCTCACTCTGTTGCCCAGGATGGAGTGCAGTGGCACGATCACGGCTCCCTGAAGCCTCGACCTCCCGGTTCATGCAGTCCTCCCACTTCAGCCTCCCGAATAGCTGAGACTACTGATGAGTGCTACCACGCCCAGATAATATTTTTATTTTTTTGTAGAGATGGGGGCTTCCTGATGTTGCCCAGGCTGCTCTGGAACTCTTGGGCTCAAGCGATCCTCCCACCTCTGCCTCCCAAAGTGTTGGGATTACAGGCATCAGCCACTGCACCCAGCCTCCCATAAGGTTTTGATGAGGATTAAACGAGATGATGTACACCCAGCAGAAACCTCTACTGTTACCGTGTCCCCCTTGTGTTTTAGTCCTTCATTTTCTTCCTCTGACCCTCGAAACTGTAAGGACAAGGAGCATGCATGACTCAGCATGACTCAGCTTGGTGAGCCCAGGGCCCAGCTCAGCAAGTAGCTGAGTTCATTCTTCACTCCTTCAGCCACAGCACCTGACTTACTTATCACTTCCTTTCCCAGGTGCTGAGGAGAAGAGAGCCCAGATGTGAGGACAAGAGAAAGGTGGGGTAAGGGATAGAGATGGGGAAGACAATGAGCAAACCTAGGGTTTTTTCTGGACATTCAATAAATGCCTATTTGAGATGCTAAGACATGTCCCCCTTTTGCATCTAATCACAGAAATACTTATATACACACATCAAAATGATAAATCCTGGGCATGAAATGAATAGTTTTAAAGATGCCAATTTAGGCCAGGCACAGGGGCTCACGTCTGTAATCCCAGCACTTTGGGAGGCTGAGGCTGGCAGATCTCTTGAGGCCAGGAGTTTGAGACCAGCCTGGCCAACATAGTGAAACCCCATCTCTACTAAAAATACAAAAATTAGCCAGCCGTGGTGGCTCAAGCCTACAGTCCCAGCTACTCAGAGGCTGAGGCACTAGGATCACTTAAACCCAAGAGGTTGAGGTTGCAGTGAGCCAAGACTGCACCACTGCACTCCAGCATGGGTGACAGAGCAAGACTCTGTCTCAAAATAAAATAATAAATAAATAAATATGTCAAATTATCAGCCAGGCACAGTGGAGAGAGCCTGTAGTCCCAGCCCTTTGGGTGGCCAAGGTGGGAGGATCCCTGGAGCTCAGGAGTTAGAGGCCATAGTGAGCCACGATTGCAGCTGGACAACAGAGCAAGACCCTGTTTCTAAAAGAAAAAAAAATCTAATAATAAAAAATTGTCCTCCCAAAAAAATAATTGTACACCCAAAGTAGAAAATTAACTCATATAACTCATTCATCAAACATATGTTTGGTACCTACCTATCAGGTACTTTCTATATTGGTGCCTCCCTTTAAAAAATGGCTGAGGAGGCCGGGCGCGGTGGCTCACGCCTGTAATCCTAGCACTTTGGGAGGCCGAGACGGGCGGATCACGAGGTCAGGAGATCGAGACCATCTTGGCTAACACGGTGAAACCCCGTTTCTACTAAAAATACAAAAAATTAGCCGGGCGTGTTGGCGGGCGCCTGTAGTCCCAGCTACTTGGGAGGCTGAGGCAGGAGAATGGCGTGAACCCGGGAGGCGGAGCTTGCAGTGAGCCGAGATGGCGCCACTGCACTCCAACCTGGGAGACAGAGCAAGACTCCGTCTCAAAAAAAAAAAAAAAATGGCTGAGGAGCATTGAATCCGAACCCTTCCAAAACACAGGCAAAGATGACAAGTGGGCTGCATCACACACCATAAGAGTCTGTCTGGAAATTTGCAATCCCATAAACGGTTATAGCTCAGCCAGCCGCTGGGGTGCCTTCGTCTGTCTGCTCCGTATGGGCTTCTCAGAGGCAGATCCATCCTTTTCTTCTGCCCCTGCCTCCCACCACAGAGCACAGGAAGAGGGTTCTGAAAAGTGGTCCCTCTCTCCAAGAGAAGTTGGGCGCACCCTCTGCACACTTGCTCCCTGGACGTCCAGGAGGCAGGAGCAGAGAGATTGGTCAGGTGCTTGGAGCCATAAGGTCACTCACCTTCCATTGAGAACACACTGACCACAGCTCCCACCACCTGAACCAAAGTTCATTTCGCTTTGGAAATTACATGAAGCCCCCAAAGAGAAAACACTTGGCAACTGTTCATCGGTGGCTCTCATTCATCTTACCTTTCCCTGAAAATAATTTCTTTTTTTTTTTTTCTTTTTTTTGAGACTGAGTCTCACTCTGTCACCCAGGCTGGGGTGCAATGGCACAATCTTGGCTCACTGCAACCTCCGCCTCCTGGGTTCAAGCAATTCTCCTGCCTCAGCCTCACGAGTGGCTGGGACTACACATGCGCCACCACGCCTGGCTAGTTTTTGTATTGTTAGTAGAGGTGGGGTTTCACCATGTTGGCCAGGCTGGTCTCAAACTCCTGACCTCAAGTGATCTGCCCGCCTCGACTTCCAAAAGTGTTGGGATTACAGGTGCAAGCCACCGCACCCGGCCCTGAAAATAATTTCTATAGGACCTGAAGATGGGTACTGGTATGCGGATGTCTCTAGATTCCTTAATCCCATCAGCTGTTTGCCTGGAAGGAATGGTGAGATTCTAGAAAAATCTTGTGACCTCCCTCTGACCCCAGGTTTCCTCATTTATAAAACGGCAACAATAATGTCTTCTGCATAGACCTAGGAGATGTCTATGGTGGCTGTTATATTCAAGAATTGCTAGCTGTCTTTCTTTAATCAGGCCTGTCCGTATTTCACCTCAGGGATGCCTGGGCCTAAGTTTTATTAATTGAACTGTTTTTGTTGTATATCTTTTAGGAAGAGTCATCTAAACTTTGGTTTTCTCTGTTTTCCTGAAAGCAGCAGTATTTTAGGTTTCTTAGAGAAGAAGAAAAGAGGCCAAGCTCAGTGGCTCACATCTGTAATTCCAGCACTTTGGGAAGCCAAGGCAGGAGGACTGTTTCCGCTCAGAAGTTCTAGACTAGCCTGGGTAACATAGGGAGACCCCATCTCTACAAATAATTTAAAAATTAATCAGATGTAGTGGCATGCACCTGTGGTCCCAGCTGCTCGGGAGGCTGAGGCAGGAGGATCACCTCAGCCAGGGAGGTCGAGGCTGCAGTGAGCTGTGATCACACCACAGCACTCCAACCTGGGCAACAGAAGAGAAGAAAAGAAGAGGAGACTCTTAGTGGAGAGGAAAAAAGAAGGGGAGAAGGGAAGGTTTTCTTACAATAAAAGTAACCTAATCACATTAGAAAAAAAAGTGCAAATGAGAGAAAGGGAAAGAATATCTCCATATTCTTATCTCCCTCACACAACCTCTGACACCATTTTGGTCTATTTCCTCAAAGTCTTGTTTCCTATAAATGACAGATGGTTTTCTAAGTCTCCTCACAGCCTCCATGGCCCTAACTTTGAGGGGCCGTGTAATATTCCACCATGTGGCTAAAGCATAACTGATTTAAGTATGTGGTTACTGTCAGACACTTAGATTATTTCCAATTTATTTTGTTACCGTAAAAAGCTGAGCTAGCCAGGTGCGGTGGCCCACGCCTGTAATCCCAACACTTTGGGAAGCCAAGCAAGGAGGGTGGCTTGAGCTCGAATTTGAGACCAGTGTAGGCAACACAGCAAGACTTCATCTCTACTAAAAATAAAAAAATGAGCCAGGTATGGTGGCAGGCACCTGTGGTCCCAGCTTCTGCCTCTAGAGATGGCATTTGCCAATCTATGTGAGTATCTGTAGTTACTCCAGAGGATTCTGAAGAAGCCTATGGAATCAAATTAGGGAACCACTGCTGTTCCCAATTGAATTGAAAACTGAGGTACTTGGGAGGCTGAGGTGGGAGGATTGCTTGAACCCTGGAGGTCAAGGCTGCATCATGATCGTGCCACTACACTCCAGCCTAGTTGACAGAGTGAGACCCTATCTTAACAACAACAACATAAAGCTGAGCTAAAAATCTTTATGCAACATTTTGTCCATATTTTTTACTGTTTTTCTTAGGAAAGATTCCCAAAGTGGGTTCCCTGGGTCAAAGGTTATGAAGATTTTCAAGGCTCTTGACATCAATTGCAATAGTTGCCCAGAAGGGTCACTCGAAGACCTGGTTGGCCACCAGCAAGAAAATGCATGCACCTTCACTGGGGTGACACCTTTCACAGGCATCACAGGGCAGGGTCAGGGACACCTGTTGGGTTTTCTCTGGAGTGAGTTCTTATGGAACATTCTGGTCTCTGCACATTAGCTGCACAATCTCAGGTGCTTTTCAGCTCTGCCCTGCTGAATGAGAGATCCATAATGCATTCGAGAATAAGCTCCAAGGTGGAATCAAATGTTCCCTCCTCACCCAGCAGCTATTTGGGGATGATCAGGGAAAACGAAAGATCAGGTTCCTCTTCTTTTGGTTTTAGGTGTCCAAGGTGTTGGGACAATGATGAGTTTATCTAGGGAGAAGCATTTTCCAACCACATTGATCATGGGGGACAGTGGGGGACGTTCAAAGGTCATACCTCGTTTATTCCTCATTTATTCTGAGACAGGTCCACTCAGGCAGGGCCTCAAAGACTATGGGATCAAATCCAAAGGCCCAGGAGGCCGAAGCCCTTTCACATCAACTCCTGGATGGGGCCTTCAACTGCAGATTTGAGACGTGCAGGAACAATGACAAAGTCAGAAGGGGCCTAATTCTAGGGGCTGCGGTAACCAAAAAGACTCTGCTTTATTTATTTATCTATTTATTTATTTTGGTCTCACCAGGTCAAGAAAGGCTGTCTCCCTCTGTCCACTCTGTCTCTCACAGCAGACAACTCGACATCCAGAAACTCTCTCCAAGGTTATCACACTCAAGCATGAGAGACCCTCGGATAATCACACATACACAGGTAACACCCCCACTGGGTATCAAGACAACTTCGCACATTCCGAAGATGCCCTCAGTGCATCAAACATACAATGGGATTCCTCTGCACCCTCATTTTCTTTTTTATTTTTTGTTTAGAGACAGGGGTCTCCCTATGTTGCCCAGGTTGGTCTCAAACTCCTGGGCTCAATCAATCCTCCCACCTGAGCCTCCTGAGTAGCTGGGATGGCAGGTGTGTGCCACCCAGCCATACCTTCATTTCACTGAGCCAAATTCAGCTATACTCAAAGGGCCAAATGCTTTTCTTTTTCCATTTTAAAAACTTTAAATAATATAAAAGTGTATTTTGCCTATTGTATTTATTTGTATTTGTTTCTACGGGTTTTTTTGTTTTTTTGTTTTTGTTTCTTAGTGTGGGAAAACTAGAAAGCCTGCTGGACAAATTCTAACAGAGCTATAGTACTCTGTTTCCTATTTTTTGTATATTGTGTGTTGTACTTTATCGTATATTGTCTACTGCAGTCTCTTTTATGCATTGACTCACTGATGTTCCTGTACAGCATCACACACACAAAACCAGCGCATGGAAAACCAACCTTCAGGAACAACTCGGGAGATTGTCAGGAATTTTTTTTTTTTTTTTTTGAGATGGAGTCTCGCTTTGTTGCCCAGGCTGGAGTGCAGTGGCACAATCTCGGCTCACTGCAAGCTCTGCCTCCCCGGTTCAAGCGTTTCTCCTGCCTCAGCCTCCCGAGTAGCTGGGATTACAGGCACGTGCCACCACACCTGGCTAATTTTTGTATTTTTAGTGTAGAGACAAGGCTTCACCATGTTGGTCAGGCTGTTCTCAAATTCCTGACCTCGTTATCCATCTGCCTCAGGCTCCCAAAGTGCTGGGATTACAGGCATGAGCCACCGTGGCTGGCCAGGAATTTTTTATTTTTTATTTTTTGCCTACTGTGCTGACTTCTGAACTTCATAGAATTTTTTATTTTTTATTTTTTTGCCTACTGTGCTGACTTCTGAACTTCACCATGAAGATGTGACTCTGTTGAGCAGAGTTTCTTCTCCTTTGGTGCTTTTAGGTCTTGGGGGCACGTGTCTGTCTGTTAGGAACCAGCACAAAATCAGCCCAGCTCGGATCAGAACAGGAAACCAGGACCCAGGCTGGTGGGTGCTAGGGCAGGGCCTTGTGGCTTCACAACCCGCCTCCCAGGGACAGGCTATCTGGTCAAAAGAACTCGCCCTCCTCACTGCTGGGTCCCTTAGCGGGCTTTCACGTGCCTGGCCTGGTCCCTCCTTCTTTAAATGAAGAGTGGCCTAGATGATTGTCACACTCCTGTGTGACACTGGACAACACACATCACCTCTCTGGGCTTCCACTGCCTCTGAACAGTCTTCCACCTTCGACTGGAATCAGAGCCCCAAAAGCGAGATTCTAACAAGAGGTTACATTGTGTGAGATACTGACCTCCTCAGCATCTAGGGTGATGGGGTCCCCGGGTGGGTCACCTCTAGCTGGGAGATGCTTCCTCTTTCACAGCTCCATCTGTGCCTTAAAAATTAAAAGCTGGGAACCTATAATTCCAGCACTTTGGGAGGCTGAGGCAGGAGGATCACTTGAGCTCAAGAGTTCAAGATCAACCTGGGTAACATAGTGAGACCTCATGTCTTAAAAAAAAAAAAATGTAAAGGCTGGAAAAGATGGGACTAGGTGATCTCCACTCTCCTTTCCATCTCACACCAGCCACCCCATGCCCAACACCCTCAGAATAGATGACCACGGGCAGATAACCCTTAATAGATATTTCTCTAACCCAGTGACAGGGACTTCTGCATCAGAATCACTTAGAATGCTCATTAAAAATATGACTCCAGACTGGGCGCGGTAGCTCACGCCTGTAATCCCAGCACTTTGGGAGGCCAAGGCAGGCAGATTACTTGAGGTCAGGAGCCTGAGACTCACCTGGCCAACATGGTAAAATCCTGTCTCTATTAAAAGTACAAAAATTAGCTGGGCGTAGTGGTCCACACCTGTGATTCCAGCTACTCGGGAGGCTGAGGTATGAGAATCACTTGAACCCAGGTAGCGGAGGTTGCAGTGAGCCGAGATCACGCCGCTGTACTCCAGCTTGGGTGACAAAGTGACACTCTGTCTCAAAAGAAAAAAAGAAGAAAAAGAATCTGGCTTGCCGGGTACAGTGGTGTGCACCTATAGTCCCATCTACTTGGGGGGCTGAAGTGGGAGGATCACTTGAACCCAGGAGAGTGAGTCCAGCTTGAGCAACGTAGCAAGACTCTCATCTCAAAAAATAAAATAAAATAAAATAAAATAAAATAAAATATATATTTATTTATTTATTTGGGAGACCGAGGCAGGTGGATCACCTGAGGTCAGGAGTTCGAGATCAGCCTGGCCAACATGGTAAAACCCCGTCTCTACTAAAATCACAAATTTTATATATATATATATATATATATATATATATATATATATATCTCTGGAACCTCCCACCCAGGAAGTGTAAGCACACCCAAGGTATGAGCAGATTAAAGAAATCCTGCAGAAGGGGGAACACGTGCATAGAGTATGCTGGCAAGGTCACATATAGAAAATGGGTCGGGGGACTTGAAAGCAGAGGTATAAATCCTATGTGCACCTTATTTGCTCAAGTCTACATGGACCAGCATCCAAACATTGAAATTTCCTTTCAAATTCAATCCCCCAGAGTGTATGGTCTCAGGACCTTTCTTTCCCCCAAATCTTTTCTAGTGGGGATGCATGTATGCAGACAATGCAAAATGCTACAAATCGCAACACCAAATGCATCAAGAGGTAGATTATTAGTATGAGTCAGTTTCACACTAACTTTACCAAAAACCTCACTGCTCACATTAGCTCAAGTAATCTACTTACAACCACAATTATAAATTCTGAGCTTCCTTGGCTGACGAGTTTGCAGTAGGTGGTTCTTGGCCCTGAGGGCTGCTGAGATGCCCGTCTTTATGAGATGCCCACTGAGAAAACCACCGCCCTCTCCCAGCAGGGTCCAGCAGGAGCAGTGTCTGCTCTCGGCTACACAACTCCATTCATAGACTTTTCCAGTTACGTTTGAGGTTCACCCAAAGGAGGTAGTAAAAACAGGAGGTGGGCACATGTTTGAATTCCAGCTCTGCTTTTTATCAGCCTCCAGGTTTTCTCAGTTTCCTCATCTGTAAAACGGGAATAATATTACCTGCCTCACAGAGTTACCATGAAAGTAAGAAATAAAATATTCAAAGTATGACATGGCCGGGCGCAGTGGCTCACGCCTGTAATCCCAGCACTTTGGGAGGCCGAGGCAGGTGGATCGCCTGAGGTCAGGAGTTCGAGACCAGCCTGCCCAACATGGTGAAACCCTGTCGCTACTAAAAATACAACATTAGCTGGGCGTGGTGGCACAGGCCTATAATCCCAGCTACTTTGGAGGCTAAGGCAAGAGAATTGCTTGAACCTGGGAGACGGAGGTTGCGCTGAGCCGAGATTGCACCATTGCACTCCAGCCTGGGCAACAAGAGCGAAACTCCATCTCCAAAAACAGCAACAACAACAAAGTACAGGACACTTGCTCCATGCTCCATAAAAGAAAGTTAATATTGCCATAAAGGAGACCAAAAAATCACAGAATCCCACGACGTGATCCTGATGGGAGCCCTGTTAAGAGGGGCTTTCAGGCCAGGCATGGTGGCTCACGCCTGTAATCCCAGCACTTTAGGAGGCCGAGGCGGCCAGATCATCTGAGGTCAGGTGTTCAAGACTGGCCTGTCCAACATGGTGAAACTCCATCTCTACTAAAAGTACAAAAATTAGCCAGGTATGGTTGCGGGCGCCTGTAGTCCCAGCTACTCGGGAGGCTGAGGCAGGAGAATTGCTTGAACCCGGGAGGTGGAGGTTGCAGTGAGCCGAGATCGTGCCACTGCACTCCAGCCTGGGTGACAGAGCGAGACTCTGTCTCTAAATAAATAATAAATAGAGGGGCTTTCTGCCAGGTCCATAGCTGCCTGCACACACAGTCCAGAAATGTGACCTCACTCCCTAGCTCCTGCTCCACTCGCCACCATCAACCTGCTGGCCTGTCATTCATGGTGTCTGGTGACTCTCCCTGCCATCCCATTCCAAACCCCTCAGAAAAGCTTATCCAATTCCTGAGTGAAAAGAATGGGCCTAGAAGGGCTGAGTTTAAGTTAACCCAAAGAAATAAACCCAAACTCCTTCATTCTCCAAGCTGCTCAGGCCTCAGGGACATGTGTGGGGTGACTGTGGGGCACACACTATCATTCCCCACGTGGATCCATCACGGGGCCTAGCACACAGGAGGTGCACACTCAGTGACTGTTCTGTTGTTGAATGGCAGGATGAATCTCACTCCTCCCTCAAGACCTGAAAACTTGAGAGTTATGAAAGCATGTTTAGGAATGACTGTAAAATACCACTTTTCAGAAAACACAGAAATCTCCATTTGATTTTTTCATTTACAAGCCTGTTTGATCTGTCTACACACTGGTTGGTCTCTCGTGTCCCAGAAGCAGAGGGCAAGACACAAAACCAGAGTTCAGGGGAGCAAAGCAGACATTTTAGGAAGTTATTGCCCAAGTTTCACTTCCACGTCGTCTTCTGCATTCTACTTCAACTCTGGTTTTGAGCAAAGCTGGGGCTGGTAAAGAAACTTCCCTTAGTCTACATGTTCCTCTCCCTGAGTCCCAGCACTGAGGCTCTGTAGACCAGGGACTCAAATTACTGAGCACTCACTGATGCTAGACCCTATGTCAGGCATATTCAGACATCTTCTGACCTAAGAGCCACAACAAGCTGGAAAACAGACACTGAGATGCCAAGAGAGGTTATGCAATGTGCAAAAGACTTCACAGTCAGGGAGTCGGGTCTGAATCAAAGATCTCCTTGGCTCCAAGGTCCTTGCTTCTCAACCTGCCACTGTCCTTTTTCAAAGGTGCCAACCACTAACATGGCAAAGTGTTTCATTTTTCATAAAGCCATCTGAGGAGTTCAAAAGCATCTTTTTTTTTTTTTTTTTTTTGAGACAGAGTTTCCCTCTTGTCACCCAGGCTGGAGTGCAATGGCACAATTTTGGCTCATTGCAACCTCTGCCTCCCAGGTTCAAGCAATTCTCCTGCCTCAGCCTCCCGAGTAGCTGGGATTACAGGTGCCAGCCAACACGCCCAGCTAATTTTTGTATTTTTAGTAGAGACAGGGTTTCACCATGTTGGCCAGGCTGGTCTTGAACTCCTGACCTCAGGTGATCCACCCGCCTCGGCCTTCCAAAGTGCTGGGATTACAGGTGTGAGCCACTGCGCCCGGCCCAAAAGCATCATGAAAAACTGTCCCCCTGCATTAAATTCAGATCACATCTCTGCCAGAAGGATAGCCCTGGACAAATCATACAGCTCTCACCCACCTGTGACTATGCCCCATGGGAGAAGGACGTGTATGGAGGCTTTCTGCTAGACTATGCTAGATGCTTTGATACACATTATCCCACTCAATCCTCCAAACATTCCAGGGAAGCAGGTGATAGTAGCCCAGCTTCATCAATGACAATTCTGCTTCTGCAGTGGGATGTGATTTGCCCAAGGTCATGCAGCGCTGAGAAGCAGGCCCAGGGCTCCATCAGCCCTGCCATGCAATAGGCTTTGTTGAGTGCGCACTGGATGTAAATTCCAAAGAGCTTAAAGCGGCCAGACAGAGCCAGTGACAGGAGACTCTATTAGGCAGATGAGGAAAGAATGGAGCTTTTCTTCCTCCTACCACCCAAGCCTTTCCCATCCTTAACTCCTCTGCACAACGGGGCCCTCACTGTCCTTCCCCCACCTTCTTATCAAAGGATGCTGGTGCCGGGAGGGGGAAAAGACAGAAAGAGGATTAGTCTCTGGCATGGTTTATGTTGATTTCAAAGCTGTCGCTTTTCCCACGTTGGGCCTTCTTTTTCACTGTGGATTTAAGTGCCTAGTACCCTGCTGAAGGAAGGTCAACGGCAGAGGTACATTTTGAACTAGGGAAAGTCCTCAGCATCCTCCTGCTCTCACAGCCTTACTGCTAAACACAGCAGTGGATGCAGAGGGTGGCACTGTGGAGCGGTGAGCAAAAACCAGGCTCAGGAGCCAGAGGCCTAGGTTCCAGTCCTGACTGTGCCTCTTGGTCAAGATGCTTCCCCCCAGGAGGTCCCAGTTCCCTTGTGTGTTAAAATTAGAGTACTGGATGCTTAGGCCTGAAACTCTGAGTATGGGGTTTCTGCTCAGTCCTTCAGCTCACACTGCCTCTCCTCCCCCGCTCCCTGAAGGCAGCCCCATCTCAATGGCTCACAGCATCTAGGCCCTCCTGGGCTTATTCAGCACCTGCTGGCAGACAGGTGGTCTCTCTCCCACCCCCTCCTGCTCCCACTGTCACCTGTCCTGAGGTCCATCCTAGGCCTTCGTCACTTTGTCATATGTGTTTTCGCATGCCTGCCTCCTCCACTAAGCTACCTTGGGAACCTCCAGGGTCATGTAGAGATTTGCACCATCAGCATCAGCCTGGCTCCTGAATGAATGAAGGGGAGAGGGTCAGGTTGGATGATCTCCCAGCCCACTGCACTCAAAGTATGGTCTACAATCCAGAGGCATCACATCATGTGCAAAAGTGTTCAAAATGCAGCATCTCAGCCCCAGCCCCTGCTCAGAACCTCCAAGGCAATCCCCACGTGATGCACAGCACACTCAAGTTTGGAAAGTTCTCTTCCAACTCCTCCCTCCCTTGCTTCTACCACCTAGAAGCCTCCAGAACTATGGGCCTTAGCAGGTCTCACTAAAACACAGCCCATCATTAACCAAAAGGGATCTGCCTTAGGAACCTTCTAGAAACCCACCACTGACTCTCACAAGCAGAATCTGAAATGTGTGCTCCCCAGGGGGACTCCTGGCACACATTACTCAGTGGCCCTCTCCGACCCTCAAGGAAGCCCAGGAAGCTTTCAAGAACACTGAGGTGGCCAGGCGCAATGGCTCACGCCTGTAATCCCAGCACACTGGGAGGCTGAGGTGGGTGGATCACCTGAGGTCAGGAGTTTGAGACCGGCCTGGCCAATATGGAGAAACCCTGTCTCTACTAAAAATACAAAAATTAGCCTGGTGTGGTGGTACGCGCCTGTAATCCCAGCTACTCGGGAGGCTGGGGCAGGAGAATCGCTTGAACCCGGGGGGCAGAGGTTGCAGTGAGCCGAGATCATGCCATTGCACTCTAACCTGGGCAACAAAGCAAGACTCCATCTCAAAAAATAAAAATTAGGCCGGGCATGGTGGCTCATGCCTGTAATCCCAGCACGTTGGGAGGCCGAGGCGGGCAGATCACAAGGTCAGCAGATTGAGACCATCCTAGCAAACACGGTGAAACCCCATCTCTACTAAAAATACAAAAAAAAAAAGAAAGAAAGAAATTAGCCAGGCATGGTGGCGGGTGCCTGTAGTCCCAGCTACTCGGGAGGCTGAGGCAGAAGAATGGCGTGAACCCGGGAGGCGGAGCTTGCAGTGAGCCGAGATCGCACCACTGCACTCCAGTATGGGCGACAGAGCGAGACTCCGTCTCAAAAATAAAAATAAAAATAATTTAAAAAAAAAAAAGAACGCTGAGGCCTGGCAGAGTCAGACAGACTGGCTGCCCACTCACCCACACGGATCCCATGTCCACGTTCAGAAAGCTCTCTTCCCTCATTTCTCTACTCTTGACATTTATTCAGCTTGTAAAGAAAAGGATCCTTTCCAAAACACATCTTCAGTTTTTTAATAAACCCCGCAATTCCTTTAATGATTTCAGATTATCTTAAATATTTATAAAAATCACTCTCAGCAACACTTCTTTAAGCAAACCTCCTCATCAACTTCGATTATTTATATATTTATGAACATGATGTTCAAGGAGCAGATGGCAGCTAGTAAGTCCTCCAAAAGAAGGAAAAAAAAAATCAGTGGGACAGAATGTAAGCTCCATGACTCGTCCATTTACTCTTCTCGACAAGCTCTGGTACAATTATCTTTCCATTCAGCGGAAGCGCCACACAAAAGTCCACAATTGGTTTAAAATAGCACACTTGGACTTCATAAAGCTTGGAGGCTCCAAGTTTAATCCAGGAATGACCTGCCAGCCAAGGGCTCTATTCCCAAAGGAAACTGAAGCTCTGTCAGGGGAGGGCAAGACATTGGATGCGGGGACAGATGATGGGACCGGGGAGGGACAGAAAGAGCACCAGGGGCTGAGGGAAGAAACAGACATTGCTGAGCACCTACTAGGTGCCATGCTCTCTGCTGGGCACTTTCCATACAACCTCTGGGTTGATCGTCACAGCAACACTTCCAGGTGGCGACTGTTAGTCCTCATTTGAAAGACGAAGAGAAAGACAAAGAGAAAGGAAGTATCCTGGCCAAGGGCACAGAGCTAGTGAGTGGCAGAGCCAGGATGTGAACCCAGGCTGTAGGGCCCCAAAACCTTCACTGCCTCTAGAAAGAGAAAAGGAGGAGAGGAAAAAAAAAATATTGCTCTTAACCTCATGCATCCTAGGCTAACAAAGTTGCCTTTCTTTCAGCCTGGTGAGGCCAATCACCCATTTTAAGACTATCAAAGACTTAATTGCCAAAGTTCTACTGAAGCAAAAGGACCTGATCCATCTGAGAGCCCAGAGAAGGATGAAAAACAAGATCACAAGGCATCCGTCTTCAACACGCCTTTATCAAGTATCCCCTTTAGGGAAGAGAAAAAAAATCAATCCTTCACTCCTCCCACCCGAATTTCTTTCTTTCAAGAAGCTCCAATTCAAGCTAAAACAGAGAGATGAATCTGGGCTTTGAGACGCCTATACGCTTGCTGAGCAAACAGTGATTATTACTGTTGTTGATGATGATAACAATAATCATGGATGGTGATCACTATTATACGGGGTGTGCAATGGGAACAGGGGCCTATGCTAAGGACTTTGCTTATGCTACTGCCAGGAGCAACACATCCCCGTGACACATGCGCCCATTTTACAGATGAGAACACTGAGGCTCCAAGAAGGCAACAAACTTGGTTCCATGCACACGAGCAGTGAGAAAGAAAACCAAGGCATGAATTTGGATCTTACTCTCTTACTCAGGAGCCCCGGGAGACCAACGGGGATTCTTTTGCCTGTTTAGAGATGAGGAAAAGAGGGGGCCGAGAGTGTAGTGACCTCTAGAAGGCTGCACAGCCAAGAGATAGTGAAGGTGTATCTGATAAAATTCATACTTAAAATCTGAATTTTCAGCTATACAACACTTCCTTTACAATGCTCAGTGGTGGCCGATTTCGCTGAAGACAGCCAAGTCCCAGACCGCCAAAGCCACATGAATCGTGGTCTCTTCAATTAACGAGATGGCAGTAATGCTGAGCACGGGTGAGGCCACAACCTCCTGGCACCCGCGTCCCTCGGGCGTCCTTCCTGTTCTTCCTGTGCATGGGTCTCTGGATCCTGATATAAGAGCTGTCAGGGACCAGGATTCCACATAGGGAGGAACCACGGGACAACCATTTCAAGGTCAACTGCAGGCCAGTGCGCTGACCTTGAGATGGAAAAAGAATGTACATCCTCAAAGAGCAAAGGGGAACCCATCATTCTTCTGCCCATTCTGTCAAAAGACACGTACTGTTTCCTGCATGGGCCAGGCAGCAAGTCAGGTGCCAGAGGAAGCACAAAGACCACTCAGCGTCTGCAAGAAGAAAAGTGAGCTCTGCAGGCTGAAGACTTAGGCGAGGACCCTCAATCTACCCCTTCCTGACTGAAGGTCTTGGGCCAAGTCCTGCACTCTCTCTAAGTCTCAGGAAAACAAGAACCCTAGCTCTCCTTTACAGGTAACCCTGGCCACTCCACAGTTCAGTCATTAAAAATGAATCTGGGCCGGGCACAGTGGCTCACACCTGTAATCCCAGCATTTTGGGAGGCTAAGGCAGGGAGGATCCCTTGAGCCCAGGAATTCGGGCAACATAGAGAGACCCCATCTCTACAAAACATTAAAAAATTAGTTGGGCATGGTGGTGCACACCCGTGGTCCCAGCTACTTGGGAGGCTGAGGTAGGAGGATGGCTTGAGCCTGAGAGGTCAAGGCTGCAGTAAGACATGATCACGCTACTTCTGCACTACTTCAACCTCAGCAATGCGTGAGACCCTGTCAAAACACAAACAAAATGAATCTGCACAAGCTCAAACTGCAGCACGCTGCTGCACAGAAGGGTCTGCGCTGTCTCTTAAAAATAATAGTAGCACTTACGGGGGTCGGGAGTTGGGGGACCCACATAGCTAAGGATCCTAAGAGAGGCACACAGAAGACTTTGGGAGCTGAGAAAGGAGAAGGGGTGGCTGTCAGAGACAGCAAAATTACTTGAAAATCTCCCAAAGTGAAGGGCAGAAACATATATCGGCCTTTATCTGAAAACCATTTCCAAGTCTCCCTGTGCTGGAACCCACTTCAGCCTCCTGCATCACACACTCTGCCCTTCTCCGTGCTGTGAGCCCAGCAAGGATCTAGAGTGCAAATTCCAATGTGCCTCCTCAGGAAGAAAACTCAGGCCAGCTGACCACTTCTGCATGCCGACCAAGGTAGAAAAGTCACCTCTTCCGGGCTTCCCCCAGATTACAGGAACCCCAGGCCTGGGAAACCATCCCAGCCGTTAGCCCTGGCTCAGTCTTGGCTGTTGGCCTCAGCCAGTCACCTGGCGGTGGCAATCAAAATGACGCCTTCTTTTTATTTTTCCCCCAGTGCAATCTTCCAAGAATGGGAGAGTCTCAAAGTCACAGTTTAAGCCCTTTTTCACAAGGGAGTCAGTATTTTCGCAAGATGGTCTTCCTCAGAGAGGGGAGGAGTCCATCCAACCCAGATAGCAAAATTGCTCCCTGGGGATCCTGGATGGATGTTACAGGGCAAGGAAGCCAAAATGTGGAAGCACACCGACTCACCTCTCAAAATTCACCACCCACTCGTTCATCTCACAATTATCTATGGGGTGCTTCCCACGTGCTCCAACGCACCCTTTCTAGGTGCTGGGGATGCAGAAATTCAAGGTGACTGGCAATGACACTTTCTATCACTGCGCCCCCTCCAGGCCAGGAAATCTACGCTCGTTTTCTCAAGGCCCCACTCGCAGCAGCCCATTTCACAGACGGGACCCTAAGACTCAGAGAGGGTAAGCGACTTGCCCAAGGTCACACAGCTAGTAAGCGGCAGGGCCAGGAATTAAACATAGCTGCAAAGTGCACGTGACACTCCCCCGCAGCCCCAGCTCTATCCCTCGGCACCCCTCCACCTCTTGCAGCAGGGTGGGTAGCAAAGGCACACCCCAAGTAGCTCCAGCATGGTAAGACCTCGATTCCTCCTTCGTTCCACTCCTGACACAGGACACAGGTCTCAAAGGACACACAGGTTTCTCCCACCCCCAGTGTGTGTGTACACAGCCCCAGGAAAGCCCTGCATGCTGCAAGGGCACCCACCCGCTAACACTGAACTTTCATTTAAAAAGAAAGATAATGAAAAGATAAAAGGCGAAGAGGAAGTGCTCTTTAAACACAGGCGGGTGGCTACCCCAGGAGGAAGTCTTGAGGCCAGTGGAGATTTTGTTCACCCCCTCTAGTTCCTCAAATCGAATGCGACTGGTCTTCCAAGCCCCTGATGGGAGGTGGCCGGGGGCCAGCGCTGCTCTCGGGGTCAGTCCCCGCACCGACACCCGGCTCGCAGGAAGGGTCTGCCCGTGACCAGCCACCCCGACCCGAGCGCCCCCTGCCTCGAGGCGCACAAGGCGCCGGCTCCGCAGCTGGGTGGACCCGGGCGGCGGCCCCGCTGCGCGCTCCCCTCGCGTCCGCCCGCCGCCCCCCGCGCACTCGAGGCGCCTCCCCCGGGACCCCCGCGCCCGCCGGCCCAGACGCCCCCACCACGGCGGCGCCCCCTGTCCACCCGCCGCAGCGCCCGGCCCGGCGGCCCGGATGGTACCTCCGCCTCTCCCCGCACCCAGCACGCACGCGCCCCGCACCCCGCGCCCTCTCCGGGGGCAAATCGGCTCCAGGGGCGCGCGCGCGGGCCGGCCGGGCGGCGGCGCCTTCAGAGCCCCGGCACGTACCTGGCGGCCCGGGCGGGCGAGGGGAGCGCGGCGCGGGAGCGCAGGAGCCTCGGAGCCTCCGGTGCCGCCGCCGCCGCCGTTTCCGGGTTGGCGGGGCTCACGTCACCGCCACAGGTTTGCGAGCTGCCCCCGCCGCGGCGGCAGCAGCAGCAGCAGCAGCAGCCCGGGCGAGTGCCAGGCGAGAAATAACTATAAAAGGAAGAGGAGCGGCGAGGAGGAAGAGGAAGCGCTGTTTACCTTCGAGAAGCCGAGCCGCCGGCGCTCGCACAAAAGGAGGACGCTCGCCTCGCGACGCGCCTCCCCCCGCGCCCAGTCCCCGCCGCATCGCGGGGCCCCGGCGTCAGCGCGCGCCGCGCCCCGGGACCGCCCCGCGCCGGCCCCCACCCCAGAACCCCGCGCCCGCCTGGCCCGTGTCCTCCCGAGCCGGGGCGCCACGGGCCCGGGACGGTGGTGACCTTGGGCAAGTCACCGCGGGGCGCGCTGCGGTTGGGGGTCATCGCCCTCATTGTGCGAGGAGGAAACCCGGCCCTGAGAGGAGCAAGAGTGACCCCCAAGGTCACGGCCTGTCAGGCAGGGCTTGGACTCGAACCCCGGTCTCCAGACCTTCAGGCCGGCCAGGTTCCCATCCCTGGGTCGCTTCCCCCTCACCTGGACTTCAGGAATGGTGACAGCCCCTGCCTGGCTCACCTCGCAGCGGGGTCAGTGAGAGGAATGCTGTCCACGCACCCATTCAGCCCTCCCGCAGATACTTACTGGGCCTACTAAGTGCCCGGGTTGTTCTAGGCCCTGGAGCTGCAGCTGCGAACCAAAACAAAATCCCTGCCCGGGAGGGGCAGCGGGGACAGGCCGTAAATATCTGATGGTGCTAAGTGCTGTGCCAGAGGAAAAATAAAGCGGGGTGAGGGGAGGGTGCGCGCTGTCGGTGCTACCCTAAGCGGTTCTCCAAGGACTTTAAATTTAGTACAGAAATTCCCACATAAAAAGCTCCTCGCCGTAATTCCAGTTTCAGGTATTATGGGAGACCTCATCTTTCCCCTGATCTAGAATGGAAAATACTGTGTTTTTCTCCCTGTAACAGGACATGCCTAGGAAACTGATACTCTCCTTCCCTCTGCCTTGCTCCCCTGGCCCAGAAGCCCATCCTATCATTATCTTGACATTCAACCAGAAATTTCTCGGGAAGATAGACAACATTCTCTCAAGTATCTTTCTGCTGTCCTCTAGCAGGGTATCAAAAGGGTTACATCAAAGGCTTCCATTGTCTTTCCACCTCCACCTCCAGCTATACGGGGGTTGGGGTGTGCTCACATCATACTCAGTGCTGAGTTACCTGATTAGGAGCCAGTTGTTCCATTTCTTTTCTTTTTTCTTTTTTTTTTTTTTTTTTTTTTTTGTCTAAGACAGGATTTTGCTCTGTTTCCCAGGCTAGGTAGCGCAGTGATGCGATAGCTCACTGCAGCCTCAAATTCCTGGGCTCAAGCGATCCTCCCACCTCAGCCTCCCAAGTTGCTGGGACCACGGGTATGCACCACCATGCTCAGCTAATTTTTATAGATTTTTGTAGAGGTGGGTCTCCCTGTGTTGCCCTGGCTGGCCTGTTTCTCCTGGGCTCAAGGGATCCTCCCTGCCTCCGCCTCCCAAAGTGTGGGGATTACAGGCATAAACCACCACACCCAGCCCGCCAATTATTTAACAAAGGTGCCTTGCGCCTTCTCTTGGCCAGGCCCAGTTCTCGGAGCTGGGGACGCTGAGATGGTGCCATTTCAGCAGTACTCCCTGGACTGCTCTCTAAGCTTACCCGAGCGCCAGTGCCTTCATTCCTAAAGGAAGGGAACTAATGTACACCTTGCTGTGGGGACTGAGAAGTAGGTGGGAAAACACTGGGTCCTGAACTATGACCTTCAGGAGAAGCAGGAAAAGGGTTTGGAAGCAGGCAGAGCTGAGCCGCTTATAAAATGAGCGTTAACAATTCTGAACATTTATAAAGTACTAAGCAGGTGCCAAGTGTGCGCAGGCCCATGAAGCAGGTTTATCATGGCCCAGTGTCATGCATTAAGATACTGCAGCTGGAAGAGAGATGAGATTTGCCCAAGGTCACACGGATTAGACAGCGGTGGAGCTGGGTATGTACCTAGATTGTCTGACTCCAGAGCCCAAGCACTTAGCCACTCTCAGCCTCAGTTTGTTCATCTGTGAAATGGAATGGATAATAATGACTTCATTAGGTTATGGTGAGGGTTAAATGAAATAGCGAATATATAGAACCTCATATGGATAGGACCCAGGAGAAAGCAATCACCATTGTTGTTATTATTATCATAACTGTTACAATTTACCTTTTTTTTTTTTTTTTTTTTTTTTTTTTTGAGGCAGGGTCTCACTTTGTCACCCAGGCTGGAATGCGGTGGCGCAATTTTGGCTCACTGCAATCTCTGCCTCCCGGGTTCAAGCAATTCTCGTGCGTCAGCCTCCCAAGTAGCTGGGATTACAGATGTGCACCACCACGCCTGGCTCATTTTTGTATTTTTAGTAGAGGTGGAGTTTCACCATGTTGGCCAGGCTGGTCTCGAACTCCCGACCTCAGGCGATCCGCCCACCTCAGCCTCCCAAAAACCACACCCAGCCTAATTTTTGTATTGTTCTGTGATGACAAGATTTTGCCATGTTGCCCAGGCTGGTCTCAAACTCCTGAGCTCAAGCGTTCCACCCCACCTCAGCCTCCCAAAGTGCTAGGATTACAGGCTCAAGCCACTGCGCCTGGCCTACCATAATAATTGTTAAAGGCATGAGGTAAGGAACTTTCAGGCAAGCTTGGGATCTGTAAATAGTTTGATGTGAGCGTAACATGGAATGCAAATTTGGGGGTCCAGGAAGCAGGGAAGAATAGGTGAAGGTGAGGGCAGGGCTTGGATGCCTGCTAGCCTGCACTCCACTGAATTCTGAAATATGTGGGATGGAGAGTCTAACTCTGATGTGTGTGTCTCAGAGGAGAAAGTCTCCATTCACTGGATACAGTGAGGCTGAGAGCACGAGCCTAGGCTTACTCTGATCCTGATAGGTTTGACCAATTCAAGCCATTGGGAACCTGGGAATAATACCCGGGGAAACCTCTGGCAATTCTGTAGTGACTGCTCTGTTTCCCCGGGATGTCAACCCTGACAATGGTAGGCAGAAGTCCAGCATCCTACAGAGAGCACTGTCTTTGGAGTTGGGAAAGGCTGCCTGCCATTTTCAGCTATGCAATTCTGGGCAAGTCATTTAACCTCTGACTTCTTGAATGTGCTTATCTGTAAAGTGGGATAATAACATTATCTTCTGTTGTTGAGAGGACTATGTAAGAAAATGAGTTTTTCATGCTTTATAACTGGAAAGCAGCATGCACATTTTACTTTCAACATTAGAATCTGGTGCTTTCATTGGCCAAGCAAAGAATCTTGAAAAACCAAGATTTTAAAAATTAAAAATTAAAAAAGAAGGCTGTGCTTTCATAGCACATGTGGTCCACACATCTTTCAAGCAAAAAAAAAAAAATAGGTATTTCCTTCATATATGCAAAAGCCCCTCAAAAATATTCCTCCAAAATGCATTTCCCTGCTGAGCATTTGCAAGAGTGCTATTATGTACAAAAGGTAACAGAAGGTAAAGTCGGGAGACACAGAGACTCAGTTTTTGTCCTGCTGTTAGTATTTTGCAATTAAGCCCACTCCATATCCCATCGTGATAAAAGCAAACTCAGCGGCATTAGTCTCCTCACACCTGCTTTTCAGTCTCCTCACACCTCTGGCCATTGGGAACCGAAAGGGAAAACTACGCCCAAGCTCACTAGGGAATGCCGTCCTGGCACTGGAGCACAGCCCTCGGAAGATGCTTCAGAGGCTCAGCTAGCCCCTTTAGGCTGGGAATCCCACTCAGTGAGGTGGAATGACTTCCCGGGACACACAGAGCTAACCCTCAAGTTGGAACAGGGTCTTTACCGGGAGATGCAGAGCCTCGGGCTTCAAAGGCTGTGATAAGTGATTGTTTCCTGGGGCTGGGAGGAGGGGAGAATGGGGCGTAACTGCTTAATGGATATAGGGTTTGTTTTGGGGGTGACGAAAATATTTTGGAATTAAATCAAGTGTGGTAGTTGCACATTAGTGAATATACCACATGCCACCCAATTGTTCACTTTAAAATGGTTAGCTATGTGTCATATGAATTTCACCTGAATTTTAGGGAAAGAATAACTTGACGGATAAAAAGCTAGTGAGCAGAACCTTAAGTATATTTTCAGTATTTCAGTATATCCACAATAGCATTGCAGAAATGAACCAATATGTCAGAATCATAGCAACAGAGTGCGGTAACTAAGAGCAGCCGGTTTATGTAACTAATCCTTTCACAACGGAAAGTAAAAGGATTTAGTATTGAATAATGTAGTTTGAATATTATTGTTATTATTATAACTTAATTGGTGCTTTTTGTGTTTTTTTGAGGGTTTTTTGTTTGTTTGTTTTTCGGTAGAGACGGCGTTCCAATATGTTGCCCAGGCTAGTCTCGAACTCCTGACCTCAAGCAATCCTCCTGCCTCAGACTCCTAAAGTGGGATTACAGGCATGAGCCACCACAGCCCGCTCATTAATTTGTGTTTCTGAAGAAGAGTGTAACATAGTGGAAAAACCAGGCTCAATTTAGAGAGAGCTGAATTCAACTCCTGCCTTTAGTTCCTATTGGCTGCAGGGGCTTGGAAAACTACTGAGCCTCTCTACGCGTTGCGTTTCCTCATCAGGCAAAATGGGGGCGGAGATGCTGCGTCACCGTCATCTCAGGACTGTGGTGGGGACTGGGTGGGACAGCATAGGTGACATTCACCCGGAAGGTGCCTCATCAGTAGCAGCTATTGTTATTGTTGTCATTGTCGCCATCGTTGTTGTTACTATACGGTATAGAAAATCTTTCAGAACATGGACCCGTGGGGAAAACCGGGTACATCTTAGTCCATTAGGGCTTCTGCGACAAAGCACCACAGACTGCGTGGCTTATAAACGACAGAAGTTTCTTTCTTGCAGTTCTGGAGTCTGGAAGTCCAAGATCAGGGTGCCAGCATGGTCAGATTCTGGTGGGGGTCCTCTTCCCAGCTGCAGATTTCTGCCTCCTCGCTGCATCCTCAAGTAGTGGAAGGGCCAGAGGAGCTCTCGGGGGTCTCTTTTACAAGGACACTTGTGCACTCATGAGGCCCCCACCCCGATGACCTAATCACCTCCCAAAGGCCCCACCTCCTAATACCATCACATTGCGGGGTTAGGATTTCAACTTACAAATTGTGGGGGGACACATTCAGTTCATCTCAGGGTAATTTTAGAAATTGCTGCCTACAGCCTAGTTCCAAGTCAGGAACTGTACAGGCTACAGTTACTGATGGGACACAGAACGTTTCCGAGAGGTATTTTCCCCCCGCCCGTTCTGGCACAGAGCACACACGGTAGATGGTGGTGACATGGCTGAAGCAGGTGCAGCAACCTCCTCTCCCTGTCAGCTCCTCAAGGCCCCTGTGGACACGAGCTGAGAAGAGGATGCCTGTCATGTTACTGGCACTTTACAAGGTGACAGCTACTATTAAGAGCAAGAAAGCAAACAGAAACACCGCCAACTCCCTGGGATGGCTCAGTGGGAGAGCCCCTAGCCCTTCATACTCCACCAAGAGCCTTAAATCCTCAAGAAAAGCTGCGAAACATGATTTGTCTTGGAGACACTGCTGTTAAGTGCTTAACTTTTTGGGGGGGACAGTCTGACTCTGTCACCCAGGCTGGGTGCAGTGGCAAAATAAATGGGTCACTGTAACCTCTGCCTCTTGGACTCAAGCCATCTTCCCACCTCAGTCTCCCAAGTAACTGGGGTTACAGGCACACTCCACCACACCCGGCTAATTTTTGTATTTTTGTAGAGACAGGGTTTCATCATGTTGCCCATGCTGGTCTCAAACTCATGAGCTCAAGCAATCCACCTGCCTCAGCCTCCCAAAGTGCTGGGATTACAAGCGTGAGCCGCCACACCCAGCCTGTTGAATGGTTACTTACAGAGAGAAGAATTGCATAACTAGGTTAACTTTCATTGTCCAGATAAACTCACTTTTGGAGGTGGGGGGTACCTTATTCCCCATCGAGGTGTTGCTGGCATCCTGTGTCAGTGATGCTGAATGAGACATCAAATGGCCCTATGTGATAAGAGATAAGAGTTGTCTCCCTCTGATCACAGTGAAATAAAACCACCCCCTCCCTACACTTAATATGAATAATTTCTCTAAGCATAAAACATCTCTCTATCCTGGTCCACAAGCATAGGCGTGTGCACACACACATGCACACACGCCCACGTGCATACTCACACAGGAAGAGGACAATGTTTATGTGAGTTATTTTTTCTAATTCTGAAAGTAACCCATGTTAATCATAGAAAAATCAAGAGAGGGGGCTGGGCGTGGTGGCTCACGCCTGTAATCTCAGCACTTGGGGAGGATGAGTTGGGCAGATTGCTTGAGCTCGGAGTTTGAGACCAAACTGGGCAACATAGTGAAACTCCGTCTCTACAAAAATACAACAAAAACTTAGTCGGGCATGGTGGCAGGCACCTCAGAATCGCCTGCAACTGGGAAGCAGAGGCTGCACTGAGCCAAGATCACACCACTGCACTCCAGCCTGGGCGACAGAACAAGACACTGTCTCAAAAAAACAAAAAACAAAAAAAACAGAAAGAAAGAAAGGAAGAAAAGGAAGGAAGGGAAGGAAGGAAGGAAGAAAGAAAAGAAAGAAAACAGAGGAAGGAAGCAAAACTCACCCATAATGCTCCAGGGCCAGGCATTCTTTCTTAACATTTCACTTATTATCTCCTGGTATTTGGGGAATGCATTTCAACACAGTTGCCATCACACTGTGTACATATGTCGAATCCCACGGTTTGATTCACATATAGGTGAGGATGTTAATCTGACATGTTTTTTTGTTTGTTGGTTGGTTTTTGAGATGGAGTCTCACTCTGTCACCCAGGCTAGAGTGCAGTGGTACGATCTCGGCCCACTGCAACCTCCGCCTCCCAGGTTCAAGCAATTCCCCTGCCTCAGCCTCCAGAGTAGCTGGGACTACAGGCGCCCGCCACCACACCCGGCTAATTTTTTGTATTTTTAGTAGAGATGGGGTTTCACCGTGCTGGCCAGGCTGGTCTCAAACTCCTGACCTTGTGATCCACCCGCCTCGTCCTCCCAAAGTACTGGGATTACAGGCGTGAGCCACCGCGCCCGGCCTTATGTTTTTTAAATAGTACACTGCAAGGCCACTGGCAGCCCAAAACCCAGGCAGGGAAGAAGAGTGTGAGAGAGAAATTGCTGTTTTCCTCTTCAGGGTAATTTCCTCCAGGGCTGACACTATCTTATTCAGACCTTAGTCCTGTACCAGAAACAGAGATGCTAAGTCAAAGTTTCATACATTCATGAATAGGTGGATGAATGGGGAAAGGATACAATGTCAATGATAAAAGGGCCACCAACCTTGCCCGACAGGTCCAGCCACAGGTCTCCTCTGCAGGCTCTCACCCTTCGTGCAGAGAAATCTGCCTGGTTGAGGGTTTAATTTTGCAATCACCTCATTCTAGAGCCCAGTCAGAAGGTGCCAAAGTCAGTGCTTCTCAAACTCCGATGCATAAGAATCACCCAGGGGCCAGGCCTGGTGGTTCATGCCTGTAATGCCAGCACTTTGGGAGGCCGAGGCGGGTGGATCACCTGAGGCCAGGAGTTCGAGACCAGCCTGGCCAACATAGTGAAACCCTGTTTCTACCAAGAATACAAAAATTAGCCGGGCGTGGTGGCACATGCCTGTAATCCCAGCTACTTGGGAGGCTGAGGGAAGAGAATCACTTGAACCTGGGCAGTGGAGGTTGCAGTGAGACACGATTGTGCCACTGCACTCCAACCTGGGCAGCAGAGTGAGACTCCATCGCAAAACAAAACAAAAAAACACCCAGGGAGCGATCATAGAATCTCCAGGAAAAAGTGGAGACTCTATGGCACAGATTGGTTACTAGCTCTGGCGTGGGGCTCGGAGAGCTGCCTTTCCTATGGATTCTCCACCGCCCCCCACCACCACCCTGCCCCCCAACCCCAGCCGCCCACCCCCCCAACCCCCACCCCCACCACCCCCCCACCCCCGCCGCCACCACCCCGCCCCGCCCCCAAGCTGATGGTGGTTTCTGCTTTGAGAAATTCTGGCCTGGAGACTGTCTATGATCCGAGTAAAGCTGGAACTTGTCATTGTTGTTTATTGAGCCATCAGCAAGGATTTGGTAAGCCTGCAACCTGCCTCAGTTGGGCTGATAAAAATAGTGTGTGCAATTGACTTGCCAGGAGTTCCCCATCTCACTGGGGAGAGAAATGCTGGTGGAAAATAAGAGTGAGGAGCTAAGTTTTGCAGCAACCTCAGGAGCGCTCCTGCAATCTCCTGCAACCCTCAGGAGAGCTTAAGAACAGGAAGCTGCCCACAGACCTATTGCATCCCAAGGAGGGTGGGGGAGAACCAATATTGTGGTTTTTGTTTTTTTGTTTGTTTGTTTTTTGAGACAGAGTCTGGCCCTGTCACCCAGGCTGGAGTGCAGTGGCACCATCTCGGCTCACTGCAATCTCCACCTCCTGGGTTCAAGTGATTCTCCTGCTTCAGCCTCCTGAGTAGCTGGGATTACAAGCGTGAGTGTGGCCTGGCTAATTTTTGTATTTTTAGTAGAGACTGTTTCGGCATGTTGGCCAGGCTGGTTTTGAACTCCTGACCTCAGGTGATCCACCAGCCTCAGCCTCCCAAAGTGCTGGGATTACAGGCATGAGCCACCACGCCTGAGAACCAATATTTAGCAAGCATCTATCATAGGGACAGAAACTGGCTACTAAAGAGAAAAAGGGCCCATAAGTGGTTTTCTTTTTGCCAACACAGTGCTGGGAAGTTTGGAACATCTGAATACATTAGGGCACATATTCTTCAATTGTATGAGGCTCCCAGACTCCCTATGTTATTACATGAAATCCCCATCTGCTTGGGCTTCCTGTTGGTACCTCAAGCACTGACATTCAACTTCAAGTTGAACATGTTCAAAGCCAAACGGAAGAGTCAGAATTGGAACCCTGGTCTGTCTGATGCTAAAGCCCTGTTTCTTGCAACTTTGCCATGTTGCTTCTTGAAGAGAAGGGATGAAGGTATAAATAATGTTTTGTTAGATGGGGAAGATTCCAGGCTGGGTAAAGTTGAAATAACCCCAAACTCAGTGCCATTTATCATGGTTCTGTCTATGCCAGGTACTGAGTGCCTACCAGGGATCATTTGGGTTTTTTTGTATTTTCTTTGAGATGAAGTCTTGCTCTGTCACACAGGCTGGAGTGTAGTGGCATGAGCTCAGCTCACTGCAACCTCCACCTCCCGGGTTCAAGCAACGCTCCTGCCTCAGCCTCCCAAGTAGCTGGGATTACAGGCACCTGCCACCACGCCCAGCTAATTTTTGTATTTTTAGTAGAGACAGGGTTTCACCATGCTGGCCAGGCTGCTCTCGAACACCTGACCTTAGGTGATCTGCCCACTTTGGCCTCCAAAAGTGCTGGGATTACAGGCATGAGCCACCGCACCTGACCACCAGGGATCATTTATAATTCAGGCAAGGAGGTTTCATGAGTGAAGCAACAGATCAGGAGGGTTAAGTCCTCTGCTCAAGGTCACACAGCTAGTAAGGGGCAGAACTGGGCAGAACCCCCAAAATGTTAACTGTCCTAATTGCTTTGATTATTGAATTTAATCCTGTGGTGGGGCTCAGGACACACCACCCCAAAATATGACTGTAGGAGACCAGAATATGCCAACCCAAAATATACTTCTTTGGCGTATTTTGAGCTGGTTATTCTGAGAAACTGCAGACACAGGAGTAGCTCTGAAAAGCTGTCCTTTTGTAAAACAAATTTACATCTATGAAGGAAATCTGCATTAGTCAAACTATCTGTATCAGGAAGCGGGCTGCTCCAGACAGCTTCTATTACCTGAGAGAATATTTTTAGAGATGAAATTGCGCTATGTTGCCCAAGCTGGAGTGCAGCGGCTACTCACAGGCACGATCATCATTCACTACTGTCTCAAACTTCTGGGCTCAGGAAGTCCTCCCGCTTTGGCCGCCCGAGTGGCTGGGACTACAGGCACATGCCACTGAGCCTGGCTACAGAGGCTGTTTATCTGTGTAACAAGACAACCTTATTCACCATACATTTCTTCCCATCACCCTCCCATAACTTGTGTCAAAGCCCCCTTGAGAAACCCCAAGCCCTAGTCCTTTCTGCAGCTCAGGATGCTATATAAGCTTCAGTCATCTGACCCTTCTTCGAGACTCACGTTTCGTGGGACTCCTGTGTGAATGCATGTTAATTCAAATGATTTTTCTCCTGTTAGTCTGTCTTATGTCAATTTAGTTTGTAGCCCAGCCAAAGAACCTAGAAGGGTGGAAGGAAGCCATTTCGCTATCCCCTACACCTGATACAAGAGAATTAAAATCATATGTATCGAGCCGGGTGCAGGGGCTCATGCCTGAAGTCCCAGCATTTTGGGAGGCAGGGACCAGTGGATCACCTGAGGTTGGGCGTTTGAGACCAGCTTGGCCAACATGGCGAAACCTTGTCTCTCCTAAAAATACAAAAATAGCCTGGACCAGTGCATGCCTGTAGTCCCAACTACTTGGGATGCTGAGGCAGGAAAATCACTTGAACCCAGGAGGCAGAGGGCGGAGGTTGCAGTGGGCGGAGATTGCACCACTGCACTCCAACCTGGGTGACAGAGCGAGATTCCATCTCAAAAAAAAAAAAAATCATATGCATTGAATAGCAAAGGCATTTGGTCCTATTCTCACAGCTAGAGAATGGTTCCATTGATATAGCTTTCGTTATACATATTGTTGTTAATGTCTGTGGACAACTAATCACATTTTGCAGTTTCCCCACATTCAACAAACAGCTTTGCTAGAAAGGTTTCAAAGGTTCATTCCAGGCTGGTCATGGTGGCTCATACCTATAATCCAACATTTTGGGAGGCCAAGGCAGGAAGATTGCTTGAACCCAGGAGTTCAAGACCAGCCTGGGCAACATCTCTACAAAAATAAAAAATTAGCCGAGTGTAGTGGCTCATGCCTGTGGCCCTAGCTACTCAGGAAGCTGAGGTTGAAGGATTGCTTGAGCCCCGTAGGTGTAGGCTGCAGTGAACTATAATTGTACATCTGCACTCCAGCCTGGGTGACAGAGTGAGACCCTGTCTCAAAAAAAAAAAAGGGCCAGGCATGGTGGCTCACGCCTGTAATCCCAGCACTTTGGGAGGCTGAGGTGGGTGGATCACGAGGTCAGGAGATCAAGACCATCCTGGCTAACACGGTGAAACCCTGTCTCTACTAAAAAAAATACAAAAAATTAGCTGGGCATGGTGGTGGGTGCCTGTAGTCCCAGCTACTCAGGAGGCTGAGGCAGGAGAATGGCGTGAACCCAGGAGGCGGAGCTTGCAGTGAGCCGAGCCGAGATCATGCCACTGCACTCCAGCCTGGGCGACAGAGCAAGACTCCGTCTCAAAAAAAAAAAAAAAAAGGTTTCATTCCAGCTTCAGCCCCAGCTCCAGCATTCTGTGAGTTTGCCAGGGCAGCAAAACTCAACCACTATCAAGGCCAGGCAAGAAACATAAATGAGTGAGGTGCACCTAACTGCACGATAGGGAGCAGTGGGGACTGGGGCAAAAAGGTGTGACCCGTCTTTAGGCATATTCACATTCAAACCTTTACAAAACCCTGTGCTCATCACAGCAGGTTCCTGTCTGCAGGTTGCAAGCTTGCAACACTGAGAGCAGTGTCCTCAAAGCACAGTCCTTGGACCAGCAGCATCAACAGCATCTGGGAACTGCTTAGAAAAGCAAAACCTACAGACTCGGCAGACCCGGGGCTGGGACCCAGCAATCTGGGGTTTCACAAGCCTTCCAGGTGGTTCTAATGCAGCTGAAGTTCCAGCAACACCTGGGGAACTTCTACCACCTCCAATACAAGCTCAGGCTTCAGAAAGTCTTGAAGTTCTTCAAGTGCCTTTGTTGTTGTTGTCGTTGTCGTTGTGATGAAGTCTCGCTCTGTCGCCCAGGCTGGAGTGCAGTGGTGTGATCTCAGCTCACTGTAACCTCTGCCTCCCGTGTTCAAGCGATTCTCCTGCCTCAGCCTCCTGAGTAGCTGGGATTACAGGCACCCGCCACCACACCTGGCTAATTTTTGTATTTTTAGCAGAGATGGGGTTTCACCGTGTTAGCCAGGCTGGTCTCGAACTCCCGATCTCAGGTGATCCGCCCACTTCGGCCTCCCAAAGTGCTGGGATTACAGGCACGAGCCACCACACTCAGCCCATTTGCTCTTTTCTTCCATGTGGAAGAAGGTTCCCCAGCTCCCCAAGGATGTTCCCTGGCCACGCCACATCAAGACTGCCTGGTCTCCAGTTCTCCCTGAAATCCTAAATACCTGTTGAGTGGGTTTCATGTGTCCCTGCTTTGCTGCCTGCTTGATTTTCCATGGGACTGTGTTTCATAAGATTAGCACTTCCTACTCCTCAAAGGATTTCCACAGCCATTGTCTTCAGCGCTTTTGCCTAACAATCCCGTGATAGAGAGAAAGCAGTGCCATTCCCTTCCATTTGCACACAAGGAAATTGAATCACAGAAAGGTTGAGTGCCTTCCAGAAGGCCACAGAGCAAGTTAGAGACAGATTTAGGACTAAAGCCCTCCAGTGCAGACCCTCAATCCTATGTTCTTTCTAACATGTGTATTATGAAATTAATTACATTTAATGCTTCTATCAACACTTTTGAGTTTTATTGCTATTCTCATTTTACAGATGAGAAAACTAAGTTTTCCCAGAACATGATCCCAGAGCCACTTACATCAGAACCCCCTGGAGTACCTGTTTAAAATACAGATTCCCAGCCAGGCATGGTGGCTCATGCCTGAAATTCCAGCACTTCGGGGAGGCCTAGGCGGGATCACTTGAAGTCAGAAAGACTTCCAGACCAGCCTGGCCAACATGGTGAAACCCCATCTCTACTAAAAATACAAAAATTAGCCAGGCATGATGGCATGCACCTGTAATCCCAGCTACTCAGGAGGCTGACGCACGAGAATTGCTTGAACCTGGGAGGAGGAGGTTGCAGTGAGCTGAGATTGAGCTACTGCATTCCAGCCTGGGTGACAGAGCAAGACTCTGCCTCAAAAAAAAAAAAAAAAAGAAAGAAAAAGAAAAAAGAAAAAAAGTCACATTTAAGCAAGATTTCCTGAGTGCCCAGCACCTGGCTGAGTGCTTCACATACACGACATCATTTAACAGTAGGCACTGCTATTATTCCCATGTAACAAATGAAGACACTGAAACCCAGAGGGCCTAATGATTTTTCCAAGGGTTACAGCAGGCAAACAGATGCCTGAACGTGTGCTCTTCGCCACAATTTAATGCTGCCTTCCCCTACAAGTCTTTTTTTCTTTTTATTTACATATTTATATATTTTGAAAATTGATTTGGGGGTCTTGATACATTGCCCAGGCTGGTCTTGAACTCCTGAGCTCAAGTGATCCTCCTGCTTTAGCCTCCCAAAATGCTGAGATTACAGGCATAACCCACCATGCCCAGCCATAAAAGTCACTTTTATCTGCCACTTCAGCATTTTTTTTTTCTAAAAGTCATTTTTTAAAATGTTGTTTTTGTATACTTGGCATAGTGCCTGGGACTCGGTAGGTGCTAAGTAAATGAGCCAAATGAATGAATGAATGAACAGAAGTGAATTTTGTAGGACCACTGATGTAAAAAGTTCCAGCACAATCCCTCAAGCTGTATTTAAAAAATGGGGGAGCTGGGTGTGGTGGTTCACACCTGTAGTGCCAGTTTCTTGGGAGACCCAGGCGGGAGGATTGGTTGAGCCCGGAGCTCAAGAAGAGCCTGGCCAACAGAGCAAGACTCTGTCTCTAAATTTAAAAAGGCAGGTGAGGGAAGAATTCTTAAAATAAGTTTCTGTGGTCACTTGCTGCTTTTCTCTTGAAGTCTGTTGAGCCTGAAAACGCATACACACACACACAAAGTTAGTCGAAGGCTCTAATTGGAAATACTGTGGCTATTTAGAATCTCACTTGATTTGCTTTAATTGTTAAAGGTTTTGGAGGCAGGAACTGCCACTTCATTCTCCAAATTCCCCATGTCTCAGTTGACTCATCAGTAAAATGAGGCTGATCATAGTCTCACAACAGGGGTTGCCGTGAAGATTCAGTGAGATAACACAGCCCAGGTGCTTAATGCAGCACACGGCACACGAGAAGCTGCCAATGATGTTAGTGACTGTTATTCTTCTTTTATTGTCACTATTTGTAGGGAAAGGCACAGATATAAGAATTATTCTGGCCGGGTGCAGTGGCTCACACCTGTAATCCCAGCACTTTGGGAGGCTGAGGTGGGCAGATCACTTGAGGTCAGGAGTTTGAGACCAGCCTGGCTAACGTGGTGAAACCCCGTCTCTACTAAAAGTACAAAAATTAGCCGGACGTGATGGCAGGTGCCCGTAATCCCAGCTACTCGGGAGGCTGAGGCAGGAGAATCACTTGAATCCGGGAGGTGGAGGTTGCAGTGAGCCGAGATGGCACCACTGCACTCCAGCCTGGGCAACAGAGCAAGACTCTTAAAAAAAAACAAAAACAAAAACTATTCTTGTGTCATACTCATGTGAAAGGCAAAGCCCCTGTAGTTTAGGTTGTAAATACAAATAAAGACTGAGAGGTAGCAATGGCACCTACATATTATCCCTAAAAGACTAATTCCACATATATGTACAATTTGCATTTGTCTTTGAAACACATTATGATTTTTCCAAAATATTGTAATTGTGTTTCATTTCCATTTACAATTATAGGTTGCTTAAGCTACTGTCAAAGTATTCCTTGAGCACTAGCTTTGTTTGGTTGATTAGAAGCAGGGGGCCTGTAAAAATGGCTAATGAAAAGACCTTACAATGATATGGGGCTCTAGAGTTTACATAGGGATTTTACACACATTCTCTTTTTTTTCTTTTTTGAGATGGAGTCTCGCTCTGTCACCCAGGCTGGAGTGCAGTGGTGCAATCTCAACTCACTGCGACTTCCGCCTCCCGGGTTCAAGCGATTCTCCTGCCTCAGCCTCCTGAGTAGCTGGGACTACAGGCGCCCGCCACCACACCTGGCTAATTTTTTGTAATTTAGTAGAGACGAGGCTTCACCATGTTGGCCAGGATGGTCTTGAACTCCTGACCTCATGATCCGCCCACCTCAGCCTCCCAAAGTGCTGGGATTACAGGCATGAGCCACCGCACCTGGCCCACACATTCTTGTTAATCCTCAACCACCTTATGTCCCCTGTGGTGAGGCTGGTACTATCACTGCCACCTGAAAAAGTTGAAGTGATGTGCCCAAGGTCATCTAGTCATCTATTTATTATTATGTGTGTATATATATATATATATATTTTTTTTTTTTTTTTTTTTTTTTTTTTGAGACAGAGTCTTGCTCTGCCGCCCAGGCTGGAGTGCAGTGGTGTGGTCTCAGCTCACTGCAAGCTCTGCCTCCCGGGTTCATGTCATTCTCCTGCCTCAGCCTCTCTAGTAGCTGAGACCACAGGCGCCTGCCACCACACCTGGCTATTTTTTTGTATTTTTAGTAGAGACGGGGTTTCACCATGCTATCCAGGATGGTCTCGATCTCCTGACCTCGTGATCTGCCCGCCTCGGCCTCCCAAAGTATTATGTATATTTTTTAATATTTTTCTGAGATAGTGTCTCATTCTGTCGCCCAGGCTGGAGTGCAGTGGCAGGATTTCGGCTCACAGCAACCTCCTCTTTTTGGGTTCAAGCGATTCTCCTGCCTCAGCTTCCCGAGTAGCTGGGATTACAGGTACCTGCCACCACACCCAGCTAATTTTTGTATTTTTAGTAGAGACAGGGTTTTACCATGTTGGCCAGGCTGGTCTCAAACTCCTGACCTCAAGTGATCCGCCCACCCTCAGCCTCCCAGAGTGCTGGGATTATAGGTGTGAGCCACAGCACCTGGCCTATCATCTATTTAGTAGCGGAAGCTGGGCTTGAACCCTGTTTCCAAACTCTAAGCCCCACAGCAAGAACTGACTCTAGGATTCCAATTCACTCTTGGATACTCAGTAACCAAGTCACTGGTGTGAAAGTTGGCAGAATCAAAATGGAGTCACTAAGGTTAAGAAAACTCTGGCCAGGCATGGTGGCTCATGCCTGTAATCCCAACACTTTGGGAAGCCAGGTGGGAGGATTGCTTGAGCCCAGGAGCTTGAGACCAGCCTGGGCAACACGGCAAAACATGGTCTCTACAAAAAATACAAAAAATTAGCCAGGCATGGGGGTGTGCGCCTGTACTCCCAGCTGCTTGGAAGGCTGAGGTGGGAGGATCATCTGAGCCTGGGATGTTGAGGCTGCAGAGAGCTATGATTGCATCACTGCACTCCAGCCTGTGTGACAGAGCAAGATCTTATCTCAAAAAGAAAAAAAAATTAAGAAAACTCTGACAGAGGAGGAGAAGGCCATGAAGATCAGGTTCTCAGGCTTGTATGCCTGATAATGAAACAGACTCGGCTGGGCGCCTTGGCTCATACCTGTAATCCCAGCACTTTGGGAGGCCGAGGCGGGCGGATCACCTGAGGTCGGGAGTTCAAGACCAGCCTGACCAACATGGAAAAACCCCGTCTCTACTAAAAATACAAAATTAGCTGGGCGTGATGGTGCATGCCTGTAATCCCAGCTACTTGGGAGGCTGAGGCAGGAGAATTGCTTGAACCCGGGAGGTGGATGTTGTGGTGAGCTGAGATCGCGCCATTGCACTCCAGCCTGGGCAACAAGAGCGAAACACTGTCTCAAAAAAAAAAGACTCTACTAAAACCACAGCCTGGCACGAAGCCCATCACAGCCTTACACAAACAATTTTTCTGCAAGGACATCTGCCCAGCAACTGCCTGTCCAATCTCAGACTGGCGTCACCCTTGTTATTGATCTTTGTAGCCAAGGATGATCATCTTAAAGCAATCATATAAACCTCTTCATTTTTCATTTAAAAACCTTTGTCTTCCTTTACCTCCCTGAACAGGCACGTAGTTTACAATGGCCCATGTATTCCCACTGCAATGGTCCATTCCCAAATAAACATCTTCTCTCTTGCAGAGCCTCTCTGTTTGCTATTTAGGTTGATGCTGGGTGACCACATGAATGTGATAGTGGGGATTGCCAGGAGGAAGAGACTGTCTCCCCAGTAAAAACACATTTGGGGAGACTTCAATTCAAGATGTGGTAACAAGGACTGAATTTATCCTCCAGCCTCAAAAACTGGAAAAAAAATGAAACCACTGTTTGCAAACACGGGACAGCAGACAGCAAGGGTGGTGATACCTGAGAGAGAATAAAGGCTACTCCCAGCCTCTGCTCCTCATCTGGAAATCCCTTCCTTCAAAGCCGCCTTAATGCCACCAGTGCCACGAATGGCCCCCAATTCCCTGCTGGAAGGAGTCTCTGTTCTGCCATGAAAGTCTCCAGTGAAGCCTGTCTTTCAACTTGTGCCATCGTATGATGCCCAGCATGGCTGTTGGTGCCTGACGGCCAGGCCTCTGGAGCACAGGAGGGCGCCTCCCATCACCGCACATCAGAGAACCGACACTTCACAGATCAGTGCTCATAAAATGTTTCTGGAAAGAAGGAGCAATGATACTTCCCATGAAGTTTATCATGAAAAGGAAAAACAGGCCGGGTGTGGTGGCTCAGGCTTGTAATCCCAGCACTTTGGGAGGCCGAGTCAGGTGGATCACCTGAGGTTAGGAGTTCAAGACCAACCTGGCCAACATGGCAAAACCCCACCTCTACTAAAAATACAAAAATTAGCCAGGTGTGGTGGTGCGCACTTGTAATCTCAGCTACTCGGGATGCTGAGGCACCAGAATCGCTTGAAGTCAGGAGGCGGAGGTTGCAGTGAGGCAAGATCGCGCCACTGCACTTCAGCCTGGGCGACAGAGTGAGGCTCTGTCTCAAAAAAAAAAAAGAAAAAGAAAAACAGTTACAATAAAAAAGAAAGAGTGAGATAAATCATACAGTCTTCACAGTCCCCCTTGATATATATATATAATATATATATTTTTATATATATATTATATATATATTATATATATAATATATATATATTATATATATATATATATTTTTTTTTTTTAGATGGAGTCTCGCTCTGTCACCCAGGCTGGAGTGCAGTGGCGCGATCTCGGCTCACTGCAAGCTCTGTCTCCCAGGTTCACCCCATTCTCCTGCCTCAGCCTCCTGAGTAGCTGGGACTAAAGGTGCCTGCCACCATGCCCAGCTAATTTTTTTGTAATTTTAGTAGAGACAGGGTTTCACCATGTTAGCTAGGATGGTCTCAGTCTCCCGGCCTCATGATCCACCCGCCCTGGCCTCCCAAAGTGCTGGGATTACAGATGTGAGCCACCGCGCCCGGCCCTCACCTTGATATTTTTGTTTTGCAGCTTAAATAAGTGGATCTCTGGATAAGCGGCCTGACTGATGAAAGAAAGAGCTGGCTTTTCTTCCGACAATAGTTGTTGTGAACTCTTTGCGGCAAGAACAGTGATAGAACAGACATTATCATCAGGAGAATCAGCTCGTAAAAGCCACATTCTTGGCACATCAAAGGTATTTGAGAGGGACAGAAAGAGTAAAGCGATTCTTTCCAACTAACAGTTGGGAAAGATGGCACTGTTTTAACTTGAATACCCCTCTTTTTTAAGAAAAAGAGGATCATAAGGCTAAAACAGATTTTTTTAATTGAGAAAGTTTATTTTAAACATTTTTGAGAAAAAAATAAGAAGCCTCTAAATTACTTTGGCACTACCAAGTGACACCAGTCACTATCGAGTTTTCTTGTTTGATTTCTCCGTGACACTTATTATCGGCTATTCTCTTCATTTTACTTGTGTATATTTTGTTTTCTCCCTTTGAACGTGAGTGCCAGGAAAACCTGGACTTTGAATTCTCTGTGTGATCCCAAGTACCAGAACAGCCGCCCAGCAGGGGCTCTGGAAATGCGCCCTGAAAGAACTCAGACAACAGGAGACCCTCCTCAGCTCCAGGGCTGCTGCCATTTGCACACAGAAGGGAGCAGCCTGTGTTTCAAAGGTGAGATCCAGATACTTTTTAAAATTATGATTATTTTTCTTTTTTTAAAAAAATTTTTTTTTGTATAGACAGGGGTCTTGCCATATTGCCCAGGCTGATCTCTAACTCCTGGGCTCAACTGATCCTCGTGACTTGGCCTCCCAAAATGCTGGGATTATAGATGTGAGCCACTGCACCTCACCCAGATACTTTCTTACCAGTCTCTGGCTGAAATTTCACAAGAAGTGGGGACACCAAAGACAAAAATGAACAAATGAACCGAGGTAAGGTTGGGCCTGGTCTGGAGGACAGAAGGGAGGCCATCAGGCCGACAGCTTATGTCCAGGGAAACAAAACCATTTTGGATTTTCTTTTCTTTATTATTATTTTTTGAGACGGAGTCTCACTCTGTCACCCAGGCTGGAGTGCAGTGGCATGATCTCGGCTCACTGCAGCCTTTGCCTCCCAGGTTCAAGTGATTCTCCTGCCTCAGTCTCTTCAGTAGCTGGGATTACAGGTGCCCACCACCACGCCAGGCTAATTTTTGTATTTTTAGTAGAGACGGGGTTTCGCCATGTTGACCAGGTTGGTCTCAAACTTCTGGCCTCAGGTGATCCACCTGCCTCGGCCTCCCAAAGTGCTGGGATTACAGGCGTGAGCCACCGCGCCCGGCCTGGTTTTTCTTTAAAGTGCTGAACGTTTGGTCACAATGATGTAGAGAACAGGGTCAGTTCAGAGAGCCCCTCCCTCCTGGAAGGCTCTCTCCTCCCTGGCGCCTCCTGTCCATAGATGGCCAAATCCAGTCTACCTTCCCCACATACTCTCTCCAGATCTTAACATTTAGCCATGTTTGCATCAGATCTTTTTCTTTCTTTGTTTTCTTTATTTGGTGAGGGAAACTCTGTGTCCCCTGGTACCCACGGCTCTCCCTCCCTCCTCTGAGATAACCAGTCTCCTGAGTTTGGGATTAATCATCCCAATGTTTCCATAAACGGTATGTAAAAATTTGCAGATCTTGGCTGCTCGCGGTGGCTCTCACCTGTAATCTCAGCACTTTGGGAGGCCGAGGCGGGCAGATCACCTGAGGTCAGGAGTTCGAGACTAGCCTGACCAACATTTTGAAACCCTGTCTCTACTAAATACAAAAAAATTAGCCGGGCATAGTGGTGCATGCCTGTAGTCCCAGCTACCTGGGGAGGCTGAGGCAGGAGAATCACTTGAACCTGGGAGGTGGAGGTTGCAGTGAGCTGAGATTGTGCCATTGCACTCTAGCCTGGGCAACAAGAGTGAAACTCTTAAAAAAAAATTTGCAGATCTTAAAAAGTCAGAGAAATGGTTTCATTTGGTATGAATCCTTCTGTAACTTTCTTTTTCACTCAGCACTATTCATTCATATTGTTACTCAGCACTATTCATTCATATTGTTACATGTAGTCCTGGTATATTCATTTAGTGATTCATGCCACTCATGAACACTGTGAACCACCGAGTCTTCCTACCTATCCAAGTCTTATTACCTACGTTCCTCCATAAGACAGCCAGCTCTGTGAGAGCAAAGATTATTTTTTAGGTACTAGAACAGCATGTAGCATGTAATGTGACCTGAAAAGCTGGTTAATTCGTTCCAGGAATTAATCAAAGCTGTGTAGTATCTCACCATTGAAATGTAACACAATTGTTTTGCTCATTCTTCCATGGATGACACTTTCATTACTCCAGTATTTTGCTTGCTTATTTATTTATTTATGTATTTATTTTGAGACATTCTTGCTCTGTTGTCCAGGCTGGAGTGCAGTGGTGTGATCTTGACTCATTGCAACCTCCGCCCTCTGGGTACAAGTGATTCTTGTGTGTCAGCCACCCAAGTAGCTGGAATCACAGGCACGTGTCACCATGCCCGGCTAATTTCTGTATTTTTAAAATAGAGACAGGGTTTTGCCATGTTGGTCGGGCTGATATTTTTGCTAATTTAAACAGTACTTTTGCAAGAATATTTCCCATGTCTCCTTTTGCACGTGTAGGACAGAATTTTTATGTACTCAAGGATGGATTAGCTGAGTAATGGGTAGCTATGTGCAGCTTCAAATTTATTAAATATTACTATCTGCTTTCTAAACTGGTTATACTGAGAGTACATAAAAAGTCTGACCTCAGAACCAGGGCACTCAAATCCTTTCAGAACTTTTTTCCATATAAAAAGCAGGTATGTTACTGTTTGACACATCGAGAATTTCCATCTCTTTCTCTTTGCCGGCTGTTAGTGTTCCATTGTCAAGAGTCACCTGACTTTTGCAAATCAGTTTCCTGTTGGTGGATGTTGGATTCTGCTCTGAAACATCATGTGTTCAGCATGTTTGCATGTTCTGTGGTTCTGTTTTTGTGGTTACATATTATTTTATTGGGTGGCTCTATCAAAATTAACTACTCACATATATTTTTTAAATAACTGCATAAAATAAATGTTTTATTTTTCTTAGGGAATTTCCCAAGAATTAAAATTTTGGTCAGTGTATTAATAAGTTTTGTGCTTCTTATATATTGCCAAAAATATTATTATAATTTAGATTGTCTGTTGCCTGGAAAACTGCTTAAGTATTGTGTGCATTTTTTGTTGTTGTTTTTTCTGTTTTGTTTTTTTGAGACGAGGTCTCACTATGTTGCACAAGCTGGTCTCCAATTCCTGGCCCCAAGTGATCCTCCTTCCTTGGCCTCCCAAAATGCTGGGATTATAGGTATGAGCCACGGTGCCCAGCCTATATGCATTTATTTTGCTGACTTGACTCTGAGTCTCCACATAGGCAGTGCTGTGTTGATTATTTTCTGTGAATGGAACCTGGCACATAGTATATACGCAGTTAAAAGAAAAAAATGGGGGCCAGGTGTAGTGGCTCATGCCTGTAATCCCAGCACTTTGGGAGGCGGTGGCGGGCAGATCACTTGAGGTCAGGAGTTTGAGACTAGCCTGGCCAACATGGTGAAACCCCATCTCTACTAAAAAGACCAAAATTAGCTGGGTGTGGTGGTGTGCACCTGTAGTCCCAGCTACTTGGGAGGCTGAGGCAGGATAGTTGCTTGAACCTGGGAGGCAGAGGTTGCAGTGAGCTGAGATCACGTCACTGCACTCTAGCCTGGGCACAGAGCAAGACTCTGTCTCAAAAAAAAAAAAAAAATTAAACAATTAGCTGGACGTGGTGGTGAACCTATAGACCCAGCTATTCATGAGGCTGAAGCAGGAGGCTCACCTGAGCCTAGGAGTTCGAGGCTGCAGGAAACTATGACCATGCCACTGCACTCCAGTCTGGGCAACAGAACGAGACTCTGTCTCTGAAAAAGAAAGAAAAAATGGCTCCCAGAGGAGAAATGGCTATCAGTCTACTATAAAGATGGGCCTCCAGGTATAAGGACAGGTTGCTCCAAGCCTAAGTCAGTTAGAGAACCAGAGCTGGTGGTGAGGGCAAGGCTGTGATTCCTGGGGGGCTACCTGGGGCCACCTGGGCCTGCCTTCTTATCCATTCCTGCTGCAGGCAGTCAGCTGGCTGGGCTGCCCCTGCCCCTGGCTGGTGAGCGTGGGGTAGGGAAACCGGCCAAGGGCAGAGCCAGGAGCCAGCCTCGCCTGCCTGCTGCAGGCCTGAGACAGCTGTGGGGTGTGAGACCAGGAGGGAGCTCACAGCGCACAAGCTTGTAGTCACAAGGGGTTTGAGGGAGCAAGCCACCTGGGCGACACTTGCCCAAGACATACGCTCTAGCTGTGTGACTTTGGGAAAATGAGGGATCTTCAAATGGGGAGATTATCGTGAATTACCTGGGTGGACCCAATGTAATCACAGGGATCCTTATGAAGGGGAACGAAAGGGTCAAAGTCAGAAAAAGGAGAGGAAACCACGCAGCCAGAGGTTGGAGTGAAACGTTTTGAAAATAGAGGAAAGGTGCCACAAGCCAAGGAATGCAGGAAGCCTCTAGAAAATGGAAAAGCCAAGGAAGGAAGTTCTCCCCTGGAGCCTCCAGAAGGAACACAGTCCTTCCAACACCTTGGTTTTAGACTTCTGACCTCCAGAAGAGGAAGAGAATAAATCTGTGTTATTCTAAACGAGTAAGTTCGCAGTAATTTGTTGTAGGAAATGACACCCTCTAAGCCCCTGAGACCTCATCTGTAAAGTGGAGATGCTAATAGAACCTGTTTAATACAGCTGCTTTGTGATTTACACACATTAAGGTATTTGAAATGTTTAGAAGAATGCCTGGAAAATAGCATTTAACAAACACTTGGGCAGGTCACTCGAGCTCTCTGGACCCAGAGACCCCCAAGGTCAGGAAGGACTACTTCTGAGTGCGTGTTCTCAGTGGCTGCGGCCACCTCTGGTCTCCCTGGACCAGCAGATTCTTCTGCAGCCCTCCTCTTTAGCAGGCGCCTGAAGCTGTCAGTCAGACAAGCCCTAGGAAGGTGCCAGGATGGGTATCTTTCTGCATCATGGGGGAGCACTGTGACCTGAAACCCTGACCCAGCATTCCCAAGGCATCAGAGGGGAGTTAACGGGTTCGTTGGAGTGGAGAAGAAAGGCCCTTAGCTCCCGACCTTCCTGCAGGGCTGCATTACATACAGCCGAGCAGCCAGGAAAGCAACGAGAGACATCCACTTTCCAGAAGGTCAGGGAAGAGGAATCAGCTCGTTAATAGAATAGTGATTTACCATGTTCAAAGCTTACACACAGGCCGGGCGCGGTGGTTCATGTCTGTAATCCCGGCACTTTGGGAGGCCGAGGTGGGCGGATCACCTGAGGTCAGGAGTTTGAGACCAGCCTGGCCAACATGGTGAAACCCTGTCTCTACTAAAAGTACAAAAATTAGCTGGGTGTGGTGGCGGGCACCTGTAATCCCAGCTACTCTGGAGGCTGAGGCAAGATAATCGCTTGAACCCTTGAGGCAGATGTTGTAGTGAGCCGAGATCGCGCCATTGCACTCCACCCTGGGCGACAAGAGGGAGACTCCATCTTAAAAAAAAAAAAAAGAAAAAAGTGGTCTGGGCACGGTGGCTCACGCCTGTAATCCTAGCACTTTGGGAGGCCGAGGCGGGCAGATCATGAGGTCAGGAGATCGAGACCATCCTGGCTAACACGGTGAAACCCCATCTCTACTAAAAATACAAAAAATTAGCTGGCGTGGTGGTGGGCACCTGTAGTCCCAGCTACTCGGGAGGCTGAGGCAGGAGAATGGCGTGAACCCGGGAGGCGGAGCTTGCAAAGAGCCAAGACTGCGCCACTGCACTCCAGCCTGGGAGACAGAGCAAGACTGCGTCTCAAAATAAATAAATAAATAAATAAAAAGCTTACATACATATATATATGCACAAGTGCACACACACACGTAAGAACATCTATGCATGTACATGCACACACACACATGCTCCCAACAGTGCCAGGATCTAGGCAGAACTATGTAATCTCTGTTTTCCAGATGAAGAAACTCAAACTTAGAGGGAAAAAGGCTCGCTCAAGGTCATCAAGTTGGCTATAGGCACCCAGCAAGGGCCACAGCCTGGGCCACATCCCCGCATCTTGGTTCAGCAGTCCTGGGGGTGGGTGATCTCAGCAGTCAGGTTCCAGTTTGTCTCCTGCCATTGCTGTCCTGCAGGGCTGCCCCTCCTCATTCCTTCTTCCCCTCCTAATTGGGTGCAGGCACAAATAGGATTATATTTATAGCAATACCAATTGGATGAGGTATCAGTTGTTTTTGAATGTCCTCTCCTAGGCCAGAAGGCAAGAGAATGGCTTCTGTGGTTCTCACCTCTTCTCTCAGTGTATTTTTGGTAGGATGGGGTCAAGTTTTTGATTTGTTTATCTATTTTTTTTTTTTGAGAAGGAGTTTCACTGTCGCCCAGGCTGGAGTGCAATGGCACAGTCCCAACTCACAGCAACCTCCACCTCCCAGGTTCAAGTGATTCTCGATTCTCCTGCCTCAGCCTCCTGAGTAGCTAGGATTACAGGCGTGTGCCACCACACCCGGCTAATCTGTGTATTTTTAGTAGAGATGGGGTTTCACCATGTTGGCCAGGCTGCTCTCAAACTCCTAAGTGATCTGCCCACCTCGGCCTCCCAAAGTGCTGGGATTGCAGGTGTGAGCCACCGTGCCCAGCCATGGGGTCAGGTTTTAAAGATGTTGAGGAGCTGTTGTGCATATCACTGCAGAGAGCATCAGATGGGCAGACACAGGCCATGCCTAGCAAGCTCAACATCTGGTCATGGCCTGAGCGCCACAACTTGCCGGAGGTTACACAAGGTGCTGATGGAGTGTGGAGGGAACAAGGAGAGTGGCTTGTGCAGGAGGTGCCTCAGGGATGAGGGAAACGCTAAAGCAAGTGAGAAAAGCATGGCCTGATGGCCTCGCAGGACTCAGTGGTAGAGGCCAGGCCAGGATCCAGCCCATTTCCATCTAAGCCCTCCTTTTTTTTTTTTTTTTGCTTTAATATCCACATATTGCTTTAAGAAAAAAAATCAAAATGTGCAAATGCTATTTTTCAAAGGACAGTCTGTGACCACCGACGTCAGAATCACCTGGGGGAATCTGCAAAGACAGAATCCTGGGCCTCTGCCAGCTCCACCCGACCTGCTGACTCAGAGTCTCTGAGAGCGGGGTGCAGGGTTTGCATTATTAGCACTGAAGTTTGAGACCCACAGGTTAAGTAATGGGAAAAGCAAAGACTCAGAGATTTGGCAGGGACCAATGGGTCTGCTTGGCAGAGGCGGAAGGGTAGCATCAGGGTACCTGCTCTGGGCTTGGCTCCTCTTGGCCTTGGCTCCTCTGGGGCATCATGGGAACAAGGAGGAGCAGACACCTCACCAGCTGGGGTGTGTCTCAGCCCCAGGAATCCTGCCTCGCAGGGAGGATTCTCTGAGTAGAGGTGATGTGTTATCACAGTATCAGCATTTCTCAGCCTGACTCATGGAGGGGAGTGACTTTACTGTTAGGGCCTGAGGGGAAATAATGAGGAACTTCTAGACCAGTTTCATTTTTATTTTTAAACCCACAGTTCACCCTTGGGCCTTGTGCCAGACCCACTGTTCTAGAACCTAACACCGGCCTGGCCCTTTCTTCTCCCCCAGGCCACTGTGCCACCTCACTTTGGAAGCAAAGCATGGCTGTGGGTATCATCAGAGTGGCAGAACCCGGAACAGACTAGGCCCAAAGGCTCCCGGCACATCTGTCCAGGCAGCACTCCCCATTAGGCTGGGATGTGGCAGATGCGATGCTGTGGGGGAGACTGAAACCCCTTACTAGGGCCAAAAGGCTGTTTCCCCTAGACAGGAGACAAATAAACAACACTTTCTCTTGCTTTCGGCTGATGGCAAACTTCTTACTGGCCCAACAGGCTGAGAATCATTTCTGCTTGTCTCTGCTTTAGTAATCATAAAAGCAAAAGCAGTGATATTTTGCCCTTTCTCCCTCTCCATTGCCCTAAAAGAGCAGTTTCAGGCTTCCTCTACTAAAAGCATATGATCATTGACCAGTTATGATCAAAAAAGTGAAAAGAAAAAAAGCAGTTATAAGCCATTAAGAATGCTCTGGGTCAGGTACAGTGGCTCATGCCTGTAATCCCAGCACTTTGGGAGGGGTTTTTCTTGGGAAGCTGCCCAAAGTGCTGGGAAAATGGTGTCACCACTTTGGAAAACAGTCTGGCAGTTCCTCAGAAGGTTACACATAGAATTATCTATAACCCAGCAATTCCACTCCTAAAATGTATATATAAGAAATGAAAACCAGCAGGGCGCAGTGACTCACACCTGTAATCCCAGCACTTGGAGAGGCCCAGGCAGGCAGATCACCTGAGGTCAGGAGTTTGAGACCAGCCTAGTCAACATGGCGAAACCCCGTCTCTACTAAAAATACAAAAATTAGCTGGGCGTGGTGGTGCACGCCTGTAATCCCAGCTACTTGGGAGGCTGAGGCAGGAGAATCGCCTGAACCCGGGAGGCAGAGGTTGCAGTGAGCTGAGACTGCGCCACTGCACTCCAGCCTGAGCGACAGAGTGAGACTCCATTGCAAAAAAAAAAAAAAAAAAAAAAAAAAGGAATGAAAACCAACATCCATACAAAAAATATGTACACAAACTTCATAGCAGCATTATTCATAATAGTCAAAAAAGGTGGAAACAACCCAAATATCCATCAACGGAAAAACAAAATGTAGTATATGCATACAACGAAATACTATTTGGTACTAAAAAGAAATGAAATACTGTCCCATAATTTGAGGGAGAAAAAAAAAGAAATGAAATATTGATATATGCTACAACATGGAAAAACCTCGAAAACATGGTAAGTGAAAGAAGCTGGTCACAGAGGCCCACCTATCATATGATTCCATTTCTATGAAACGTCCAAAAGAGATGAATCTACAGAAACAGGAAGGAGGTTAGTGGTTGTCAGGGGTTGGGGAAGATGGGGAGTGAGATGGGTAGGGGTCTTATTTTTGGGGTGATGAAAATGTTCTAAAATTATGGTGATGATTGCACAATTCTGCAAATATACCAAAAACCATTAAAATGTACACTTTAGGCCTGGTGTGGTGACTCACGCCTGTAATCCCAGCACTTTTGGAGGCTGAGGTGGGTGGATCCCTTGAGCCCAGGAGTTTGAGATCAGCATGGGCAACATAATGAGACCCCGTATTTACAAAAAATTTAAAAATTAGCCTCGTGTGGTGGTGCATGCCTATAATCCCAGCTACTGGGGAGGCTGAGGTGGGAGGATCGTTGGAGCCTAGGAGGTTGAGGCTGCAGTGAGCAGTGATCATGCCACTGTACTCCAGCCTGGGAGAGAGAGAGACCCTGTCTCAAAAATAAACAAACAAAAGGTACACTTTAAATGAGTAAATGTATGATATATGAATTCTATCTCAATAAAGGTAAGTTTTTTTTTTTTTTGAAGAGTAAAGGGAGGTGGGGAAGTAGGTGATGGGTGTGCTAGTAGGATACCAAGCAAGAAGGAACTTACTCCGTCCAGCATTCAGTTTCACCTCTCATTTTAGAAGACTTTACTTTTCAAAAGATCTCTTTGTCGAAGCATAACCAATGGTCTCCTGGAGCTGGCTCAACTGAGCTTGCAAGAACCAATCATATGTCTCTTTGCCCAACTCAGAATTGACACCACATTGGTAGCATGTAATCAACCATGGCAGAAATATTTACACCACAGGAATTGACAAATGCTACAATTAAGGGCTTTTTAATTAAAACAAATTTTTTTTTTTGCGAGTTAAACATTTACCAGCTTATCTGTGGGGATAACACGCATAGAGAAAAGCGCATGTATTAGAAATGAATGGCTTGATGAATTTTCACAAACTGAACCGACCTTTGTGACCAGCACCCAAAGAAAGAAAGAGAACAGTGTCTTCACCCCCAAACCCTTCCTCCAGCGTCCTCTTCTAGTGGTTACCCAAAGGTAACAACTGTTCTTTTTTTTTTTTTTTTTAAGATGGAGTTTTACTCTTATGCATTGGTGCAACTTCAGCTCACTGCAACCTCTGCCTCCTGGGTTCAAGCAATTCTCCTGCCTCAGTCTCCCCAGTAGCTGGGATTACAGGCGCCTGCCACCATGCCCAGCTAATTTTTTGTATTTTTGGTAGAGACGGGGTTTCACCATGTTGGCCAGGCTGGTCTCGAACTCCTAACCTCAGGTGATCCACCCGCCTCGGCCTCCCAAAATGCTGGGATTACAGGTGTGAGCTACTGCGCCCGGTCTGTTCTGACTTGTAATTGCACAGATTGCTTATTTTTCCACATTAAGTGGAATCAAAGAGTGAATTCTGTTGAGTCTGGCTTCTTGCACGCAATGTTATGAAATTCATCCAGGTCACTGCATGTGGTTAGAGAGTGCTCATTCTCATTACTGAATACATTGTGTGAATAGTCTCCAATTTATATGTATTTATATATTTCACTGTGGGTGGATATTTGGGTAACCTGCAGGTTTTACTGTTGCAAACAGGACTGCTACGGACATTCTAGTCCATGTCTTTGGCCAATGTATGTCACATTTCCACTCAAGAATCTATGGGTCACAGAACACGAGTATGTCCAGCTTGAGTAGATATGTAGCCGACTTCACTTTGACTCTATTCCTGTTCTCTGCCTCCTATCCCACGCCCTTAACTTCCCTTTCCTTGCAAGCAAGCAGGGTCACCACCCTGGCATCTTCCACTCTGGGGCAGACCAGACTGGGCCTGGGTTTTGCGTGGGAAAGTAAACCCCAGGCCACTGGGACTAGTTGGTGGGTAACCCTGGAGGCACCGCTGTTCCTCCATCTTCAGAGCTCACTTAGGGTGGCAGAGCCATAAAAGGAGCTTCAGATAGGGAAGTAGCTGGTAACCGGAGGTGGAGCCAGCCAGGGTAGTCTCGGTGTCTGACGTTTCTAAGTGCTTCCAGCTGAGCAGGAACCAGGCTTGCACATTCAGACAATGTATTCTTGTGAATCTGTTCAGCGGCTTAATGCACCATAAAAAGAGGTCCATTGTCAAGCAGCCTGTTTCCCGGGTGGGAGTCAGCAATATGCAGCGTAAGTGGGTAGAGCCACTGTGGCTCAGAGGCTCCCCGGCTTTGGCCCTCGGTTGGGGGCGGGTGCTGCCCATGCTTTTGAAAGGAGAGCAGCTAATGTGACTCCCTGGACTCCGCCCTTTTCAACAGCGGGCGCTCTGCTCGTTATTTTTGACCGGTTTCATGTGCTCACTCGTTCAGGAAATACTCTTGTGATCACCAACTGCAGGTCAAGCATGGAGGAGGTTTATGTCTCTAATTTATCACTTGTCACCGGGGAAGGTGAGGAGTTTTCAAAGTTCTAGTGATTTTATTATTCTTTTTATTTTGCACATGGTGGTCAGTGTGCAAGTTCTCATCATTTTTGAAGTGGTGAGTGCTGAGGAGTAGTATTCTGTGCTACTTTGTGTTAGGCACTAGGACAAGCATGTTACATGCACCGTCACATCAGTGATGTCATTTATCACACCAATTCTATGATACTAAGACTACCATTATCCCATTTGGGCAAAGGAAAAATGCTGAGGCTTGAAGAGGTTAAGGCTCAGCACATTGTTTTCTGATTTCAAAGTCCAGACTCTTACCCTCCCCTGATCCTATCCCTCTGGACCCAGGTAACAAATGGCTGTGGCTGGCCCAGCCAGGCTACCAAGCTGCCACCCTTAGGGATGAACAGAAGCTGTGCTGCAGGTGATGAAAGTCCCAGGCCCTGCATCCAGTTCACACTGCACGGAGAAGCCAGTGGCTACGCATGGACAGTGTGTGTCTGGCTTTATAGAGATGGTCACACAGCATTGGGCGGGTCACTGAGCACTGTTCCACCTTCCAGCCCACAGACTCCCAAGCTGTGTCACATCTAATGGAACTTGAGGCTCAGAGCTCAGTCCATGTGCCTGAGGTTAGAGATGGCTGTTCACACGTGGGCGTCTCAATAAATGTTGCACACATTTGCTGGTAAGTGACCAAAGCAGAAGGTCAACTAGGCCTGTCAAACTCCAACTTGTGTGTCCTTTTCTTTTTTTGAGACAGGATCTTGCTCTGTTGCCCAGGCTGGTGTGCAGTGGTGCGATCATGGCTCACTGCAGCCTTGACTTCCTGGGCTCAAGCAATCCTCCCACTTCGGCCTCCTGAGTAGCTGGGATCACAGGTGTGCACCAGAACGTCGGCTAATTTTAAGTTTTCCATAGAGATGAGGTCTCACCATGTTGCCTAGGCTGGTCTCGAATGCTGGGGTCAAGTGAGCCTTCCGCCTCAGCTTCCCAAAGTGCTGGGATTACAGGCGTGAGCCACTTTACCTGGCTTCTGTGGTCTTTTCACTGCATCTTAACATAGCAGGAAAAAGAGCTGTAGTTCTGTAAGTACCGAGCCCAGGATGAGAGTTCTCTCCACTATTAGAAGGGGCCCCTGTATGGATTCCAGGTAATCCTCCCTTGTGGTGTCAGTTCCAGAGTCTCAGGGATTCAAGGTGGCCCAGGAGCGACCTGAGTACCCCACCCAGGGACGCTGGCTAAATGCAGATTCTCAAGCCCTTCCTGAGACTTGGAATCTGCCGGCACTGGGGACCTCAGGTGATGCTGCCAAAATGTGAAAACCTGGCCCTAATATATTTTAGGCCAGTGTGCATGTGACACATTTGCCATCTTGTGCCCTCATATTTTCTCAGAGCTATAAAGTTTTAAGTTCTGTTGAAGAGTGAACCCAAATAAGGCTTCTCCCCTGGCGGTTTTGCAGAAGGTGAAAGTTTTGGCCTCCTGAGCTTCGGACCAGGGTTTGCTATGTGGTAAGATTTTGCAAAACAGCTGTTTATCTGAGCTTTAATTCCGGTGTTCAGGAGCTCAAGTGTTTGTGTACGGGCTGCTGTGCTCACACACAGACATGCACACTCTGCTTTCTTCTCACTCACATTGTACGTGCACCAAGTCACCCTGTGTGCCAGCTCCACCTCTAGCTCCCAAGTGCACAGTGGCTGTCCATGACATGTTATGAGAAATGCTCGCTGTGGGGCCCTCTGGCAAATGCCTTAATTTCCGAATCCGGAACTTCATTGCCCTTCATGGTTCACCCCTCCCTGGTGCTGACCTAATGGTAGAGGGCCGGGACAGGCCAGCTTTGACCAGCAGCAGCCAAGAGGCAGCAGAGGGTTGTGGCCAGGAGCTCCATGGCTGAACCCTGATGTCAGGGCTCAAAATTCTTGCCTCCACCCTTGATGAGTGACTTGACTTTTTGGCACGCCACGGCTCAGCTGCTCTGAGCATCAGTCTCCTAATCTGTGAACGGGGAAAGTAACAGTCCCTGCCTCTCAGTACTGCTGAGAGAACTGCAATCGTGCTGCTCAAGCGCTTGGCCTGGTGCTCAGCCCCCGTGGAGGCCTCAGTATGATGAGCTGCTGGTGGTCCACGGATCCGCCTGCACAGAGTGCTCCTCAGCACAGCACAGGGACTTTGGGGCTGGTCCTGCCTGCCTTCAGTCTGCCGTTTCCTTCTCCTGTCTGCTCCATCTGTTGCAGGGATGCCACCCCATCCCAGCAGCTTTGCAGGAGCTCAATCTGTGCAGGCTCCTAGGATGAGCTACGCTCCTTTCTTCAGGCAGCAACCTGCCAGGTGAACTCTACAGTCATCATTACTTACCTGTGTTTCTCCGCTTCTCAGGGACAGAATATGGGGCTGTCTTTGCAACCAAAGGCCTGGCACTGTCTAGACAAAAATGGAATGCTTGTGGACTATGTGAGCCTCAGGTGTGTAAGAGTAAGGTGACCTAATTTAGTGGACTTCACCTCCATCCCAGGCAGCTGGCTGGAGAGGCCAGGCCTCTGTGGGAAGGACACATGCTCAGACACCCCTGCTAGAGATGTGAGCCCATTCACTCCAAATTACCCACAGACTGCATAATGAGGAGAATCAAAGATTTCCATGGGGTCGGAGAACACATGGGGGGCAGAGGGGAACACATGGGGGCAGAGAACACATTGGGGGGGCACAGAGGAGAACACATTGGGGGCAGAGAACACATGGGGGGCAGAAGAGAACACGGGGGGCAGAGGGGAACACACGGGAGGCAGAGGGGAACACATGGGGGGCAGAGGGGAACACATGGGGGGCAGAGGAGAACACATGGGGGCAGAGGGGAACACATGGGGGGCAGAGGGGAACACATGGGGGCAGAGGGGAACACATGGGGGGCAGAGGAGAACACATGGGGGCAGAGGGGAACACATGGGGGCAGAGGGGAACACATGGGGGGCAGAGGGGAACACATGGGGGGCAGAGGGGAACACATGGGGGCAGAGGGGAACACATGGGGGCAGAGGGGAACACATGGGGGCAGAGGGGAACACATGGGGGCAGAGGGGAACACATGGGGGGCAGAGGGGAACACATGGGGGCAGAGGAGAACACATGGGGGCAGAGGAGAACACATGGGGGCAGAGGGGAACACATGGGGGCAGAGGGGAACACATGGGGGCAGAGGAGAACACATGGGGGCAGAGGAGAACACATGGGGGCAGAGGGGAACACATGGGGGCAGAGGGGAACACATGGGGGGCAGAGGGGAACACATGGGGGCAGGGGAGAACACATGGGGGCAGAGGGGAACACATGGGGGCAGAGGGGAACACATGGGGGCAGAGGGGAACACATGGGGGCAGAGGGGAACACATGGGGGGCAGAGGGGAACACATGGGGGCAGAGGAGAACACATGGGAGCAGAGGGGAACACATGGGGGCAGAGGGGAACACATGGGGGGCAGAGGGGAACACATGGGGGCAGAGGGGAACACATGGGGGCAGAGGGGAGCACATGGGGGCAGAGGGGAATACATGGAGGCAGAGGAGAACACATGGGGGGCAGAGGGGAATACATGGGGGCAGAGGGGAATACATGGGGCAGAGGGGAATACATGGGGGCAGAGGGGAACACATGGGGGCAGAGGAGAACACATGGGGGCAGAGGGGAACACATGGGGGAAGAGGAGAACACGGTGGGGGGCAGAGGAGAACACGGGGGGCAGAGGGGAATAGGTTGAATGATCTCAGTAATGATCATCCCCACCACCACTGCACCCCTGCCACACACACACACACATTCAAGCCTGAAACAGTATCCAATGGGGGGCTAGGCTGGGCATGGTGGCTCATTCCTGTAATCCCAGCACTTTGGGAGGCTCAGGTGGGAAGATGATGTGAGCCCAGGAGTTCGAGGCCAGACTGGGCAACAAAGTAAGACCCTGTCTACAAAAAAGAAAACAACAAAAAAAGAAAAAAACACATACGAAGAGTGGGCACAAGGTTAGGGGAGGGGAGAAGAACAAGGGTGTGGAGAGTAGGGGGCTGTGGCTGGGGCCACAAGGACCTGGGTCCACACGGCTGCCCATCACTCAACTGTGGTAATGTGCCTAACGGTGTCACGCGCCCTGCCAAAGACCAAACGCAGGTAAAGGCAACATGGGCCCAAGCACAGTAAGCCCTCAAAGCACCTGAGGTGGAGAGACAGGGGTAAGCCTCCAGCTCCTGGCCTCACCTTGGAGGCTGGGCTGTCGGGGGCTGGTGGATAAGGGAGGGGCTGCTTTCAACAGAGTCAGGGGGTGGTGAAGGGGGACGTCAGTTCCAAACAGATACTGTTCCAGGCTTAAAACCACATACAACTGATGTGAAAGAACATTTTGTCATCAGATAAAAAGCTGGCTTCGCCTCTCCCTGGATTATCCAGGTCACTATGTTAGCTTTTCCCAGAAATATCCCGACAGAAAGCCGCTGGCTTCCATGCCCAAGCCCATTTTCCCCGGTAGCACGGTGTTTAAAGGGTTTGTCTTGGACTATGAACAGGCACATTATGTCTACCAACTTTTTTTTTTTTTGACAGTCTTGCTCTGTCATCCAGAATGGAGTGCAGTGGCGTGATCTTCGCTCACTGCAACCTCTGCCTCCCGGGTTCAAGCAATTCTCCCACCTCAACCTCCTGAGTAGCTGGGAATCACAGGTGTGAGCCACCACACCCAACTAATTTTTTGTATTTTTAGTAGAGACAGGGTTTCACCATGTTGGCCAGGCTGGTCCCAAACTCCTGACCTCAGGTGATCCACCCGCCTCAGGCTCCCAAAGTGCTGGGAACACAGGCGTGAGCCACCGTGCCCAGCCATGTCTACCAACTTCCATGAAAGACGACAGAACGAATGCCGAGACCAGAACTTCGGGATCCTCCATGCCGCAGTTTTGGCCTGCTTTCCGCCACTGTGGTTTTCCATAAAGGAGAGTGTCTTCCAGGCAGTGGGAATCCCGAGGATGGCCTTGGAGCCAGAACCACCTGTGTGCACTCCCACCTTAGTGATTTACAAGCCACACGTCTCCTGTGTGTGAATGAATGCCTCTGAGCCTCATTTGTAAGCTCTGTAAAGCTGAGGGGTTCACACTTCTCCTGGGCTTGCTAAGGATTCAGGGGGTTAATGCAGGCAGAGTGCCTGGGCCAGGTCTGCTCCACTGCGTGGCAGCACTAGCCGTGACAGCTACGTGACAGAAGTGCTGTCCACACGACAACATGTAAGCCTCGTGCCCCTCCACCTTCTTCCTGCCCTGTTCACATCAACGGGCACACAAGTGGACGTGGTGGAGGTGGAATGCGGAAGGTGGAGGACAGAAAAGGGGCCGAAGGCCCACAGTTTGTAAGCCGGGGCAAGTGCCACATATTTTTATGTATCCAGAGTGATCTCTGACAAGGGTTGGAGTGACCTGTGTCATCTATATACCCGAAAGCACAGCCAGAGGAAGACTTGATTCTCTCCTGTCAGCAGGGTAGTGAACAACTCACAAAATGGCCTGATTTCAGAAGTCTGGGATCAACTGAGAATATGTTTATTTAAAAGCAATTTTAAATATTAAAAAAAGTAGAAATTAACACATACAGTACTGAAAAACTGTCACATTAAACACATGTGAAATGACAAGTGTACTGATGTTTGATGGTAACATCCAGATGAGAATTCGGCATTTAACTAGTGGCACTACAGGATTCCTATACAACATGTTGAAGTTCTAGGCAATAAAAAAATAAATAGCAATTGCTGTTCAACAGTAAAATAAGACACACACTATTTGCAGAACATAACTTTCCCCTCTGGGGGAAAAAGAACTAATATGCTATTTTTTTTTCATAAGGTTCCATATCTTCAAAATACTATATAATGTACAAAATTGCAGATAGTGGCTTACTGAGTTTAAGATCAAGATCAGACTTAAACTCAACAAGATCACCAAAGGTATTTCTACTGAGTTTTCCTATGTCCCACAGTAAGCTGGGTTAGAGAGAACTCAAATTCCTGATGGAAAACAAAACCGAACAAAAAAACTAGAAAAAAAAAGGTGTTAAAAATGCTGTGTAAGTTGCTGCAAAAGGGGAAAAAGAATAGACACTAACTCCATGTAATTTTAGACATGCAGCTTTTGTGTGTGTGTTTTTTTTTTTTTTTGAAAAAAACCAGTTTATTTTGAGATCAGTGAAAAGAGTCTAGGCCACAAAAAAGAATAGCTCTTTAATGCAAGTTAAAATGTGTAAATGAATGACCGGGACACTGAGCAACCTCAGATGCAGACTTCCATCCTGACACTGGTGTGGCTTCAGTACCGAGGCTGCTAAAGCTGCCAGTCACAACCCAGCATGTCAACTGGTTCCTCATGCTCTGTTTGGTGTGGAAATTCACATGTGCCCTGACACTGAGGAAGCAATTGCTTAAAATCACTTTCCAATAACAGCTGATAAAATATTTTGCAGGTTTGTCATGCAAGGTTTATTTATTAGGTGGCTATTCAAAGTTTGTATAGCAACCACTTAAGCAGAACTAAATTAATATTCACTGAGCACTGTAACGATGGAAGAGGGCTTTTCCTAAGGGTTGGGTTGGGAGTTGTGCTTCTGTGAAATTAACATCTCTCACTCATTGCCAAGATTCTCTGCTTAAAAATATTAGTTTTCTGTGCTGTTGCCAAAATAGCAATTTAAGCAAATGTAGTGCCAGAATGACACATGAGCCTCGGACTCAGGGAACAGTTCCACTGACTGTGGAGTACAACTATTGCATTCTTTTCCAAAATTCAGACTGATGTAAAAGACTGAAATACAATGTTCTTAAGGATCTGATAAACATGGCTGGGATGAAAAGAAAACTGAGAGGGAAGAGTGCTTTTCACAGTGCAATTCATAGCAGTGTTCAAAAACTTGGTTATGAATTGACTTGAAGGTGGACAGAGCTTAAGACTGGAAAAATTATCTATAATTGGGGTTTAACAAAGAGCATGGGAAAAGAAACACTTGGTTTCAGCACCTGGATTCTACATACAGTAGGGAAACTGTGTGAAGGGTTGACTTTTAAATTCATCTTGAATAATCTTTTAAAAGTTTAAATTTGTCCAAGAACAAAACTAAGAAAATAATAAAAAATGGATGCAATGGATGCTTCAACACATCTGAGGGATGTGCATTCATAACACAATATGTCAATCCATACTCTTGAGAAAGCCAATGATCAGAAACAAATATTGTTGCAACCTTATAATTTCTGCTTTAATGGCAATCAAGTTTAAAAAATGTACAATTCCACTTATCCATCCTATTCCTTTATAAAAGGCAGATTTCAGGTAAGCTTCTAAATGCATGCATAATGTAGAGGCTAATATTTTCTGGCAGTCCTTGGTTCCTGAAATTTGAACTTCATATGTGTTTTAAACTTTTGTCAAAATAGTCATGAAAGATATGTTATTTTTGCATAATGAGGTAATATATCAGGGGCGGGCACTCATAAGATAGTATAAATCCACTTGTCTAAACTTGCATGAGGCTGTGTGCATTGTAAAATGCCATAAAGAGTTTTGGGTCAGTGAATATTTTGCTGAAGGAATAACACTTACATTTAACTGAGCACTTTTCTGTAATAAATACCAAAGTAGGTTTTTGTAGCTGTAAACTGTGTACACAGATAACTACAGGCTGGTCTGTCATGGAGCTAAAAGTTTCACCTGGAAAACAGAACCCACCTCTTTGCTAATGTTGCATTTTCAGTAACACAATTGAGAATACTGCATTGTTAGGAACAGAGTCAATTCTATGCCTTTCAACGGTTGCTGGAGACCACTTCTATTTGCAAAGCCAGCAGTTCCTATACTCCTATTTTTGTTTGTTTGCTTGTACAACAGCATAGAGAGATGTAAGTGCTAGATGCCAAGGATGGCTTTGGCAAACCAGTAAGGCGCGCCGGGTCCGAGGCTACCCTCATACTGGCGAAGGCAGAAAACCACAGGATATTTACAACACACATTATATCCCCCTCCTGAGGTGGCCCTTCCATGAGTTTCTTACTCTGTAACAGCAGCTATATACACACTGTGCCCAGGGTTACATGGAGGCAGCAGTCTTGCATGAAGGATGTGGACAATCTTAAGGTTCTGCGTTTTGCTAGTCAGACAGGATATGAACAAAGGACACTGGAAAGACCCCCTTCCTTTCAGGCTGTCCTTCGATGTGGCCAATCTGCAGGGAGAAAAGAGAGTGGTCAGGATGGAGGCAGTGGCCCCACGACAAGCCCAGTGGGTAAGAGCCCAGCCTAGTCTGCCCACAGACCTGGCGGTGGAATCCCAGGCTTACCCTTCTTCCCACCCTTTAGTGAACTACAGAGAGCTTAACGGTCATAAACTACATAAGGAAAGAGCAAACGACAGAACTTCCAATATGCTCAGCATTCTACATGGATCTTGCTGTACCCACACAGCAATCCCCTGAGGTGGATATTTCTTATACAGTTTACAATCTTCATTTTACAGATGAAGGGACAGTGGCCCAGAGAGGTGACATGCTCTCCCACAGGCGTGGGGCTCTAGAGTCCTTGGTCTGAACCAGGGCGCCTGGCTGCCTTTACAGCTGGGTGACCTCACACAAACCTTGCTAAGCCTTTTCTCTGTTAAGTGGGGCTAAAGAAAATCCCTTCTCTCCAGGCTTGTGTGATACATTTAAAAAAGAAAAAAAAAAAAAAAGCAAATGAAAAGGCTGCTATGGCACCTGGCCAATCCCAGTACTATTACCTATTCCTAGTTGGGAAGGAAGGGGTTTCTTTGCTCACAGCCCAGGTAGGATGCATACAGACCATTATGCTGTGTCAGCTGCCTGGCAAGACCCACTGCGGGGTACCATACTCAAATCGAAGCTAATCTTGTTCTGTCTCTTCTCTATGTGAGTAAAGTGCTGTTCTATCCAGTAAAAAAAAAAAAGGCTGCTATGTACTATCACTTGTTTTCTGGTTACCATGGAGGAAGAATACTGTGAAAGTTTGAGACTGATGGTGGCGAATGGCAATTTTATTGTCTGCTGCATTGGCCTGTAAGCCAGTTACCTGTAAAAATTTTCTAATTACCTCAATTAGATTAGTATTGATTGCACTAAAGAGAATCATGTAATGGGCCTTCAATAGAAAAAACAAAATCGTGCATATTGGCTTCCAATGCCAAATCGATAGAGAGGAAGGTGGTTTTAAGAGTGGAACAGAGTCAACCAGGCCTGCCCAGCTCTCCTGAAGGCTTGCCCACCCACCGCGTGTGGTCTTAGTTGGCATCATGCATGTGTGAGGTCTTTGTGAATTTCACATCACAGTTAGGATGTGTGTGTGGCACCATCTTTACATCTGGCGAGGCACGTAATGGTGGCACACACAATGTCCCCTAGGAATGATGCTAGGGACACCAATGACAGCTTCCCATTCCCCGCAGGTATCTCTGCTGTAGTCATCAGTTGCTTAGCAAAGAACATGATCACTGCTTGATTATAATAATATTAACAGATTACAAAGTGAGTTCCTCAATATCCTTGTGAGAAACGATTAATCATGTCCTATTTTTCAGAGGAAAGTGAGGCTTACAGAAGGGACATGCTTTATCCAAGGCCCATAGAGCTAGTAACTGATTCACGTGGGGGGGCTTCAGAGCCCACCTCCTCGTCATGAGATGAAGTGGACTCTCTGACAGGCTTCATGCCAGGGGCTGGCCCCACTCTGCTGACAGAGGCTGGAGGTACCCCCTGGGCCTCCCCAGGCTGATCCCTTCAGTCCAGTTTCTCAACCATGGTGCTACTGGCATCCTTGCTTGTGGGGGCTCCCTGAGTACTGGAGGATGTTTAGTGGCATCCCTGGCCACTAAACTTCCATCTACTTGTTGTTGGTAGCAACCCCCTTCCTAGGTCCTGACAATCAATATTTCCAGATATTGTAAATGTCCCTGGAGGGCAAAATTGCCCCAGTTGAGTCCAAACAAAATCCCTACAGCTGTGATTAAGAATCTGAGGTCACTGTCTAGGCCTGAAGGAAGAAAGGTCAAAGGTGAATGTGTGCCCATGCCTATGTGTGTGTGCACACATGTATATACATATGTATTTCTGGGTATTCTTAGGTACTGCTGGCTCAACTGCGAGCCTCAGGTCCCTTCCTGGCAGACAGAACTGAGTCCCTCTTGGCAGGACGGGGCTCAGGCTGCCAAGGAAGGGGAATTTTCACCCTGATGTCAGGAAATGATCAACAAGGAGAGCAGAAGAGGTGGCTTATTCACTGTACCTTGGCCTGGCAGTTCCCATCGGGGAGACTTACTCCCTGGCAACCTGAAAATCAATAGATGTGTGGACTGCCCTCGCAGGTCACTCATAGCCTGGGTACCTAGCAGGGCCTATGAGGATGCTGATGTCTTTCCCTCCTGATGCCTGAGCTGCAGGTTTTAATGTAAAAGGAGTTTTCATAGATATTTTCATTTAATCTTTTCCTAAAATTACGTGGAGAAGGTGTCTTGGCCTATTTGACAAAGAAAGAACTGCAGACTGGATTAAGAATTGAGTCTGAGGACTTGTCAACTGCTCAGCCTGAGCAGGAACTCGGGCATTCTGATTCCCAGCCTGGGGACAGTGTGGAATGGTGAGCAAAGCACGTAGGCACTGGGGTCAGGGCCGATCTGGAATCTTGACTTAGCCTGCTTACTGGCTGAGGGACCACAGGCAACTTTCTTCCGCTTTAGTATTTATATGAAAAATCAGAAAATGCCTACAACTCACAAGGTTACATGATACCATGGGTAAAGTACATACAAATGTTAATTCTCTTGACCTGTCTTCAAAGCCCCATGGCTGTTTTTCTTTTTTTTCAGACGGAGTCTCGTTCTGTCACCCAGGCTGGAGTGTAGTGGTGTGATCTCATCTCACTGCAACCTGTGCCTCCCGGGTTCAAGCGATTCTCCTGCCTTGGCCTCCCGAGTAGCTGGGACTACAGGTGCGTGCCACCACGCCCAGTTAATTTTTTGTATTTTTAGTAGACACGGGGTTTCACCATGCTGGCCAGGCTGGTCTCGAACTCCCGACCTCGAGATCCATCCGCCTCAGCCTCCCAAAGTGCTGGGATTACAGGCGTGAGCCACTGTGCCCGGCCAGCTCCACGGCTGTTTTTCTAGCATGTAATAGTGTGTGACATAGAAAAGACACCAAATGCAATGGCTGTTGGGTGAGTGATGCAGCTGACAGGGTCCTGGTGCTCAAGAGCCCTCTTTTACTGCACTGTCTGTAGGCTCCAATGTGGTGCCTGCCCAGGCATGCTGTATGAATGTACGGATGAAGTGGATGGATATTCGTACGTACCCACCACTCCTGGTCCTCTTCCCCTGTGACGATAATCACTTCTCCCTCGATGAATGTGAGCTCGTCATCGTTGTCTGCCTGGCAGTCATAAATGGTCTTCACTCGCCTCACTTTATTTTTCCCCTGAAAGAAAGAAACTGGGTTTTAATTGAAAGAATGGACTGAATGGAAAAAAAGAGCAGCGGTTCTTTGTAAAATGGTTGACCTTGGCCAGTAACTTAACCTCGCTGAGCCTTGATTTCCTCACCCTTGAAGGGCGGGAAGAAGAGTGTCTGTCAGGCACCCAGCATACTGTGTACTCTTTTAACTACAGGCCCTTCCTCTCCCCCCATCATCAGGGTGGCCCTGCATTGGTGATTGGGCATCATCAAGTTATTTTCACCAGAAAGCAAACACTATGGGTAGGGATCAAAATTGAGCTTCACCAAAAACCATCAAGCACTCTGTACGCCCCCCCAACCCACATCAGCTTGCAGAATGACAGCAGAGTCTAAAAATGTTTTTAGGAAACATGACGTAAAGCAAAATGTGCAGCTTCTGCATAATGAATGTGCAGCATAAACAAATTTGTCAGTCCCCTCATGCAAAACAGCAAGTCAGTACATGCTGGTTAAACACAGCAGGATCGGCCTGGGGCTCGGAGAAGTCTATGCAGTTCCTAAAACAGTTTTAATTTTTGATTAGTTTTGATTTGAGCATTTATTTGTTGAACTTCCAGTTCTTTGCAAATAGAAAAGTGAAAATAGAGGTATCACCTTCTAAATGATGGGTTTTTGTTTTGCACCTGGCTAATTGGCAATTTTAAAAAAAGCAAGCTGTCTCTTTAAATGTTTTGGGTGGAGTGCCTCTTCCTCTCTGTCCCCTGGTTTCTCCTTTAATCACCCTGATAGTTCCAGCTGCTTTCCGAGCTCCCTTCCGGGCCCGTGCGGGTGGGTTGGAGAAGCCTGGCAGAACTGTGGCAGTGACTGCGTGAGCAACTGAGAGGCCTGCAGTGTGTTAATTTATAACACAGAGATTAAATGACATAATAAAACTATATAGTGTGTAGCATGAAATGAAAATTTTGCATCAGTGGTGCTTGGGAGTCATGGGAGAGTTCCCTTTTGAATAGCAGAAGTATCCACCATCAGACACGGCAGCCTCCAACCTACAGGAAGATGGGTTTTATTTTTCTTAATTTAAGTATTGATATGACACACTTTTACTGCAACATTTAAATTTTTTTTTTTGAGACGGGGTTTCACTCTGTTGCCCAGGCTAGAGTGCAGTGGCATGATTACGCTCACTGCAGCCTCGATCTCCAGGGCTCAAGCAATCTTCCCGCCTTAGCCTCCCAAGTAGCTGGGATCGCAGGCATGTACCACCATGCCCAGCTAATTAATTTTTATTTTTTATAGAGACGGTTTCTCTGTATGTTGCCCAGGCTGGTCATGAATCCTGGGCTCAAGGGGACCTCGCACTTTGGCCTCCCAAAGTGCTGAAATTACAGTTGTGAGCCACTGCACCCAGCCCCATTTTAATTTTTTTGAGACAGGGTCTTGCTCTGTTACCCAGGCTGGAGTGTAGTGGTGTGATCACAGCAGCCCTGAACTCCTGGCCTCAAGCGATCCACTCGCCTCTTCCCAAAGTGCTGGGTACTGTAACATTTTATAACAGAATGTGAGGCAGGTAGAGCTGCCATGTGCAATGGGAGAACTTCTGGATATAGAGTAGGAAACATTTCATGAAAATGACAGAATATGAGATTTCTACAAAATTCTATGCTATTCTATTATATCGAGGGCTTTATCTCCAACTCCTTTAGGAAGATGCAGCGAGAAAGTCTGACTTAGCAGATACTCAGGGAGCCAGGTGCAGTGGCTCACGCCTGTAATCCCAGCACTTTGAGAGGCCAAGATGGGAGGAGTGCTTGAGCCCATGAGTTCAAGACCAGCCTGGGCAACATGGCAAAACCCCATCTCTACCAAAAATATTAAAAAAAAGCCAGGCGTAGTGATATGCACCTGTGGTCCCAGCTACTCAGGAGGCTGAGGTAAGAGGATCACCTGAGCCTAGGAGACTGAGGCTGCAGTGAGCTGTGATCGCACCACTGCACTCCAGCCTGGGCGACAGAGCGAGCCCTTCTCAAAAAAAAAAAAAAAAAAAAAAAAAAAAAGAGAGAAAATACCCAGAACCCCGAGAGGGAAATTGGTTTCTCGTGACCCTCAGGAAAGGAAAAGTTTCATCCTCAAGGTTCCTAGGTAAGAGTGACTACTTGCTGAGTGGTCTAGGTGCCAGCCAAGTGCTGCTCATTTGTCACTGTATTTAATCATCTGTGAGCTCAAATATTGTATTAGCTCCTTTTTGTATGTGAAGAAAGTAAGGCTCAGAGAAAGTAACTTGCCAAGGTTGTGCAGTTATGTCAGGCACTGAAGCCAGGTCTTGAAGCCTGTCTGCTGGAGCCTAAAGCCTGACTTTGTAACCCACAGGCTCTAATCCACCATCACGCTTGAACCAGAGCACATAAGGGTCAGGTGAGCAAGCTCTCACTTTTTCTTGTGTAAGTTGGAGCACCTGCCCTCCCACCAACTTGCAAAGTGCGGAATAGGGTTCCTAAGGGCCTGAACATTGTCCCACCCACCGTATTGATTTTTCTGGGCAGTGGTACGGGCGTCTCTGGCAGAGTAGGCGTGAGGTCGTTGGAGTCTTCAGATGCTTGCTTTTGGATGGCGTCTCTGGACTGCACATTTGGGGATAGATCCAATGGGTGTGACTTCAGTGTGACCTCAGAGGGTTGCTGAGCCTTGGGTGAGACATCTCCAGTCTGGGATTTTGCTAGCAGGTCTCCCAGCTGTGGTTTGGGGGGCAGGTCCTTCATCTGTGGTTTGGGAGGTAAGTCTGAGAGTTGGGGTTTGGGTGGCAGGTCCCCCAGCTGTGGTTTGGGGGGCAGTTCTCCTGGCTTAGGCGGCAAATCTCCAATTTGGGGCTTGGGGGCCAGTTCTGTGGGCTTTGGGGGCAGGTCTCCAGGTGGTGGCTTTTGTGGCAACTCTGCCAACTGTGATGATTTCTGAAAGATTTCGGGCGGGATGTTGGCTTTGTCTAGGGAGAGATGATCCGTTTTCCTTAGTGCCACTGTGGAAGCAATCAAAAACAAGGAGGTCATTGGTGGGAAGGGCTGCTTTCCTGTCAGTCACCTAAAAGAGGCACCATCATCATGAAGGGAACTGACCTATAGTGAGCACTTGAAATGGATGAACTCAGGGGCCAGGCCCACCCAGGCAGTTTTACAAAGACAAAGTTTGAAAGCCTGGAAAGTGTTACAATTCATGATTTTATGCTTCAATTATATAAGAACAGGATGTCTACATTCATCCAGAATTAAAAAAAATAAATAGAAACAGATTGCAGAGAATCGGAAAGTACAGAGTTCTTAAGCCTAACACCTAAATGTAGCCATTTAAAATTCTTTTATATAGTTCCTTTTAATTTTCCTATATATTTTCTATAGATATAACTTTTACTTGCTTTTATCTAATACCATTTTAGCAACAGTATTTGTCATGTTATTAAAAATTATTTACTAGTTGTATGTAATTTTGAATGGTGCATTCTATTACATTCTATAGCTGTATCATAATTTATTATTATTTCTCCCCATTTTACATGATTCATGCAGTATATAAGCGAGGTAGCAAAAGGCTTCTTCTACTTTGTGCCCCTGTCTCGGGTTAACCTCTGTTACATTTTGGTGATACACACGCGTATGCTATGTCTTTTAAAAACCATACAAGGGATACATAGTCTGAAACTTTGCTTTTCTCCCACTTACTATGTTTAGGAGAGCTCCAAATCAGTTCTTTTTTATTCTGTTTAATGGCTGCACAGTATGCACAGCTTAGGAAATGTATCAATTTGTTGACCCATTTCCATAGCTCTTTGTACAGCTCTTGGTACTTAGAAAACTATGGACATGTCTCCAATTTTAGCTCCACCACTTACTAGCTGTGTGAATTTGGGCAAATTACACAACCTCTCTATGCTGCAATTTACTGATCTCTTAAAACCCTACTTCAAAGGGTTGGCATGCAGATTACATGGGTTAATATATGCAAAGAATTTACTGACAAGCCCTGGCAGGCTGTAAGCATTATGCAGTAGTACTACCATCACTGTTAGGGTTCTTTAAGGCCCTATTACAGTATTACATTCCTGTTTTACTCATTTTTGTAACTTTGGCTCCTGGCACAAGGGCCAAGGACATAGCCTGCACTCAGGGAGGAAACAGCTGACTAAGGCACACTGAGTGACTCACATTAGGAATTTGATCCTAAAAATATAATGTATTCAGAAAGACATTCTTAAAGAAGGAGAAGAAACAGATAAACCTCATGTTGTAAATGTCACAGGCTGTACTAGGGCTGTTTCTGCTCATGACCTGTCTAGTCATATCTCTAAAAAAGTCAAAATCAAGGGGCACCCTGCTCACAGGCTGGTCCCTAAGCTTCTGCTGAGGTGGCTTGGCTCTAAAAGTTAATTTACATGAATCTCGTTCCTCTCTTGGAAGTCTGAAATTGGCTAAGAAACAATCTGAGCCAGGCAGTCAAGAGGGAAAAAGCTAGGGGGAATCCCTGAGGTGGTGGGGCTAGAAAGGCCTTGGCTGTGAGTCACACTGATGGGGCAAGAGAAACTGTAAGTGCCAGGCATGGAAAACCTTCAAAATACCCCAGCCTCTTCACCTGCAGCTCCAATTCTAGGAATTTATCCTAAAACAGTGATCAAAGTCATACACTGAGATGTCTGTGCTAGAGTGTTTGGCACAGTACTGCTTATAACGAAAAAAATGCCACCCGTCTGAATGCAGGGGATTGTATGGACAATAAATAAAAATTAGCCAGGTGTGGTGGTACATGCCTGCAGTCCTAGCTACTCGGGAGACTGAGACTGGAGGATTGCTTGAGCCCGGGGTCCAAGGCTGCAGTGAACTATGACGGTGCCATTGCACTCCAGCCTGGGTGACAGAGTGAGACTCTGTCTCAATAAACCAACAAACAACAATGATATGTAGCCAATAAAAATTATACTGTTGTATAATTAATAGCATGAAAAATGTTTTTATTATGTGAAAAATATTAGCTTAAACAGAAACTTTAAAGAAGAGCAGAGAAAAAAAAGATGAAAGATATACACTAACTCATCAGTTATCTTGGGTGGTAAGACTTCAGGTAGTTTTTATTTTATTTTTCTTTTTAGTTCTATCGAGACAGGGTCTCCCTCTGTTACTGAGGCTGGAGTGCAGTGATGCAATCAGGGCTCACTGCAACCTTGACCTCCCAGGCTCCAAATGATCTTCCTGTCTCAGCCTCCTGAGTAGCTAGGACCACAGGTATGTACCACCGCACTCAGCTAATTTTTAATTTTTTAGTAGAGACGTGCAGGGCCATGCTGTCCCCAGCTTCAGGTATCTAGACCCTGTTCCACATCCTCTCTCCGCACTCCTGGCTTTGGTGTGACAATGTGACTGTTGGCACCAGTCTGAGACCCTTGAGGGGAAGAGGCAAGGCTGGCTAGGGCCTCAGGGTACACTGGCCCAGGTGACTCAACTCTGGGCAGGAGAGAGATGGGACCACAGGGCAGGGAAAGAGAGGAGATTGGCCTTCTTGAGACCTGCTGCATGACGTAGCTTCATCTTCCTAAGAGCCCCGCGATGTGGATATCACCATCATCCCCATCTTCCAAGATACCGAGGGAGGAGCCTCCCACATCACAAAGTGAGTAAGAAGAGATGGTCGATTCCTAGCCCAAGGATAGTTCAGACTTACAGGAAAAGGGTTACCATTCCACCCCTATTTGCTGGGCATGTGCCGTGCCCAGCACCGTTTCAGGCACTTGGGACACAGCAGATGGAAAGAACTAGGGCCCTGCCTGCTGGGAGCTCACATTCCACGAGAGGGTGACAAGTAAACATGGAGTTACCAGAGGGTGAGGGCAGGTAAGCAGGGGAAGGGAGAAAAGAGTGCTGGCTGGGTGGGGAGGAGGAGAGTGACCACCAAGGAGGGTGTGGTCAGGGAAGGCCACTCTGATATGGCAAGAGTGCATCAAAAATGTGCAGGAGGCTTGGACACCAGCCATGCTGATATCTGGTGGGGGTTGCGAGAAGAACCACCAGATGGTTCAGGACAGAGGAGTGACATGATTGAATGTGGGAGGCTCCAGTGTTCTGCTGAGAACAGACTGCAGGACCAGGTTAGAAGGCTCCAGGCAGACAGGGTAGGAGGCTCCAACTGTCCAGACAAGAGATGATGCTCATTTGATCCTAGCTGACAACGGTGGAGATGATGAGAAGTGACTGGGTTTTAAATAGATGTGGAAGGGGGAAGAAACAGTATTTGTACAAGCACAGGATGTGGTGTGTGAAAGAAACGGAAGAGCTAAGCACCTCTCTCAGGCTTTAAGGCCTGAACACCTGGAAGAATGACACTGCCTTTAACAGACGGGGACACTAAGGAAGGAACAGTCTGGAGTGGAGCCGGAGTCCGTATTCCAGTTTTAAGTAGAGAAGCCTGTCAGACACTGTGTGGCGAAAACTTGCTCCTCTAACCGTGCTTTTCCCTCTACTCTCACACCACAACAATCATCAACACAGAAGAAAACTTCTGTGACCAAATGTGTGGGGGTCTCACCCCACCACCAAGCAGTGGATACCAGCCAGGTGTCTTCCAATCCAATTCTGACACCATCTACCTGGAGACAGCGTTAGATCCCACAGCTTGAGGCTCAGTCCCCCAGAATGTTCCCACCTTCCTGTCCAGTCGCAAGCCCAGGCCTCTGGAATTTCTGACCAGTTGGCTTCAACTGGGGTTCCAACAATCCCCTCTGGGTTTGACTGATTTGCTAGAGTGGTTCACAGAACTCAAAGAAACACTTACCTAAGTTTATCAGTTTACTAAGAATGTGTGTGTGTGTGTGTGTGTGTGTGTGTGTAAGAATCACAGCTCACTGCAGTCTCGGTCTCCCAGGCTCAAGCTATCCTCCCACCTCAGCTTCCCAAGCAGCTAGGACTACAGGCCTGTGTCACCATGCCCAGCTATTTTTGTTTTTATTATTATCTGTAGACACAAGGTCTCATTATGTTACCCGGCTGGTCTCCACTCCTGGGCTCAAGTGATCTACCCACCTTAGCCTCCCTAAGTGCTGGGATTACAGGTCTGAGCCTTCTCAGGGCCACAGCTCCTGGCTCTAAGAAGGATATTTTAAAGGATAAACAGCCAGATGAACAGACACACAGGGCGAGGTCTGGAAGGGTCCTGAGCACAGGAGCTTCTGAACCTGAGGAGTTGGGGGTGTGCCGCCCTCCCGGCACGTGAGCGAGTTCTTCTTCACTTTCCTGTTGGCCTCCACGGGTTTAGCTTTCTAGAAGCTCCCTGAACCCAGTCCTCTAGGGTTTTTAATGGCAGCTACATGACGTCAGCATTCCTTCCCCCAGGGTATAGGGTAGGATCTCAAACCCACAAGATGGGAAAAGATTAGAGTCCTGCCTTGGGGTACATAAAGGAGGGCAGGAGAGATTCTGTTTCCTGAGGCCTAACACATCCAGCATTACAACCAGACTGTAACAAGGGATGTGGACACTATGAACCAGGAACTGTGGATGGATACCAATACATATATATCTATAGCTCCATAGGCCATTCCTTGGTTTTCAATCACAGATCCCTTATACCAAAACAAATGTATCTATCAGAACATTTGTTGTAGCATTTATAAAACAGTTACAGCAATGCCGCCACCTAAAATCTGGAGAAGCCAATGTGGGTAGGGATGAATTTAAAGAAATAACTAATTTGTCCTATGAAGTCATACAAACACTTTCATAATCATGTACTAGCCTAATTGTTCTTTCCTGCCTTGGTCTACTGCTATTGGACCTTAGGATAAACTTGTGCAGAGCTGTTTCGCACAGAGATCAGCTGATGGTTAGCTAGATCCAGTTCCTTCTTGGGCCATTTTCCACAGGCATTCCATCCTGAGGGAGCTTCAACTCAACCTCCCAATACATCTGATCGTATCAGTATTATCATAAGGCTTATTTACATGAGGAAGCTGAACCTTACCAATGCCCCCAGTATTACACCATATTGTGATACAATCGTGGTACAATTTAGCTTCATTATAGATTAGTAAGAATGACAGAGGTATTTGCTTTGCCTTCCCAATAAAATCTCCCCTTGCCCATATACCAAATGTTACTAAGGACAGGTGTTGTTACAATGGCCATGACTCAAGTCATTTCTGGATTTGAAATTAATTAGGGGCAGAGCCAATCACCCTGTCTCATCTCACAGGCTTGTACTGAGACTGGTTTCCACTGGGTGCTATTAGTTATAGCACAGCCCACCTGCCTCCTGCAGGCAGTACATGGGTGGTGTTAATTTTACTAATTAAATAGAGACAGGGTCTCACTTCATTGCCCAGGCTGGTCTTGAACTCCTGGGCTCAAGTGATCCTCCCGCTTCAGCCTCCCAAAGTGCTAGGATTAAAGGCTTGAGCCACAATACCTGGCCTATTTCTTTCTTTTCTTTCTTCCTTTCCTTCCCTTTCTTTTCTTTTTCATTCTTTCTTTTTTTTCTTTCTTTCTTCTCTCTCCTTCCTTCCTTGTTTTTCTTTCATTCATTCATTCATTCGTTTGATGGGTGTTTAGAATAGTTCCTATACCTACCAACTACACTGCAGAACATGTTTTACTTTGCCCTAACCTAAAGGCATGGGCAGTCATAGCACATTGATGTAAACTGCAAGTGCCCTCAGAGAACTTCCGTAAATTCAGAGGGCCGTAAGAGTCCCACAGGTGTGCCCTGAGCCTCAGCAGCCAAGACTGAGGGCCACTGCCCCCCATTTCAGCCTCTATTTGTATTAAAATTGTGAAGAGGCCCTGTTGGGTCTGGGTACAGGCCCTTTCCCAAAGCTGCATCTTAGCATTCTCTTCAGCACTGTTTATTGAGTCGGCCTGGCTCACTCTGCCAAAGCCTCCTTATCTTTCCAAGCTGACTCCCATCCTTTTGCCTTCCTCCTGGAAGAGAACTCCCTCTAATCTGCATTTTCCTCTGAATTCTGCTGCTCATTGAAAGCAAACTCAACTTATTCCAGGATACCCAGACCTGCACCTATCTCCTATAAGGCCCTTTTCTGTCTGGTGGGCCAGTGTTGTTTCATCCAACATGCATGTTGCTGCAGTGTGTAGTAAAGGCCTGAGTACAGTTAGGATATATGTTTTGCACCCAGAAATGTTGGGTGACCCATACTAGAGTTAGATGAGTGGTGGTCACACCTACATGTAGTTTAGTGTGAGTGTGCCACAAGGCCTCCTACAGCTTTCCTTGTCTCAGGGTGGGACCATTCCCTAAAGGAACTCAGATCCACTATGTGATGCCCACTATTTTACTGATTGATTGATTGACAGGGTCTCACTCTGTCACCTAGGCTGGAGTGCAGTGGTGCAAACATGGCTCACTATTACCTCGACCTCTTGGGTCCAAGAGATCCTCCAGCCTCAACTTCCTGTATAGCTGGGACCACAGGTGCGGACCACCACACTCTGCTAATTTTTCAAATTTCTGTAGAGACAAGGTCTCATCTCATCATGTTGCCCAGGCTGGTCTCAAACTTCTGGACTCAGGTGATCCTCCAGCTTGGGCCTCCCAAAGTGCCTGGATTACAGGTGTGAGCCACCGTGCCCAGCCCCACTGCTTTAATCCCATTAAGAACCCAGTGTTTTCCTGTATTCTGCTTAATAGCTTTTCATCCACAAAAGGAACGGTGATAAAAGTGTACATAGCACACTGCGGCATGTTGTGTATGCTGCCATTACATTTTGTCCTTTATACCCAAAGATCTTTCAAAGCATCTGATCATCAAGGTTTATATTAATAGCGACATAAAAATCAGTCTGCTGGGAGCCGTACACCACACATTTGGTATCAGCGAAGCAGGATTTGTTGGAACAGCTCTGACTCACAGAAACATGTGGTTTGAGAATAGAAAGGATAAAAGGGTGGGGGATCAGGAATCTTTGGATTCCTATGTGGCCATGTGGTCACCCAGGTATGAAGCCACAGCTGTGCTGAGATCAGTTACTAAAGGTAAAAGTTACCAGTGGAATTCAGAGATGGATCCAACTCCCCAGGAGTTGGGGCACTGGATGCATAAAGAAATACAAACTAAGAAAAAAGTGAAATATTTAATCCCTGGTTATTGTTGTCTATAATGGCTAAAATAAAAGAGGGTGCTGGGTCAGGACTTGAGGCTGGACTAAGCTCAGATGTGGGTCTGCCTGAGCTTAGTCCACTAGCCTTAAAGTTACCCACAAAGGAGAAAATTACGCAGGGACAACAGAAAGTACCTCTGAGACTTGTGGTTAACAAGAAGGTAGTCAATGTGAAGGAGGGGCAAAACTAAGTAACTGTGGAAACTAGAGGGTATAGTGCGAAAGAACTGTTTCATCCTGTAGATCAGTATCATCAGCTTCCTGAGGAACCTTTACTAAAACGCACTGTAAGAGTGACTAATTTAGGGGCAGTATCTTTGGTTTTAAACACTACAGAGTAGAAGTACATGTTTGGATTGATGGGACCCACAGCTCACTATTGAACAACTGCATATGGGTATATATGATCCAGACACACAGGAGGCTATTCCTGCGGTAACTGCCAGCTTGGTGGAACAGATAAAAGCCACTGTAAGGTCTGTTCACCCTGAGAAGGGGGACTGTCCAACTCTACCTACAAATGTCAAGTGGGACACCCCAGATGCAGTAGCTGATATGCTCTGTATGCATGTGGGACTGGCTTTATGATAACAGGGCTATTCACACGCTGAACATGCCTGTTACCCAAGTCATGGTAAATGTGTGGTTAAGAGGGCCCCTTCTACATGGGCACCCCATGTGATATTACTCCTACAGAAATGAACAGTTCAAGAAGCCTTATTAAATTTGCTGTCTCAGCTTCCCTTCATGGGTCTTATAGATGCTAATAAAAATATTAGGTTAATTAACAAGAGAACAGGGAAAGGCAAAAGTGAGAGCCAAAGGACTCCTCCCAGGAAGGTGGAAATTTTAAAATGGTTATTAACAAATACGGTGAAGAAAACACTGATAGGATAAAACTAAGAAGAAAAAGAAAGGGGAGAGTCATGGGACTCATCCCAGCAGGGTAGAAATCTTTAGATGGTTATTAAGAAATGGAATGAATAAAATGGAAATTGATACAGTTAAAACAAAGGTCTTTGTTTTTTGAGGCAGGGTCTTGCTCTGTCACCCAGGCTGGAGTGCAGTGGCGTGATCTTAGCTCATTGCAATCTCTGCCTCCCAGGCTCATGCAATCCTCCCACTTCGGCCTCCTGAGTAGCTGGGACTACAGGCATGTGGCACCACGCCTGGCTAATTTTGTGTATTTTATGTAGAGACAGGGTTCTGCCATGCTGCCCAGGCTGGTCTCAAACTCCTGAGCTCAAACAATCCACTCGCCTTGGCCTCCCAAAGTGCTGGGATTACAGGCATGAGCCACTGCACTTACCAAAACAAAGGTCTTTTTTTGCTGTTGTTAAAAAATAACGTGTCATTCATGAGCAGGGGCCATGCTAATCTTCTCTGTATGGTTCCAATTTTAGTATATGTGCTGCTGAAGTGAGCACAACAAAGATCTTAATACAACATTATTGAAGCTTGGGTGGACCAAACCCCTCCGCTCTCCCAACATTAAACGGCCCTAACCCAGTTTACTGTATTTCTTGCAGTTTGAAGAAATTTTAAAAGTTGCAAGGTAGAGATTACAATGAAACATATGATATGAAATTGCCTGGGGCAAAAATGGGGCAGACTAATCAAAATAAAGACTGACAAAAGGTCCAGGGTCCTTTGGCTCAACCCTTGGCAGAAGACCCAAAGCTTTTTGCGCAAGAGAGAGTAAAATGGTCTGGGGGTGAAGAAGTTCCTGAAACTAGAATATAAAAATGTAAGGGTTGATAGGATGATGAAAGTTGGTATATTTGAACACACTTCATGTGAATTGACTGCATCTCTTTTTTTTTGTTTTTGAGACGGAGTCTCACTCTGTCGCCCAGGCTGGAGTGCAGTGGCGCAATCTCGGCTCACTGCAAGCTCCGCCTCCCGGGTTCACGCCATTCTCCTGCCTCAGCCTCCTGAGTAGCTGGGACTACAGGCGCCCGCCACCACGCCCGGCTAATTTTTTCTATTTTTTAGTAGAGACAGGGTTTCACCGTGTTAGCCAGGATGGTCTTGATCTCCTGACCTCCTGATCTGCCCACCTTGGCCTCTCAAAGTGCTGGGATTACAGGCGTGAGCCACCGTGCCCGGCCGACTGCATCTCTTCTATTTGATTGTATCATGGTAATGAACACAGTATCACACTGGAGAATGTTTCCCCTACCTGGTACTATAAAACAGAAGGCATGTAAATCTGCTCTCCAAGCAATATTAATTGGACATGCCCAAGCCTGCAGAGTGCAGAGTAGAAGCTAGAGTGCTGGCAGGGACAAACTCTCCACTTGATAACCCCCTGTGGAGCAGTTCCTGGGGCTTATGGCAAAAGTGTTTTGAGCACCTCCCAGCAACAACTACTGGGACTTTGGAATAGAGAATTTCCACTTAAGGGACCTTGCTATGAAATGTTAGTTGAAGTTACCCCTATGACATCTGAAATACCCATGCTGTCTCAGGTGATGTCCAAGAACATTCTAATGGGGAAGGCAGTGCCTAGAAGAGTTCCACAATAAAATGGAAATGGTTTATAGAGGATCATGCTACCTGAGGAACTCAAGGAGGAGATACTCCTTGAGGGGAGAGAGGGAGAGAGGGAGAGAGGGAGAGAGAGGGAGAGAGAGGGAGAGAGGAGGAGAGAGGGGAAGAGAGAGGGGGAGAGAGAGGGAGAGAGAGGGAGAGAGGGGGAGAGAGAGGGAAAGAGAGAGGGGGAGAGAGAGGGAGAGAGAGGGAGAGAGGGGGAGAGAGAGGGAAAGAGAGAGGGGGAGAGAGAGGGGAAGAGAGAGGGGGAGAGAGAGGGGAAGAGAGAGGGGGAGAGAGAGGGGAAGAGAGAGGGGGAGAGAGAGGGGAAGAGAGAGGCGGAGAGAGAGGGGGAGGGGGGGAGAGAGAGAGAGAGGAGAGAGAGAGAGAGAGAGAGAGAGAGAGAAGCAGAGTTTCCCCAAATCATCTAAGAAAAAAAAGTATTTTTTCTCCCCTACCCGATGCAGTGATCCTAGGACAGGAGTTGCTGGGACAGCAAAGATAATTTTTGTTTTTTAGCTATGGGGTCTCACTGTATTGCCTAGGTTGGTCTCTAACTCCTGACTTCAATCCATCCTCCCATCCTTCCACAGAGCTTAGATTATAGGTATGAGCCACTGCGCCCAACACTTCAAAAAAATTTTAGCAGGAATGCTAAGTAAAAAACTGTAACCATGTTTTTAAATATTATGTCAAAATTCCTGAGGGCATCATGGGGGTGAGATGTGCCTTCACCCCTTCTAACAAAATTGGGGCTAACAGTGAATATAGCTGGTGGTAAAAATAGCTCATTAGTTCTGCATCTATGTAGCCTCACCCTATCTGAATGGGAGTGGACTGAGGAGGAGCTACTTGCTAGACTTGTATTGCTGCTTGTAATCTAGACTAGCACAGTGGTGATTCTAATGTCCCTCCAAAAAAGGTTGGAGATTAATGGAGAGAAGGAGAAATAGTAGCTGAGAGTAAACAAATAAATGGGCAAATGAGACAACTCAAAAGAGTCTCAGGGCAAGAGATGACACTGCCTCTTAGCTCAATGATTCCACATGCCTGAGAGGGTGAAGCTGTGTATTTACCCAGACCAGTCCTGCTTGTGGAACCTGACAATATTGAGAGGAAACCTGCAAACCTGAGTGTCATCATCATCCTGGGAGACATTCATACACTATGATGGACTGGACTAATTATTAATGATTGTGTATATATATGTTTTTTGATATAAAGGATCCACAGTAGAAAACCAGGGAGTAGGCTGTGGTGCTATGATATGTATTAGTTTTTGTCCACAGTTGCTGGCTTATAACCCTTGTTATAGTCTTCTGTTATTATGTTAGGTGTGTCAGGCCTCTGAGGCAGGCCTCTGACCTTCTCTTGCCCTCTTATTACCTATCCCAAGGCAGGACTCTATTCCGATCGTGGGTCTTAAAACACCTTCCATGAGAGGGTCCTACCCTATACCCTGGGGGAAGGAATGCTGACATCATGAAGCTTTCATAAAAAGCAAAGAGGACAGGGTTCAGTGAGCTTCTGGAGAGCTGACCATGTGGAGGCTCCTGGAGTTTCCAGAAAGGGCTTGGAAGCTCTGCACCTGATATAGCTTGGCTGTGTCCCCACCCAAATTTCACCTTGAATTGTAGCCCCCATAATTTCCACATGTTGTGGGAGGGACCTGATGGGAGATAACTGAATCATGGCGGCAGTTCCCCCCATACTGTTCTCATGGTAGTGAATAAGTCTCATGAAATCTGGTGGTTTTATAAGGGGTTTCCCCTTTTGCTTGGCTCTCATTTTTCTCTTGCCTGCTGCCATGTAAGACGTGCCTTTCGCCTTCTGCCATGATTGCGAGGCCTCCCCTGCCACATGGAACTGTGAGTCCATTAAACTTCTTTTTCTTTATAAATTACCCAGTCTCAGGTATGTCTTTATCAGCAGCGTGAAAACGGACTAATACAGCACCCCTTCCCCCATACTTCACTCTACACATTTCTTTATCTGTATCCTTTGCAGTATCCTTTATGATAAACTGGTAAATGTGTTTCCCTGAGTTCTGTGAGCTGCTACAGCAAATTAAATGAATCCAAAGAGGGAGTTGTAGGAACCCCACCTTGTAGCCAGTCAGTCAGAAGTTCTGAAGGCCTGGACTTGCAACTGATATGTGTGTGTGTGTGTGCAGGGGCGGGGCAGTTTTGGGGACTGAGCTCTCACCCGGTGGGACTGGCACTATCTTCAGGTAGACAGTGTTGGAACTGAATTCGAGGACACCCAGCTGGTGTCTGCTGCTTGGTGCATGGGGAAAAATCCCCACACGTTTGTCACAGATATCTTCTTCTGTGTTGATGACTGTTGTGATGTGAGAGCAGAGGAAAAACACAGTTAGAGAATTATCCCCCACAGGCATCAAGTGGCGATGTGAAATAGGCTGTTGTTGGTGAATTCGGATTATGGACGAATACTTTGGTAGGAGATAGAAATGTGGAGCTTTCCACGTTGGGAGGCTGAGGCGGGGGGATCACCTGAGGTCAGGAGTTCAAGACCAGCCTGACCAACATGGAGAAACCCCTGTCTCTACTAAAAATACAAAATTTGATGGGCGTGGTGGTACATGCCTGTAATCCCAGCTACTCGGGAGGCCGAGGCAGGAGAATCGCTTGAACCTGGGAGGCGGAGGTTGTGGTGAGCTGAGATCGCACCATTGCACTCCAGCCTGGGCAACAAGAGTGAAACTCCGTCTCAAAAAAAAAAAAAAAAAAAAAAAAAAAAAACCAAATGTGGAGCTTTCCAGATGGGTGTAAAGCTGTGGGACTGTTTGGATGAGTTAAGGAGTAAGGGAAGATGCAGAACAGAAGCAGTCCATGACCACGGCCTGTGGTGCTCAACATGCTGAGGTGGAGGAGACGAGAAAGCAGTTAAGGGGGTCGGGAAGGAACTGACAGTGCAGCGAGAGTGGACAGGTAGTGTCCAGAACACAAGTGCATAGCGTTCCAGGCAGGAGAGAAGCAGTGACTGTGCCAAGAGCTGCAGACGGCCAAGGAAGACAGGGCTGAAGCTTAACCGCTGGCCCATCGGCTTGCAGAGGGATGGAAAGAGAGGATGGATGGATCAATCTTGGCTCTGAGCATTAACAGCTGTGAACTTCACACACAGAGACAATGCGATGGTGTACACCTTGTGATAGAACACACTACCACCTATGAAGTGGTTTTGCCAAAGCCTCAATCTATCTGATCAGGTTTCTGGAATCAACTTCCAATTAATAGGAAATATGACAGGCAGGGGAACACGTTAGATGAACAAACACGAGGGGATGGAATCTAGACTGGAGAAATCTATAGAACGAATAACACAGTTTCTTCAACAAATAAAAAGAGAGAGATGCAGGGGAAACTTTAGCCTAAGACACTTAGAGACAAATCAATCAACTCTACTGTGTGGACTTTATTTTAATCCTTATTCAAACAAACAAGTTCTTAAAAAAAAAAAGGGGGCAATTGTGAGACAGCTGGATATGTTAACACTGGGTATTTGATGATATTAAGAAATTTTTGATTTTTTAGACATGATGAATTTTTTGATGTAGTAATAGAATTGCGTATGTATGAAATTGGCTGGGATTCGCTACAGAATTACTGAGAGTGGCTGGGTAGGGAACTAGGTGAAAGAAGATCAGGTATAAACTGTTAAGTGCTGGAATGGGTGATAAGTATGTGGGTGTGGTGGAGGAGGCTGCAGGATACTATTCTGTGTCTTTTTTTGTATTTCTGTATATGTTTATTACGGAAAATTCCAAATAGTAAAAACATACACACACACACACACACACACACACACACACACACAGAGACAGAGAGAGAACGGGAGTAGAGCAAGGGGGTGGTGGTAGGAGGGACACAGGTCTTCATGGGTATTGACAGTAGGCCTGCCCTGATAGGGCAGGTCAGATGGAAGGAAACAGCAACGCAAAAGAGGGAGGGACACCTGCTGGAGTCTGTTCCCGAGGGGGTGGGAGGGTACAAGGTCTATCTTAGGACCACGGCCACCATGCCAGGCAGGTGGTAGTAGGGGTGGACTCCTGTGCTGACTCAATGAGGAACAGAAACAAGGTGCTCCTAAGGAGAGGAGAGACAGTGTAGGGGAGTGGGCTGAAAGGTCACGGTGCTGGGACTGCTGGGCAGCCCCAGATGACCATGTGAGATCAGCAGTCATAGGGAGAGCCAGACTGCCACACTGACTGTGCCTCTCAGAAGTCAGTTGAGTGGCAGAACCCAGCACAGGAGGGGCAGGAGCTGAGGGAGCACATCAGGGAGTGACTTTGGTGATGGGCTGACGCCATGCTGCGAGGGAAGGGAGGGCATGGAGGGTATGGGTGCAGGGAAGAGCTGGCGGCACTTGCGGTAAAGCCCCATGGGCACTGAGAAGTGCTGGGGTCTGCTGCTAGAGAAAGCACGCTGGAGAGGTAGGGGTGATATGTGAGCGATCTAGGACGGAATCTGGGCACACTGTAAATGGGGATACATGCCTGGGAAACTTGTTTCAAACTCCTCTGAGATCAAAACAGCCCGCTGGGCAGAGTTTAAAAATAAAAGACAACAAAAACCAACCCTAGATAAAGACTCAGCAAACCCAGGGGAAGTCTTGCATCTGTTCTACGGAAAGTGAATCAGCAGTCATTTGGGAGTCCCCTCATCTTACTACACAGGAGCCTGGCCTGACCAGTCAGTGCTCTTCAAAGTGTGTTACTTCACTGAAGAACTCTAGAGAGTGGTGAATTTCAGCTTCCCAATACTAACCCCCAGTTTGACTTCTGCTCAAACTAGGCAACAGAGCACTAGACTGGGGTCACAAATCTTGCTGCTGGCACTGAAAATCCAAGGAGCAGGCCCTGAGCTCCTCGGAGCTTCCGTCTGTATCCAAGGTGGGCCCTGCTGGCCTTGCAGGCTTATAGAAGGATTGAATGATCTAGACGCTCCTAAAGGTATTTTGCAGCTTTAAAGGTAAGGTATGGTAACAACGACGACAACAAAAAAGGCAGAACTATCACTTGTGTTGTAATAAGAAGACTGAAATTTTGGTTTCACAAATGAAAACCTTGTCAGCATTAAAGAAGACTCAGTCAAAGAGCTGAGTGTCTTAGCTTGGCAAAAAAACAGTATTTATAGACACTGCTTTCTTGTACTTTGCAGAGCATGGGTATCTCTACTCTGCACGACAGATGCCATCCTAGGGAAGGATTCCTTTGCCACCCACTTGCTAGGGACTTTCTGAAACATGACTTCATTTTGTCCTTACAAAACCTCACGAAGTAAGTATTATTTTCCCCATTTTACAGATGAGGAATCTCAGGTTCAGTGAAGCTACTATGTCACCTGCCCAAGGCCACACAGCTACTAAGTGGTAGAGCTGGTGTTGGTTCCCAAGTCTCTCTGATTATGTTTATAAGGGGAGAAAGAATGGTTCCTGGGGATTATAATAATGTAATGTCTACAAAATTATTATGTATTCTGGAAAAGTATGGTGCTTTGCTAATCACCAAATTTGAGTTTATAAATACCTTTCGTCATTTAATGTGTATTTACTAGGCATCCACTACATGCCAGGTGCTGCTCTAGGCATTTGGGATGGATCAATGAACAAGGGAGATAAAAACCTTGGGCCCCTTGGAGGGGGTAGTGACACTTTAATTACATGTAAATGTAAAAATGATAGATCTTACCTTTCTGAGGTAGTTTAGGAAGAACTCTTGGGCCAAGGGCAGTCTTTGCAGAACTGGTGCTAATCAACAAATAAGAATCATTTAGGATCTAAAAGTGCTAGAATATCAATAGCAAAATATTATTCAAGTAAATCAAATCAAAGGTATTTACATAATCATCTAAAGAATGCTTTCAAAATTTCCTTTTTTTTTGAGATGGAGTCTCCCTCTGTTGCCCAGGCTGGAGTGTAGTGGCGCGATCTCGGCACACTGCCTCGGCCTCCTGGGTTCAAGCAATTCCCTGCCTCAGCCTCCTGAGTAGCTGGGATTACAGGTGCCCACCACCACGCCCGGCTAATTTTTTTATTTTTAGTAGAAACGGGGTTTCACCATCTTGGCCAAGCTGGTCTTGTACTCCTGAGCTCGTGGATCCACCCACCTCAGCCTTCCAAAGTGCTGGGATTACAGGCATGAGCCACTGTGCCCAGCCTCAAAATGTCTTTAACAAAAGATTAGTCTATTTTCCATATTTCAGTTTGCCTGGCTGAGGAGGCACAGTAAAAGGATGAAAAAAAAGTCGCTCTTAATGATAAAGCCCAACTCCTCCACTTCAAAGCATTTATGAAGGCACCTGGCACACTCTAAGTGGTGACCCCAATGTAGTGCACAGAAGTAACTCTTCCCACATGATCCCACAAAGCAGCTCTGTGTTTCCAGACAAGGAAATGGAAGGGAATGGGGGTGTTGGCGGCTGGCAGAAGGTCTCACGTGGGTCAGAGGTAGAAGTGGAAATTCGGCCCTAGCTCCCCTGGGCCTCCAGAGCCCTCACTTCCTCCACTATAGCAAAGAGCTTGGTTCTCGGGCCTCCAGGCTCTCCTAGGCCTTGCTTTCCTTTTGGAGGACAGGTAAATGAGGGTGACAAAGGCCCAAGTCCCTGGAATACAGGTCCATACCACATTGTCTAAATCATCAAACGTTAACCTCTGCAACTGAAACCCCAGTGCCATCAGTGGTCTACATTAGGTGGAAGCCACTATTTTTCTTTAACAAGAGGTTTTGGCGATTCTCAGAGGACACCAGGAGGCCTGCATGCCTGAGAAGCAGCAGTAGCCAAGTGCCTGAGCCCCATCTGCCAAGAACCCCTTTATTATCTCATCTCTCCATTTCTGTCCCCTGATGTCCTAAGAGTTGGTTGCTGCTGCTGCTGCTGCTTCTTTTTTTTTTTTTTTTTGAGACACAGTCTTGCTCTGTCACCAGGCTGGAGTGCAGTGGCACGATCTCAGCTCACTGCAACCTCTGCTTCCCGGGATCAAGCGATTCTTGTGCCTCAGCTAACTGCATTTAAAAGAAAAGAAAAAGCCAAACCAACCAACAAAACAAAAAGTAGTCAAAGAGAGAAGATGAAAGGTGTGTGCTCCTTTCTGTCCTGGCTCTTGGCCATCCTTGGTCTTCACTGCTCTTTCCTCAGCTCACTTGAAATCCTCCTGTCTCTGGGCAACGGGGGAATATTGCTGAGATAAAGCCACCACTAAACAAGAAACAGTAAACATGAGAGGGCTTTGCTTCTCTTGAAAGAGACTCCATCTCAAAAGCAAATAAACAAACTTAATGAGTTGCCAAAGGCTCTAGTTCACAATCAGCTTGATTTTGTTTAAAAACTTTTTTTTTTTTTTTGAGACGAAGTCTCGCTGTCACCTAGGCTGGAGTGCAGTGGCGTGATCTTGGTTCACTGCAACCTCCATTTCCCAGGTTCAAGTGATTCTCCTGCCTTAGCCTCCTGAGTAGCTGGGACTACAGGTGCACCCCACTATGCCCGGCTAATTTTTGTATTTTTCGTACAGACGGGGTTTCACCATGTTGGCCAGGCTGGTCTTGAACTCCTGACCTCAAGTGATCCACCTGCCTTGGCCTCCCAAAGTGCTGGGATTGGTTCTCCCAAAGTGGCGAGAGCCACTGTGCCCTGCCAAAACTTTTTTTTTGAGACAGGGTCTTGCTGTCGCCCCGGATGGAGTGCAGAGGTGCGATCATGACTCACTGCAGCCTCGATTTCCTGGGCTCAGGCGGTCCTCTTGCCTCAGCCTCCCGTATAGCCGGGTATGTACCACCATACCCGGCTGATTTTTTTTATTTTTAGGAAGCAAGGTCTTGCTATGTTGCCCAGGCTGGCCTCAAACTTCGGGGCTCAAGCAATCCTCACACCTTGGCCTCCCAAAGTGCTGGGATTACAGGTGAGCCACTGTGTTCAGCCTTTAAAAACCTTTTATGAGTGCTTTTGGAGTGTCAGATATTCTCCTCACTCTGGAAAAAGAACACCAGAACTTTAGTTTTACAGGGTCCCCCAAATTAGGGTTGAAGGAAGGTGAGTGAGGAATGAAAGGCAGGGCACAAGGGCAAGGAAGGGGTGTGGAATGTGGAGTTGGGAGAACAAGCAGGCTGGAGAGCTGGCTCTGACATCTGCACCCACCACCTAACCACTCTGGGCCTCGCTCTCCTCACCTGCAAAACTGAGGATAATAGTAATTGGGCCTATCTCACAGGGTTATAGAGAGTACATAAGATAGTGGTATTAAAAAAAAGGCTGGATATGGTGGCTCACATTTGTAATCCTAGCACTTTGGGAGGCTGAAGCAGGAGGATTGCTTGAGCCCAGAAGTTCAAGACCAGCTTGGGCAACATGCTGAGGCCTTGTCTCTACAAAAAAATAAAAAAATCAGCTGAGTACAGTGATGCATGCCTCTGGTTCCAGCTACTCGGGAGGCTGAGGCAGGACCATCTCTTGAGCCCAGGAGGTTGAGGCTACAGTGAGCTGTGCTCATACCACTGCACTCCAGTCTGGGTGACAGAGAAAGGCCCTATCTCAAAAAAAGAGAGATTTTGTTTTCTCATCTTTCAGAAACTCTGGAAAAGAGCTGACTCTTTTTCCCTGAAGTTTGGGTCTGGAAGTGGCTCTCTGTCCTTTCCTTGGATGGCACCTCCAGAGAAAACACTTTAGGGTAAGGCTGGATAAAAATTGCCCGTAAGAGATCTCCTCAAGTATACAATTTCAGTGAAAAAAGGGAAGAAAAGAACACTGCTGTCAGCCTAGCCTAAAAAAAAAAATATTAGAAACAGAACTTGAAAGAGTGCTATTTTTATGTTTGAAAATCTCTAGGCAATCAGATTTCCCTAAGGATTATCTTTTCATTTCCAAATCTGCAAAAGGAGTCAAGTGGGAAAGTAACAAAGTTACTTGATTAAAATATCAAAAATAAAAACTCATTCTGACAGGAATTTTGTTCAAGACCACTGCACAACCCTGCGACCACCGGGAAGTGAGGTTAGCTCCTGTCTGTGAACTGGGTAGACAGCGGTGCTGCTCAGAGAACGGTCTGCAGACCTGTGCCCAGTCCAGTCACAAGATGTGCATGCAAACCAAGAGTGAACGTCTGGTTTCTTGTTGTGGCCAGCCCCACTTGGCTGACCACAGCTTTGAGCAGCGCTGGGAAATTCATGAAAACTCATTTCTAGAATTCTGTCCATTGCATCAATGGATCCAACAGGGGAAATGAAGCGCTGAGATGGCTTACCTTGACTGCTGGGATAGTCCCTCAAACTTGTTTGTAGTCTTACTTGAAGAGGATGGACCCCCATCGTTACCTACAAGGAAAACCGAAGGTGAAAAGGTATGTCTTTAGATGGGGAAATGCAATGAGAATATATGGGTTTGGCCTATAGGCAGGCATTGCTTAGGTTCCAGAACGGCATTTAAAAGACCCAGGCCAAAACGGTATGCATTTCTGGCGTAAGACCAAAACAAAACTGAGCACTGTTTTGGGCTTTGCGGTTTTTTATTTCTGGTAAAGGAGTGTATCAAAGAGGTGAGCAGCTGCTCTGTGGCAAGGCCTCAAAGAGCATAGAAACTTGGTGATGTTCCCACTGGCTCAGGATCTTGTCCTTAGTTTGAGGGTAGAGAAAGAAGAATAAATTTCAAGTTCACCAAGAGGTCCCCATGCTAGGAGACTACCCTCTAGTATCCAAACTCAGAAGAAACACACAACTCACAAGTGGAATGTGCATGTGAACACCATTAGCAGGGTGGTGGATAAGTGGTCATCTGTTGGGCCAGGCCCTCAGGCACTTACTGACTCGTCATTCATTCTCTCTTTTTTTTTTTTTTTTTTTTGAGACAGTCTCACTCTGTCACCCAGGCTAGAGTGCAGTGGTGCAATCATGGCTCACTGTAGCCTTGAACTCCAGAGTTCAAGTGTTCCTCCTGTCCAGCATCCCAAGTAGCTGGGACTACAGGGGCATTCATTCAAATATTAACTTTTTTTTTTTGAGATGGAGTCTCACTCTGTTGCCTAGACTGGAGTGTAGTGGTGCAATCTCAGCTCACTGCAGCATTGGCCTCCTGGGTTCAAGTGATTCTCCTGCCTCAGCCTCCTGAGTAGCTGGGACTACAGGCATATACCACCACGCCCAGCTAATTTTTGTATTTTTAGTAGAAACAGGGTTTCACCATGTTAGCCAGGCTGGTCTAAAATTCCTGGCCTCAGGCGATCCACCTGCCTCGGGCTCCCAAAGTGCTGGGATTACAGGCATAAGCCACCATACCCGGCCAAGTATTAACATTTATTAAGCATCTACTATGTGCAAGGCATAAATGTGAAGCAGAAGGCACAAAAACAAATAAAACTTCACTGCTCTCACAGAGCTTATGCTCTGGCCTGTGAGACTTAAGACACAGGAAATACACTAATAATGTGTAATGAGATGAACATCAGTTGCTGTCAATTGAGGAGAATAGTTTCTAAACTCTGACTGCTGGCAGGAGTGGGGAAGAGGGAGTAGGGAATGCTGTCTGGGGAAGACATAGCACCTGGACAGGTGAAAAACTTTCTAGTGGGTGAGCAGCAAAACCAGAGGCACACAGGTGGAGGTAAGTGTGCTATGTTCAGGAGAGGGTCACAAGACAATAAATGAGGGCTCTTCTATGATCCATTTTGTGGTGGGCAGAGTGCAGGGCAGTTGTGGAGCCCCAAGCTGCAGGCACCCAGGAGGATTCCCCGGGACCCTGCATGGGCACCCTGTCTCTGGGGCTCTAGTTCATTTCCTTGTCCTTTCTTCCTATGACTGCTCTGGAAACTCTTGTTCTCTTCTTTCAGCAGCCTCCTCTCCTCCTCTACCTAGAAGACTATAATACTGCCTAGGTGGCACTGGGAATGGGCTGGCTGAGGAGGCTGAGCACCAGGAGGGCAGATGAAGAGGGCAGGGCTGAAAAAAAACTAACTGATCCTCACTACACTGCACATCTGCTCAATAGCACCACCGATTGCCCACATGCTTTTATATTCATCCAGGCTTCCTTCCTCACAGCATGAGACTGGCCTCATAAGATAAGGAAATGAGACTAAATGAATAAATGGCTGCAGGTCCCATGGGGAAATGGTGTACCTGGGAGTCCTGACCACAAATCAATGTGCTCTTCATTACCCATCAAGACGCCCTGATAGTAACATTATTAACAGCAATGACCGTTTACTGAGCACTTACTGTGAGCAACATACTGTGCTACATACTCATAGTAATTATGCTTATGAGATAAATAGTATAATCACCCCTCATTTTATATATGAAGAAGCACACAGAGAAGTAAAGTCAATTGCCCAAGGTCAGGTCACTGGTAAGGGTCAAAGCTGGGATGGAAAGCCAGCAGCCCCCTTCCAGGGTCTGTACTGTGAATCACCACACTCTAGCACCTATCACCTCCTGGTCTGACTGCACCTACTGAAGAGGGAGAGGCTGGCAGGGTGCTCACCTCCTGGACAGAATGTTCTGTAATTCTATGATATTGATACAAGAAGAAATGAGATAAACTGGCATTACTAGAAGAACCAAAGGCTTTCAAATTTAGTTTTATTTAATTTTAATTAAACTAACCATCAGTATATGTTCATGAGCCCATATAACTTAATATTTAAGGACTTCTTTGGTAACTCATAAAATCCTCAGAGCTGTGATGTTCTTCAAGGTAGGCATTTACTTTTTTTCTTATTTTTTATTTATTTATTTTTTCAAGATGGGGTCTAAGTTGCCCAAGCTGGTCTTGGACTCCTGAGACCAACTGATCCTCCCACCTTGGCCTCCCAAAGTGTTAGGATTACAGGTGTGAGCCACCACACGTGGCCTTTTTTTTTTTTTTTTTTTTTTTTAAGAGACAAGTTCTTGCTCTGTCACCCAGGTGGGAGTGCAGTGGCATAATCATAGCTCACTGCAGCCTTAAACTCCTGGGCTCAAATGATCCTCCCGCCTCAGCCTCCCAAGTAGCTAGGACTACATGCATGACCCACCATGCCTGGTTAATTTTAATTTTTATTTTTTTTTGTAGAGACAAGGTCTCATTACTAATTTTTTTTTTTTTTTTGGTAGACACAAGGTCTCACTGTATTTCCCAGGCTGGTCTCAAATACTCGGCCTCAAGTGATCCTCCTGTCTTGGCCTCCCAAAGTGCTGGGATTACAGGTGTGAGCCACTGCACCTGGCCTGGTAGGCATTTCTTTCTAGCACTGTGCTCAATAATGAGTCTTCAGGGCTAGATATCAAATCTTATACTTTCCCACTTAAATGAGTTATAACAATCAAAACGTCAAGGAAAATTTTATGTTTGGGGAATGAACTGTTACATCCACTAATTCCCTTTCCAGGTAGAAAACATTCCAAAGAAGTGATTATTAATGCAGGTTGCATGTGCTATACATGAGTAAATTTGAGACCAACAGGGCTGCAAAGGCCCTCTGGCTCTGCTGTGGTCATTCATTCTGCTGTCACACAGACGAGTCATCATGTCAGAGGCTGCTGCCCAATACCCACAGGCCCAAATGTCCAGAGTTCTCATTTAACCTTACTCTTTGGCTTCTCAAAATGAGTCTCCTTTTTCCAAAGATGGTGTGAGTTTTTATGTCTCTGTAACTTTGCCCCTTACGTTCCTTTCCCCTGCAAGGAAGGCCTGTCTCCTTCCAGTTTTGGTGAATTCCTACACAACCTTCAAAGAACACCTTTGGAGTCACTTTCTGAGAATTCTTCCATAGCTGACTTGACCACCCCTTATAACCAGCTTCTTACCAGGAGTGGTTAATTAGGGGTGCAGATTTTGGACCTAGACAAGTGTGGCTTTGAATTCTAGCTGTACTGCTGACCAGTGGGTATGAGTTTGGGTGACTTCTTATTCTGCTAAGCCTCAATTCTGTCATATATAAACTGGGAACAACCATGGTACCTACTACCCTAGATGGGCATGAGTATTAAAGGAAATAAACTATGAAGTACGGGACACAGTGCTAGGCCACAGGAAGCCTGACACAACGGTATTATTATTCACAGCTCTTCAATAGCATGAAACAGAAATGATGTTAATTTACTCAATGAGTGGTCACTTCAAAGAATGGACCCCACCTTCTATGTCTTGGTAACACCATTATTTTTATTTTTATTTTTTCTGAGATGGAGTTTTGCTCTTGTTGCCCAGGCTGGAGTACAACGGCATCATCTCGGCTCACTGCAACCTCTGCCTCCTAGGTTCACTGATTCTCCTGCCTCAGCCTCCCAAGTAGCTAGGATTACAGGCATGCGCCACCACGTCTGGCTAATTTTTGTATTTTTAGTGGAGATGGGGTTTTGCCATGTTGGCCAGGCTGGTCTTGAACTCCTGACCTCGAGTGATCCACCTGCCTCGGTCTCTCAAAGTGCTGGGATTACAGGCGTGAGCCACTGCGCCAGGCCGATAACACCACTTTTTAACAAAATGTCTGGCACAGAGCAGTCAATAGTCCCTGCTAGCGAAAGACAGGACTGACCGTGCTGGCTCATCAACTTCTCTGCCCACAGCGGACCTTCTTACACCTGGCTGGGTAGGCGTCTATGGTCTGGTTGACAAGAATCCTGTCACTCTCATAGCTATGCAAAGGCTACCTGCTGTGCTTGAGAAGAAAAGTGTGGCTAGAAAAAATTCTGAAAATAAAATAGTACTGAAAAGAGGACAATGAGCAGCAAAAATATGGAAGCAACTCAATCCCTTTTTCTCTCTCTGTGCAATTTGGAAAAAGGTCTTAGTGTATCATACAGATGTGTGTAAGAGAAAGTTGGAGATACATCCTGGGCAGGCAATGGAAGAAGTGCGGCCAAGACTCCTGGTCACCTACCATAGCTTCGAAGCTACAGGAGAAGAGTTTGTGGAAAGAGAGGGGGCATTGGCTCAGCAGCGAATGGCCTGGTTGCTACAGGAGTATTCTGGAATAGTGAATTACTACACAGGCCTTGGAGTTGGAAATGGGTTCAAATCTCACTTCTGCAGTTCCTGGATTTGAGATCTTAAGCAAGTCATTTGACTTCTCTGTGCCTAATTTCCTCATCAGTAACTGGGACAATGACAGTCCCACTTCCAATAAGTAGATATGTAATAAAACAAACAAACAACAAGAAAAACCAAAAAAACAAAGGAAAAGAAAAGAAAATAAGTAAATATGCATGTCTCAGACATTTCATCTATGGAGCTTTTTTACCTGGAAGTGCCAGGCCTGAAATATAAGCAGTAAACCAATTTTTGGTATAGTTTTTCATCCATTATTTGCTCTATATTAAATAAAAGTACAATTCTAACTCCCAGTGACCAAAGATGAGGAATGTAAGTGATTCCCAGAGGTCACTTTGTCAGGGATTGGTAGAACCTGGATCAGAACCTGGGCTTCTGGAATGTTCTTTCAGTGCATGTTATGGTTTCCCACGTGCACTGCAGACACTTCTCTAAATGCCAAAGGATGGAGGGCCAGGGGAGGGGGGAAATTGTTATCAGGTATTAATTCAAGAGTGTTAGAATAGTGTCAGTCTTAAGGCTACCATGAACCTAACAATTAGTTGTATTTCTCTCTTTGCTCTTGCCTGTAAGAATCTTAGGGTCAAATCCGTGGCCCACTTCCAGACACTGTATGTGACTTTTTGTTACTCATTTTGTGGAGAAATCACACTCCTGGAATTCACCTTACTTTGCTACCTTTATTCTCCCTTTGTCCTCATTTCTTATTATTTAAATTATGTTAAAATATGTGTTAGTCTGTTATAAAGTAGGTTATTAAAAAAAGAGGAGGACCGGGTGAAGAGGCTCACGCCTGTAATCCCAGCACTTTGGGAGGTAAGGCAGGAGGATCACTTGAGCCCAGGAGTTCGAGTCCAGCCTGGGCAACATAGTAAGACCTTGTCTCTACAAAAATTAAAAAATCAGCTGGGTGTGGTGTGACGCACCCAGAGTCCCAAGTTACTTGGGAGGCTGAGATGGGAGGATCACTTGGGCCCGGGAGGTTGAGGCTACAATAAGCCATGATTGTGCCACTGTACTCCAGCCTAAGCGACAGAACAAGACGTTGTCTTTAAAAAAAAAAAAAGAAAGAGGTTCAATGAAATGCAACTTCAAAAATCATAAATTCCCTACAAAACCCAAATCTGTCCACAGGACTATTTGTTTTGCTATCAAAAGCCTGCCTTAGAAGTCTCCTGAGACAGATGGCTGGATTCATCACAGAAGCAGGACTTCAGTAATGTAATGCTGGGGCTATTTTGGGCACTGTGGATGTTGTGGTTCTGGCAGGGAAAAAGCCTGGGGTGGCCCTCCCAGCCTGGGTAGCGCGGGAGCTGCATACCAGGGTGCCATGCTGCAGATGGATAAGGAGGCACAGCCAGCAGAGCTTGTGCTGCTTGCCAGGAGAACCATGCTAAGTTGATCGCCTTCTCCACACTTCAGCTTCATGGGCACAGAAACCACTGCTGTGAGGAGAAATGGCCAGTGGGCCTGCATTTTGCGAGCACAGAGTGGTGCGTGGAGAGGGTGAGGAGGGCTGGCTCTCAGCCACACAGGCTGCAGGTGAATCCTGGCCCCCACGTACTAGCTGTGAGAAACAGTGTAAATCACTTAACCTTTCTGCACCCCGAAGGTGAGATAATAGCATTTTCTCTCTGTGTAACCATGGTTAAGAATGAGGTACGTTAACACATGCGAAGTGCTCAACACAATGCCCAGCACTCTGTGAGGCACTTACAAGTGATGGCCTTATAAAATATTACGTAAGTAGTTTTTTATCCGAAGATTCTAAAATAATGAATTGTCATTTTCTTTTGTCTTACAAGCCATAAACCTGTATTAAGAATTTATGGGCTGGGTGTGGTGGCTCATGCCGGTAGTCTCCAGCACTTTGGGAGGCCAAGGCAGGTGGATCACGTAACTCACGAGTTTGAGACCAGCCTGGGCAATATGGTGAAACCCCGTCTCCACAAAAAATACAAAAATTAGCTGGGCATGGTGGTGCACACCTGTAGTCCCAGCTACTCAGGAGACTGAGGTGGGAAGATAGCTTGAGCCTGTGAGGTGGAGGCTGCAGTGAGCTATGATCACGCCACTGCACTCCAGCCTGGGTGACAGAATAAGACCCTGTCTCAAAAACAAAGAAAAAGGAGTTTATGAAGGCATGAAATGGAATTTGAGAGAGGGAAAGACAGACTCTTTGTAATGAAGGAAGTGTGGCCTTCTGTGAAGTAGATGCATTAAAGGTTATAATCTCTGGCCCTCGTTCTCACAAAACACTCAACATCAGCTGCCTTGCTTATTTCCTCCTGCCTATTCCACTCATCTTCCAAGGCTAAATGCAAGATCTACTTCCTTCTTAAACCACCTTCTACCTCCTTCTTAAAGGTCAGCATGGGGGACTCGGCGGGGCTAATCATCAGCATAGAAAGTGTGATCATCAGCAGAGCCAAGACCTGTCAGCCATGGCTACTCTGCAAAGGAGCTGAATGTCAGAGGTGCCCCTGAGACCAGAAACACAAATGTCGGGGAACCAAAGAAGGGTATAGGCTTCACACTTGACAGGTGGGCCAAGTTCGGTGGCTCATGACTATAATCCCAGCCCTTTGAGAGGCCGAGATGGGTGGATCACTTGAGGTCAGGAGTTTGAGACCAGCCTGGCCAACATGGTGAAACCCCGTCTCTATTAAAAATACAAAAATCAGCTGGACATGGTGGCGGGTGCCTGCAATCCCAGCTATTCGGGAGACTGAGGCAGGAGAATTGCTTGAACCCATAAGGTGGAGGCTACAGTGAGCTGGGACTGCACCACTGCATTCCAGCCTGGGCAACAGAGTGAGTCTGTTTCGAAATAAAAAAAGAGAACTTGACAGGTGGAAACCTCCACCTGGCTGAGGAAAGAGGCTAATGTGCTGCAGGGAGGGGTCATGGGAGTGATGCCAGTGCTGCTGTATGGATGGCTAGTGAGACTGGTGGGTACAACAGAGTGGTGGTGTGAACAGGTGGCCTAAAACAGATTGGGACAGGAGGCCTCGAGTCTTGCCTACTTTACAAGTTTGATTCCATATTTAATGTTAGGCAAGCGATCAGCGTGAACCCATTGATCTAAAAAATAGAGAGCTGCTGACAACAACTATTACCCCAAAATCTCCCCTGTGAATTTGGAGGAGGAAATCCTAGGCACAGTGGGGAGAGGAGTACATCTGGCAGGTACATGACAGCTCACATCTTCTCTGAAGACTAGAAAAAACAATGGCCAAGACAGGGGTTTGAGACTTTTGAGGTTGCTGGGATGGGTGAACATATTTTGCATGTGGGTTGGATGTGACTCTTTGGGGGTCAGAGGACAAGCTGTGGTAGGCTGAATAATGGCCACCCAAAGTTATCGAGTCCTGATCCCTGGAATTTGTAAACGTGACCTGACTAGGAAAAAGGGTCTTTGTAAATATAATTAAGTTAAGGATCTTGAGACAAGGAGATTATTTTTTTTGAGATGGAGTTTCACTCTTGTTGCACAGGCTGGGGTGCAATGGTGCAATCTCGGCTCACCACAACCTCTGCCTCCCGAATTCAAGCGATTCTCCTGTCTTAGCCTCCCGAGTAGCTGGGATTACAGGCATGCGTCACCATGCCCAGCTAATTTTGTATTTTTAGTAGAGATGGGGTTTCTCCATGTTAGTCAGACTGGTCTTGAACTCCAGACCTCAAGTGATCCGCCCGCCTTGGCCTCCCGAGACAAGATTATCACAGAAAATTCACGTGGGTCCTATATACAATCACACGTACACTTATGAAAGAGAGGCAAAGGCAGTTCTGAGAACACAGAGAGGTGGCGGCAGTGGGGAGATGACCATGAAGGCAGAGGCTGCACCACTCCACGGATCACCTGGAGTCACCAGAAGCTGAGAGAGGCAAGAAATAGATTCTTCCCACAGGGCCTCTGGAGGGAGCAAAACCCTGCTGGATTTTGGACCTCTAGCTTCTAATACTGAAAGAATAAATTTGTCATTTTACACATCCAGTTTGTGGTATGCGTTACAGGAGCCTCAGGAAACTAATGCAGGTTTCTCCCATCTCTAGCTATCCAACAAAATGCTAGGCTGAGAATAATGGTAACAGTAGCTATCATTTATTGGGCGCTGCCTATGGTTTTGGTTGTTTTTTATGTGTTCTTCTCATTTAAATTTCATAACTCCATATGCAATACAGACACTATTACTAGCCCCATATTATAGTTGGAGAAGCTTTGGCACTGAGCATTTCAAAGATACTTGCTGAAAATCACAAGGCTATTGAGTAGTAGAGATGGAATGAGAATCCAGACAGTATGACACTTGAGTTCACCTTAGAGCACTTTGCTCTGCTGAGAGAAGCAGCACATGCCCTCAGAAGGAGTTCATGTACTAGGAAAGACAGGCAAGGAAACAGCCACTGTGATACCCACTACACCAGTGGGGACAAAAGGGTGGGGAGTGGGGAGTTTTACTGGACTGCAAAAGGCCTTTTAAGTAGATCCCAGGATAGCAGATCTTGAAAGATGACTAAACATTAACATAAAGAAGTAGAGGGAAGAAGATTCTAGGTTGAGGGCATACTGTAAGCAAAGGCTCAGATCTGAGAGAAAAAAATAGAACTTTGGGGAATGTGGTGTACCTCAAGATGGCAGACATGTTCAGCTTTGGGGGTGGAGAGGTAAGGCCTGGTGAGAGCTAAGGGGCTGTTCTTTTACTACCTGCTCATGCCTGGTGTCTACCTCCCAGTCCTGATCTCTCACAGTTCAAAGGCCCTGATCCTCATGGGCTGAGGAGAGATGGGAGGTTTAGGGGAACGTAAGAGCGTTGGAAAGGTGCGTCCACAGACGAAAGCTGCAGGCATCAGAGAGGAAGGTTGCCTAGAAGGTTGATCCCCTAAGTGCCTTGCTGATGACCTGTCTGGGCCCTGCCTTTGGCTTCTACAATACAATGTCAGCAGGAGGCGGGAAGGGATAAAACCAAGCAGTAATAATACAACAGAGACCTCAAGCACTAGGAGCAGAGCAACTATAACCTTTCTAAGGAGAAGTCCAGCCGTGTATGAATGCACCCACACATACATGCCCATTACTGACCTGTGTCTGTAGACAGTATATCTCACATACATGCATGTACACCAACATATGCTTTCTAAAATCAAAATTTAAAAAAAAATTTAAATTGTTTTTTAAATTTAAAATTTTGATTTCAACAATCAAAAGTCCATGCCACATGGCAAACTGTCACTGTGGCCGAGGACAGATGATGATTTTTGTCCTTCAAGGCTGGTTGTAGGTGAGAGGCTCTTAGCTGGTGAGAAACTGACAGACAGAACAGCGTCCTCATCTGGAAAAGGTTATAAGGCTCCCAGCTCACTGTCAGGCACTCTTTTAAAGTAAATTTTGTTTAATAAAAAATGCTCCCTGACCCATCAACAATGGGGGGAAAAACGGCCAGCTGCTAGTCTTGCTCTTGAGTGATGTGAAAATCTAAAAAAGTGATGATTTTCAAGCCAGAAAGCAGAAATTTGGTAAATTTATTTGAGGAATGTTCGAGTCTATACAATGTGAATAAAGGCACTTCAAACCTTAAGAAATAAAGCCACTTAAACAAGAGGATTAAAACTTAGAGAAATTTGGAAAGGAGGTTAATTTGTGATATGAAACGCTGATGTGAAACTTGTGACTTTCATGGAATGTTATTTGGGGGAAAGGCCTTTTTGATGAAATCTGGGGATCCTGAAGGCCTTACACAGCAGCCTCTGAAAATGTCACGGACATCCTTAGTCTTTATGTACATATGTGCTAGCACACCTCAATTGTTCTTGCCTGGCTTGTGGGAACTAATTCATTAACACCAAACTCCAATGTCTCCTCCTCTCTAAACCTTCCCTGGCTTTCCTCTAAAGTCTGACATTCAGTTTTCTGGCATTTCTAGTGTTTAGACAACATGTCTATCCTGATAGTAAAGAACATGTGCTCTAATGATTTACCCACGTGTGTCCTGCATTAGACCATGAACTCCACGAGCATATGGACTGAGAAGGCCCAAGCAAGGGGCATAGTAAGTGCCTCAAGTAAGCAAACAGAGTCAGAGAATGAACGGCTAAATGCACACACATGCTTGCACACACATAACCCGGGGTGTCTGGGCCAGATGGTGAACAGGTGACAATCAGCAACGGGACAATGTAACTTTCCCCCAAAACTCAAAACACAAAAAATATGAAGAAAGCCACAATGAAACTCCACAGCAGGAAGAGGTGAGACACACAAACTAACAAATTTATTCAGCAAAGCTTCTGTGAGTGTCTGTCATGGGCCAAGACCCTGTTTCGTGATGGGGTGGCCCCTAAGTCGCTAGCAGGCTAGTAGTAAAGATGGGAATTATGTCCCTTGTAGATGGGAATTTGTCATGTGCAGTCAATGTCACTGAAATGATTAACAAGCTGACTCTGGGCAAATTTATTCATTCTCAAGTGATTACTGAATATTCACTGTATGCCAGGCATGGTTCCAGTAAACACTGGTGAGAACAAGACCAAGACAAGGTTCTGGCTCTCATGGAGCTTACATTTTAGTGGAGCGGCTTACATTCTGTGATAAGGTGTTTGGGGGAAAACAGGTAGGGAGGAAGCTGCGTTGGAGGGCGGGGGAGATAGACATGCCGGCTGAGAACTCAAGGATGAAAGGGAAGCAGCTGTTCAAAAAGCATGACAGAGTTCCAGGGAGTGGGAGGGCCCTCAGGAGGCAGAGGATGGTGTATCCAAGAAGTGAAAGAAGGCCAGCCCTGAAGATAAGAGTGGCAGGAGAGGGTCTAGGAGATAAGAGCCCGATCATGCAGGGCCCTGTGGGCCTTGATATAGGGAGCTTGCATTTATCTGAAGCTCAAAAGGAAATCTCAAAAGGGTGTTAAGGAGAAAAGTGACCATGAGCTGATTTACATTTTATAAGAAAACCATTCTGGCTGTTGTGAGGAAAATGGATTACTTTGCTTTTCTGAGCCTCTGTTTCCTTATATATAAACGAGACTAATAATACCTACCTCACAGAGTTGCTATTATACTTGAGTAAGATTTAGGAAGTGCTCAGCACCTTTTAGTTTTTAATGGCCTAAATATTTTTCAAAATGTTCCTTTCCCTTAAGAGACAGGTAGAATCATGTCATATATACCCGAGTCAGCACCCAGCATGTGTGTGCATTTTGGCACACTTTCTGAATGTGCTGACAGGCCACTGCCCAGTGGAGCCCCACACGCTGCCTGGCCCCAGCAGCTTTGGCCCTGACTTTAGGATAACTTACCCCAAGGAACTGCGCCTTTGTTTGGGGGCCCATGAGGTAGTGGGCTGGGAGGGTCGGATAGGGTTCTCTTGTGTCCGGGTGGTGGGGGAGGAGGCCTCTTCTTGGATAGGGTGGAGCTGCCACTAGAGGTCTGGGTGCTTAGAGGGAGTGTTGAAGGTGGGCCAGTTGGACCTAGAAAGGAAATTGAATGGGGGCAGGAAGATTAATCCCAGTCTCACAGATACAAAACAGCCAGTATGAAATCACTTCCACACATCAGAATGTGGTATGACACACAGAGACAAAAGCAAAAGGCTGGATATGGCTAACTCCATCAATCTAATAACTCACAAGTAGGGTTTCAAAAATTTGGTTAAAAAAAAATAAAATTGGCCAGGTGCAGTGGCTCATGCCTGTAATCCCCTGCACTGTAGAAAGCTGAGGTGGGAGGATTGCTTGAGGCCAAGAGTTTGAGACCAGCCTGGGTAACACAGCAAGACTCCATCTTTACAAAAATTTAAAAAATTAGCCAGGTGTGGTGGTGTGTGCTTGTAGTCTCAGCTACTTGGAAGACTGAGGTAGGAGGATCACTTGAAGTCAGGAGTTCGAGGATACACTGAGCTATGATTATGCCACTGCGCTCCAGCCTAGGCAACAGAGAAAAATTTACAACAAAGGTAAGAAGAGTGTGTGCTTTAAGGAACAAAATGCCAGTCAACACAGAATGCTACTGAGTTTAGGTCATTTAGGTACAATGGGAAAAACAAACACACACACACATCTTAAAACAATAACTCCTTATAACCATCACAGAACCTACTGAAGGAGAAATCACACACCACTACCAGCAAAATCAACAGAGAAAGAACAGAGTACAGGCTAAGCCTTCACTGGGCCACAAGCTGAAACATGAAATGATTCATATAATAGAATTTTTCTTTCTACAACTTTTTCTTCTAGTCAGCAAACTGCCTGACGCTTTTCTTAAAAAAAAAAAAAAAATTAAGGCTTTTCTAAATAATGAAGAAAGAACTGGACGTAAAGCATTACCTAGAAAAAAGAGAAATCCAAAAACCCTTTGCTCTAGAAACCAAACCATCTGTTATATTGGAAGCCTGAACAACATTTATATAGACACTGATTTTTATAGACTAAAAAAAAGACTCAACTTTCTCCAGAGCTAAAGACAAGACAGCGGGAATGATAGTAATATTCCACATACACACAAAAATGGGGTTCGTTTTTAAAAGCTGTTAAGGGAGTAGTGTATTTGATCTTAGTTTTGTTTATTCAAAGTGACATTGAAGTGGCTGGTGTGTGCCAGGTATTCCATGCTGGGCACTTTCACTACTATTGCTTTATTTAAGGTATATGGTTTAACTGTGTTCATGGCAAACTGCTTCTGTAAACGTTAAGAAAAAAAAGCTAGGACCAGGCACGGTGGCTCTCGCCTGTAACTCCAGCACTTTGAGAGGCCGAGGTGGGCAGATCACTTGAGGTCAGGAGTTCAAGACCAGCCTGGCCAACATGGTGAAACTCCGTCTCTACTAAAAATACAAAAATTAGCCAGGTGTGGCGGTGCACGCCTGTAGTCCCAGCTGCTCGGGAGGCTGAGGCTGGAGAATCGCTTGAACCCAGGAAGTGGAGGTTGCAATGAGCTGAGATCATGCCACTGCATTCCTGCCTGGCTGTCACAGCGAGACTCCGTCTCAAAAAAAAAAAAAAAAAAAAAAAAAAGAAAGCTAAGAACACTGCCACACTGAATGTTTAACACAGATTAGTAGATACCTAGTAATCCAGAAGGGCTCCAAAAGAGTTTAATACACTCTTCATATTAAAAAAAAAAGTCTAATTACTGCTGGCCTCTTTCCTTGGTATAAAGTAAGCTTTCCTATTTCCCATTGTCAATTACTAGTCCCTACCAATATTGACTTAAACCATTATTTCTCTAAGATAGGCTAGTTCTGAAAGTAAATACTGTTAATCTCAGTAAAATTATCATCTGCTTTAGGTTTAAATTGCCAGGCTATATAATTTACATCTTTGTCCCATTGCGTAATTCTATTACACAATGGAAGCCTGATGCTTACCCCAAATCAACACTTAATTAGGGTATCAGTCACAGCAGTTTTCAGAAACTATTTTATTTTTGTAACAATACAGAGATTGTTATTATGGCCTTGCATCTGTATAATGCTTTGTAGTTTTCAAAATGTGTTTATATATGCTATTCCTCAACTTCTTCCCTAGGTTTATCGTTAAAAAAATTTTTTTTTGAGACAAGGTCTTGCTTTGTCATCCTGCTTGGAGTGCAGTGGCAAGATCACAGCTCACTGCAGCCCTGATCTCCTGGGCTCAAGCAATCTTCCCTCCTCAGCCTCCTGAGTAGCTGGGACTACAGGCATGTATCATAATATCCAGCTAATTTTTAAAAATTTTTAAATTTTTAGTAGAGACAGAGTCTCACTCTGTTGTCCAGGCTGGCCTTGAACTCCTGGGCTGAAGCGACCCTCCCAAAGTGCTAGAATTATAGGCGTGAGTCACCACGCCTAGTCTAAATTAAAAAAAAAAAAATGTTTATGGATACGAATAGTTGTACCTCTTCATTTTCATACTAACTCTGTGAAGTATGTGGGTCAGGTAGTATTGTCCCCATTTTGCAGCCGAGAACTCAGAGGCATGATTAAAGTCACAAGCCATGAGGGGCAGAGCTGGGATAAGGCAGGTGTCCAGGACTGGCGAGGCACTCACTCCATCAAATGATGCTGCTGGTTCCTGAAAGCCAGAGCAGCATTTCCTGTGCTTGGCATATGAGGAAAACAACAACAAATGCTCAGTATCAGGAAGTGTAACTTTCCTTTTGGAAATAAATGGATAATAGATAATAGACAATGGTGAGGTTCTCTAGCAATTTCATCTTTATCGCCATCTAGGGACTTTCTGATGCAGATGCAGTTCCCTGCTAGGAAACAAAAATTGTCAAAGACAAAATGCTAATGGAGCCATGTCTCTGAGCAACGCTGCATTATATATGTATGAGACTCTAGGAGAGATTACACCAAAGAGGCATCCTGTAACCATAAACCATGTAAAATCCAACCTCCTGAATCATTTCAAAAATTAAGGAATTGTGCGTCCCATGCCCTTATACACTTCTGACTTCCTTCATATTGCTGATTATAATCTCTAATTAAGTCTTTGTTTACTTACTTGTTACCTGACTCTCTCATAAGACTGGGAGAGTTCTATTAGGGCCAGGCTTTTCTCTGGTTTCGTGTAGAGTAAATATTTACTGAATAAATAGAAGACTCAACCACTACTTCTATCTTTTTAGGCCAGTGATTTTTTTTTTTTTTTTGAGACGCAGTTTCACTCTGTCGCCCAGGCTGGAGTGCAGTGGCGTGATCTTGGCTCACCGTGACCTCCCCCTCCTGGGTTCAAGTGATTCTCCTGCCTCAGCCTCCCAAGTAGCTGGGACTACAGATGTGTGCCACCACGTCTGGCTAATTTTTGTATTTTTAGTAGAGATGGGGTTTTGCCATGTTGGCCAGGCAGGTCTTGAACTCCCAACCTCAAGTGATTCACCTGCTTCAGTCTTTCAAAGTGCTTGGATTACAGGCGTGAGCCACCATGCCTGGCCTAAGGCCAGTGATTCTTTTGTCTTTCTTTTTTTTTGAGGCAGAGCTTTACTCTGTCACCCAGGTTGGAGTGCAGTGGTGTAATCTCGGCTCACTGCAACTTCTGCCTCCCAGATTCAAGGGATTCTCCTGTCTCAGCCTCCTGAGTAGCTGGGACTACAGGTGCACGCCACCACACTCGGCTAAGTTTTGTATTTTTAGTAGAGATGGGGTTTCACCATGTTGGCCAGGCTGGTCTTGAACTCCTGACCTCAGGTGATCCACCCACCTCAGACTCCCAAAGTACTGGGATTACAGGCGTGAGTCACAGTGCCCGGCCAGGCCAGTAATTCTTAAGGAGGCCAATACGTTTCACTTAGGTTGACTGATCAGAAACAAGTGGGGAGAATTAGCAGGAGGGAACAGTGTTAAGTGTGAAAAGGGATATTCAAGTTTATAATCTTACACTTGGAAAACAAACACACAGACAGACCTATCTATTGTCTTGTAGTAGAAGCTACAGAAAGGAAGATGCTACAAAATCTTGGCTGGGAAGACATGAGGTAAAATAAGGTTGAAAAATACTATATATAAGACCCCAGAAATGCAGACTTAAAAAAATGTTTGAAGATTTAAAGAGCTCGGAAGACTTCCAAAATTAGTAACCAGTCCCACAGCATTAAAAGGGATCTTTTACGCAAAATAAATCTGAGTACTGGTTCAGTCAGGAAAAAAGCAATTCTGGTAAGATAGAGAAAGCTGAAACAAAATAAAATGGAACACAGCATCAAACGCAACACACAAAAGGGTGGGGAGGCAAGATTAGTGAGTGGTGACAGAGATGCAGAGGTGACTAAGAGGCAATTTTCTCTCCTGAACTCTGCCAGAGGCCTGTGGAAGTAACAAGAAAGTGCCCCAAACCTCACTTGCCACTAATATTGGCTACCATGTGAAATAATGTCTATATCTTCTTAAAAACATGGGTCTAGCCTTCCAAAGCTTCTATGAATAAATCTGAGGTTAAATAATTAGAAGATCTTCTAAGAGGAAGTAGAGTACACCTCATTCTTCCTGAGGGTTTACATGTTAGTTTAGCATCAGCTGTCACATTCAAAGAAGCTGAATCATCTAGGAGCATGTATTTTCCACGAGAAAGCATTCCCTGCCCTTAAACAGAGATGGATGACAGGACTAGTGTTCTGCAGGGTGAGAAGGCAAGCCACATATTTATTTTTAAATAATCCATGATCAGAAAAAGTCCTTGAGGCCGGGCATGGTGGCTCACATCTGTAATCCCAGCACTTTGGGAGGCCGAGGCGTGAGGGTCACTTGAGGCCAGGAGCTTGAGACCAGCCTGGCCAACATAATGAAACCCTGTCTCCACTAAAAAATACAAAATTAGCTGGGCATGGTGGCACGCACCTGTAATCCCAGCTACTTGGGAGGCTGAGGCAGAAGAATCTCTTGAACCCGGGAGGTGGAGGTTGCAGTGAGCCGAGATCATGCCACTGCACTCCAGCCTAGGAGACAGAGCGACAGTTAGTCTCCAAAAAAAAAAAAAAAAAAAAAAAAAAAGTCCTTGAAAACTGTATTGTGGACACCCACTGGTGCCTGTTCTCACCACCCTTCATTCTCGAGGCACTTCTGGGTCCTCTTTTGGGTATCAGGTGCTGTGCTCTGGACACAGGCCTGTCCTCAAGGCACTCTGCTCTGTGACTTCTCTCCTCACCTGCCCTGTTCTCCAGGGGTTCTAAATGTGTCTTCTGATCTGTTCTTCACCGTCCTCCCTTGTTAACAGCCCTCCCTGCACAGACAGCATCCCCATCCCTGACCCTGGCTATGCCTGGGTCCCTTCCCACATCTCCAACAGCCTCTTGGTCACTCCATTTGGACATTCTGCTGTGCCTTCAACTCAAGTGGTTGCCGCTGAACCTACCTGATGTGCTGCCAGAGCACCTCAACGTCCTTAGCCTCGGGGATGCCTCTGTCTGAGGTCTATGTCAGAAGTGTGCCCGGCATACAGCCAGGGCTCAGGAAGTGCACCCAGGCAGTGTATTGCAGAAGTGACTATGCTCACCCTGGCAGGCCCACGGGCAGTTTTCAGGCCAAAGCTCTTGTCCCACATTCCTGGGCCCAACAATTTAGTCTCTCAAAAAGTGGCAGCGATCTCCTGAGACTCTCCCAGGAACTGACATTCTCTTCTCACTGAAGCTCCCTTATGGGAAATCGATATATTCTTAAACTATGAAGGTGGTTTGAGAATATCTCCCCAAACAGTACTCAACAAGGCAATCTCTCCACTTAGCCCAGAAAAAATGTCCTGGAAATTCATTCACTTATACCTAAATATATATAAATATACCTTAAAAAATGAAAATTAATTCCTAAAATCATAATCAGCATGCTTTTCAAATCTCTTCCTCCTCTTCTTGCATTTTCTGGAGCTACCATTTACTGAGTATTATGTGCTTGAGCTAAAACACAGTATTTAAAATTTATCTTGTAAAATATTATCATTATTGTCACATTATCCATTTGAAGGATAAAAAGACCCAAGGCTCAGAGGGTTTAGGAACTTGGCAAGTCACAGCAAATGAGCAGCTACGTCCAGGCAGAACCCCATTCTGTCTGACTCAAGGCCAGACTCTCAGCCTTGACAACAGCTTGCTTCCCTTCCTCTAAATGGCATCACATCCTTTCTGGCTAGAACTTTCAGGGACATAACCGAGTTATCACTTCACTTCCACATTCTCATCTTTAAACACTTTTTTGAGATGAAGTTTTGCTCTTTGTTGCCCAGGCTGGAGTGCAGTGGCATGATCTTAGCTCACTGCAATGTCCACCTCCCGGGTTCAAGCGATTCTCCTGTCTCAGCCTCCGAAGTAGCTGGGATTACAGGTGCCTGCCACCACGCCCGGCTAATTTTTGTATTTTTTTAGTAGAGACAAGGTTTCACCATGTTGGCCACCTAGGCTGGGCTCAAACCCCTGATCTCATGATCCGCCCGCCTCGGCCTCCCAAAGTGCTGGGATTACAGGTGTGAGCCACGGTGCCAGGCCTAAAAACTTTTTAGTTGACACAATTGTACATATTTATAGGATACATAGTGATATTTCAATACATGTGTACAATGTGTAATGATCAAATCAGGGTAGCTAATATCCATCATCTCAAAGATTTATCATTTCTTTGTGTTGTGAACATTCAAAATCCTCGCTTGTAGATTTTGAAAATATACACCAAATTACTGTTAACCACAGTCACTCTATAGTGTTACAGAACACAGGAACTTATCCTTCCCATCTAGCTGTTATTTTGTATCCATTAATCAGCCTCATCCTCCGCTCAACCCCTTCCCAGAACTCTAATAACCTCTCTTATACTCTCTACTAATATAAGCTCAATACTCTCTACTAATATAAGCTTTTTTTTTTTTTTTTTGAGACAGTCTCACTCTGTTGCCCAGGCTGGAATGCTGCAGTATGATCACAGTTCACTGCAGCCTCAACTTCCGGGGCTCTGGAAGTGATCCTCCTACCTCAGTCTGCCCAGTAGCTGGGACTATACGTGTACGCCACCAGGCCTAGCTAATTTTTTTTTTTTTTTGGTGGACTGAGTCTCGCTCTGTTGCCCAAGCTGGAGTGCAGTGGCGAGATCTCGGCTCACTGCAAGCTCCACCTCCCAGGTTCACGCCATTCTCCTGCTTCAGCCTCCCGAGTAGCTGGGACTACAGGTGCCTGCCACCACGCCTGGCTAATTTTTTTTGTATTTTTAGTAGAGACGGGGTTTCACCATGTTAGCCAGGATGGTCTCGATCTCCTGACCTCGTGATCCGCCCATCGTGGCCTCCAAAAGTGCTGGGATTACAGGCGTGAGCCACTGCGCCCGGCCAGGCCCAGCTAATTTTTTAAGAAAAACTTTTTGTGGAGATGGGGTTTTGCTATGTTGTCCAGGCTTGAGCTTTTTTTGTTTTGTTTTAGCTCCCACATGAGTGAGAACATGCAGTATTTATCTTTCTGTGCCTGGCTTATTTCACTTAAAATAATGTCCTTCAGGGTCATACATGTTGCAGCACATGAAAGGATTTCATTCTTTTTTTTTTTGAGACAGAGTCTTGCTCTGTCGTCCAGGCTGGAGTGCAGTGGCATGATCTCAGCTCACTGCAACCTGACCTCAGGTGATCCACCCGCCTCGGCCTCCCAAAGTGCTGGGATTACAGATGTGAGTCATCTTGCCCAGCCTATAGGATTTCATTCATTTTTATGGGAATAATATTCCATATGTATATATACACATTTTCTTCATCCATTCACCTGCTGATGGACATTTAGACTGATTCCATATCTTGGCTACTGTAAATAGCACTGCAGTAAACATGGGGTGCAGGTATCCCTTTAATATACTGATTTCCTTTGCACTGGATAAATACCCAGTAGTAGAATTGCTCAGTGGTATGACAGTGCTATTTTCAGTTTTGTGAGAAACCTCCATACTGTTTTTCATTAGTACCTGTACTAATTTACATTCCAACCAACATTATATAAGAGTTCCCCTTTCTCTGCATCCTCATCAGGATTTGTTATTTCTTGTCTTTTTGTTGATAGCCATTTTAACTGGAAATAGATAATATCTCATTGTGGTTTTGATTTACATTTCTCTCATGATTAGTGATGTTGAGCATTTTTTCATATACTTATTAGCCATTTATATGTCGTCTTTTCTTTCTTTCTTTCTTTTTTTTTTTTGAGACGGAGTTTCACTCTTGTTGCCCAGGCTGGAGCGCAATGGTGTGATCTCGGCTCATTGCAACCTCCGCCTCCCAGGTTCGGGTGATTCTCCTGCCTCAGCCTCCCAAGTAGCTGGGATTACAGGTGTATGCTACCACACCCAGCTAATTTTGTATTTTTAGTAGAGATGGGGTTTCACCATGTTGGCCAGGCTGGTCTCGAAGCCCTGACCTCAGGCAATCTACCCACCTCGGCCTCCCAACGTGCTGGGATTACAGGCATGAACCACCACACCCGGCCTCTACTTCTTCTTTTGAGAAATGTCTGTTCAGATCCTTTGCCCATTTTAAAATCACATTATCATTATTATTTTGCTGCTGAATCATTGAGTTCCTTGTATATTCCGGATATACAAGTCCCTTGTAAGATGAATAGTTTGCAGATAGTTTCTGCATTCAACAGGTTGTCTCTTTGCTCTGATTGTTTTCTTTTGCTGTGCAGAAGCTTTTTAGTTTGATATCGTCTGCTTTGTCTATTTTTTTGTTGCCTGTGCTTTTGATGTGCTACACATACAATTTTTGCCCAGATTAATGTCCTGAAGTGTTTCCCTTATGGTCTCTTCTAGTAGTTTTATAGTTTCGGGTATTATGTTTAAGTCTTTAATTCATCTTGAGTTGAGAGATACCCAGCTTTCTCAGCAAATTAAAGAAGGATCCTTTCCCCAATGTATGTTCTTTGCACCCTTATAAAAAAATCAGTTGGCTATAAATATGTGGATTTATTTCTGGGTTCTATGTTCTGTTCCACTGGTCTATGGGTTTGTTTTTACACCAATACAAAGCTGTTCTGGTTACTATAGCTTTGTAGTATATTTTGAAGTCAAGTAGTGTAATGACTCCAGCTTTTTTCTTTTGGCTTAGTATTACTTTGGCTATCTGAAGTCTTTTGTGTTTCCATATGAATTTTAGGATTGCTTTTTTTCTGTTTCTATGAGGAATGTCATTAGTATTTTGAAAGAGATTGCATTGAATCTGTAGATTGCTCTCGGTAGTATGATCATTTTAACTACATTAATTCTTCCAATCATGAGCATGTGATGTCTTTCCATTTTTAATTGTCCCCTTCAATTTCTTTTATCACTGTTTTATAAGTTTTCATTGCAGAGCTCTTTCACCTCCTTGGTTAGATTTATTCCTGGGTTTTTTAGTTTTTTTTGGGGGGTAGCTATCGTAAAAGGGATTGCTTTCTCAATTTTTCTTTTTTTTTCTGAGACAGGGTCTTTCTCTGTCACCCAAGGCTGGAGTGCAGTAGCGTAATCACAGCTCACTGCAGCCTCCTATGCTCAAGCGATCTTTTCACCTCAGCCTCCCTACTAGCTGGGGACTACAGGCATGTGCTACCACACCTGGTTAATTTTTTTTTTTTTTTGCAGAGATAGGGTTTCACCATGTTGCCCAGGCTGGTCTCAAAACTCCTAAGCTCAAGCAATGCACCCACCTCATCCTCCTAAAGGGCTGGGATTACAGGCATGAAGCATCACACCCGGCTTTTTCTTGATTTTTTAAAGCTAGTTTGTTACTGGTGTATAGAAACACTACTGATTTTTGTATGTTGATTTTGTATCCTGTCACTTTAATGAATTTATTCATCAGTTCTAAATGTGTTTTTTGGTGACGTCTTTAGGTTTTTCTATATAGAAGATCATGTCATCTGAAAAGAGGAACAATTTAACTTCCTCTTTTCCAGTTTGGATGCCCTTTATTGCATTCTCTTGCCTGACTGCTCTGGCTAGGACTACTTCCAGTACTATCTGAGCAGGAGTGGTCAAAGCAGGCATCCTTGTCTTCTTCCAGTTCTTAGAGAAAAAGCTTTCAGCTTTCCCCCATTCAGGATGATTTAGATGTGAGTTTGTCACATATGGCCTTTATTATTTTGAGATATGTTCCTTCTATACCTAATTTATTGAAGGTTTTTATTATGAATGGATGTTGAATTTTATCAAATGCTTTTTCTGCATCCATTTAGGTCATCATATGGCTTTTGTCCTTCATTCTGTTGATGTGGTGTGTCTCATTTATTGATTAGCGTATGTTGAAACATCCTTGCATCCCTGGGATAAATCACACTTCATCATGGTTTATTATCTTGTGATGTGTTGTTGGATTCAGTTTGTTAGTATTTGGTTAGGATTTTTTGCATCTATGTTCCACAAGAATATTGGCTGGTAGTTTTCTTTTTTTGTTGTGTCCTTGTCTGGTTTTGGTATTAGGGCAATGCTGGCCTCACTGGAAGAGTTAGGAAAAATTCCTTTGTCTTCAATTTTTTTGGAACAGTTTAAGAATTGGTGCTAGTTTTTCTTTACTATTTATTGATTGATTGAGACAGGGTCTTGCTCTGTCACCCAGGCTGGAGCAGTGGTGTGATCTTGACTCACTGCAGCTTTGACCTCCTGGGCTCAAGTGATCATCTTGCTTCAGCCTTCTACATAGTTAGCACCACAGGTAGGTACCACCATGCCCAAGTAATTTTTTATTTATATTTTTTGTAGAGACAGGGTCTCACCACGTTGCCCAGACTGGTCTCAAACTTCTGGCCTCAAGTGAGCCTCCTGACTTGGCCTCCCAAAGCACTGGGATTACAGGCACGAGCCACCACATCCAGCCTAGCTGTTTTTTAAAGATTTGGCAGAATTCAAGTAATAAAGCCATCTGGTCCTGGAGTTTTCTTTGTTGGGAGGCTTTTTATTACTGATTCAATGTCGTTACTTATTATTAATCTGCTCAGGTTTTCTATTTCTTCTTGGTTCAATCTTGGTGGTTGTTTCCAGGAATTTGTCCATTTCCTCTAGGTTTCCTAATTTGCTGGCCTATCACTATTTATAATAGTCTCCTACAATGACCTTTGCATTTTTGTGGTATCAGCCTCCTTTTTCATTTCTAATCTTATTTATTTGGGTCGTCTCCCTTTTTTTCTTGTCTAGCTAAAGGCTTGTCAATTTTTTTCATCTTTTCAAAAAAACACAACACTTGCTGCTTTTCTGTATTGTCTTTTCAGTTGCAACTTTATATATTTCTGCTCTGATCTTTTTTCTTTCCTTTTACTAATTTTGGATTTGGTTTGTCCTTGCTTTTCTAGTTCCTTGAGGTGCACCATTAGGTTATTTGACATTTTTATTTTTTTTGAGATGGAGTTTCGCTCTTGTCACCCAGGCTGGAGTGCAGTGACGCGATCTCGGCTCACTACAACCTCTGCCTCCTGGGTTCAAGTGATTTTCTGCCTCAGCCTCCCGAGTAGCTGGGATTATAGGCATGTGCCACCACGCCCAGCTAATTTTTGTATTTTTAGTAGAGATGGGGTTTCACCATGTTGGCCAGGCTGGTCTTGAATTCCTGACCTCCCTCAGGTGATCCACCTGCCTCGGCCTCCCAAAGTGCTGGGATTACAGGCGTAAGCCACTGCACCTAGTGATGTTTTTCTTTTTCTATGTAGGCATTTATTGCTATGAACTTCCTTTTTAGTATTGTTTTTACTGTATCCCACAGGTTTTGGTTACATCTTCATTTTTTTAAGGGTCAGTTCAAATGTAACTTCATCCAGAATCCTTCTCTAATCCATCCCCTCTTCCCTGGAATACCTCCTCTTATCTCTGAGCTTCCAGGGCTTAATGGCACTAGATATTCTCTACCATACATTACAGCTACAATTTCTTTTCCTTTCCAGACTGTGTGCATCCATAGGGCATGATCTGTACTGTCTCCACAGCTCTCCTGCCAGGGCCCGGCACGCTCTGGGTACTCAGTACACAACTGAAAAAGTACAGTAGAGGTTCCTCTTCAAAGACTTTCCTCCCCATCTAATTAGGAATAAATAGTAACTTCTCTTAGAAGTAAAATTTATTCGAAGACCTGTGCTAACATTTTTAAATCTCTGCTAGCCATAATAAAGAAATCAATGTATTTTATGTTCTTAGTTCCCAAAATTTAGCCTGAATCTTTGCCCTGGCATGCTTATACTGGTTCAAGCAAGCATTAGGTCATGGCCTGTTCCTCTGCCTTATTTGAAGGTGTTTTTACCTTTCTCAGCATTCCACAAGTTACTTCCTCCGTCCTTTGTTCTCTGCCTTTGCAACTCTTAAAAAGTTCTAAGTTACTAGCCAATCAGGACAAATACAAAATAGCCAATGGAAACTGGACACAGCAATAGGATGGACACGTCAGGTTATAAATGATCCTGTCTCATTTGTTCAGTGTACTCTCATGGCAAAACTGCTGGCAAGTATACCCTTTCTACAGAAAGTATAAAAACGGCCTTGCTGAAAAAATTAAATTTATGTTCAAGTGCTATTTCTTTATGGCACCGGGAAACAAGCATTTCAAACAACGACTATAAAGATAATTCATGATGTAAGTCAGGAGGATGTTTTTTCAATATCCTTGTATATCTGGTTTTTAGTTACACACAGAAAAACCAAAAGTCTCTTACACTGGGAGACCAAATAAAAGTATAACTGAAGTTTCAAAGAAAAAAAAAGACCTAGAAGATGGCTTAAAAATTATCTCGACAGTTTCTGAAAAAGTTGCCTGTAGAAACATAATTTACACATTCTAAGCTGCCACATAGGAAGGGTAATGACAAAAGTTAAATCTATCCAACTTGGGACAACATACATGAAGATTTTATCACTTTCTAATAGTTTTCTTTTTTCAATTTATTTTTAATTGATAACATATATATTTATTATGTATAACATATTGTTTAAAAATATGTATACAGTTGGACCTTTGTATCTGGGAGTTCTGCATCTGCAGGTTCAACCAACCCTGTATTAAATATATTCAGAAAAAAGAAACTCACAATAAAAAATAACAATCCAACAACAATAACAACAAACAAACAATATAGTATAGCAACCATTTACATAGCATTTACATTGTAGTAAGTATAACAAGTAATCTAGAGGTGATTTAAAGTACACAGGAGAATGTGTGTAGGTTATATGCAAATACTGCACCATTTTATATAAGGCACTTGAGCATTCCTGGAGTTTTGCCATGGGATAACTGTACATTGTGAAATTGCTAAATTGAGCTAATTAACAGATGCATTACTTCACGTATGCATCTTTTTCTTTGTAGCGAGAACATTTAAAATCTACTCTCTTAGCAATTTTCAAGAATACAGTACATTATTAACTACAGGCACCAGGTTGTACAACAGATCTCTTGAACTTATTCCTCCTAACTGATCTAATGGTTTTCATAGTATAAAGCTTAAAAGAGTGGAAAGCTTAAGTTAATTACTTTAAAAAGTAATTAACCGTATATTTATACAAAGAAGGACTCAGTGTAGAACGGAGGAGCTGTTATCTCCACATTCAGATGGAGAAACAGGCATGGTGGAGTAGAGTGTGCTGGGACACTAGTGTAAGTCAGCAGGGCTGGCCAGGATTACAGGACAGGCTGGTGCCCGGGCATGATATGTGCCACACTGCTCTGTCAACTGACTTCCACACAGGAAACAGCATTAGCTATCCATCTGTCCTTCCACCTCCTTCTACGACACTGATAATTAAGAAGAAAGTACCAGGATTCAAGAGACTTAGGGCTGATTCTTTAACAATTACTCATCCACCCCTGAATGCCAGAGGCACAACAAGGATTTCCTCTGCTTCCCTTTCCACACCCTGGCAGTCAGGTGACTTAGCTAGAGAGCCTCAGTCAAGGTCACTATTCAGGGCAAAAATCACAGATGATACTCTGGGCCAGCACTAGGTGATTCACGTGCAATGCCTTACAAAGGACAGGGGGAAAGGATTTAAAAAGGCCAAAAACCCAAATGCAAACCAAACCCAAATGAAAAAAACACCCTAAAACAAAACATGAATCAAGGGTGACAGCCTATGAGAAGCTTTAATATCAAGCTACTCTAATGACTGTCTTCCCATGAGATAAAAAACCGCAGGAAACTGTAAAGTCATCAATATATGAATAACACCACTGATAGGAAAATATTTCCCATGCGAGTCTGAATCATGCAGTAGTGTACTTTCATGGTGGCAGGCGCTGTCATATACTGAGCAAGTCTTCACCCTTTCTACTCTTCTTCCTATCTACTGCCACAGATCTCCAAGGAAAGTTGGAGAAATGTCTAAAATGCATACACAGCTGTGTCTGGGCACAACTGCTGCATTTATTAGATTTTCAGCAAGTCAACTATCACACCTGTGGACATCTGGTTTAGTTTTATAAATGTCCCCTCCTTATCCTGGCCACCTATTTCTGGGACATGCTTTCACTGATTCTTTCTGCTGTTGTTTATGCATTTGACGAGTACTGACGAGCATCCTACTCTCTGTGCCAGGGATGCAAAGGCAGCTCGTTCACAGCCCTTATCCTTGAGGAGTTCTGCTCCTAACTGGAAGAGTGCATTGAAGACTTCCCTAATCCTCTCTCTGAAGCTGTGAACAGCACTTCTCTTTCCTGCTCCTCCAGGAATACTCCCTTGTGGCCCCAAGGGCACATTCTACTGTGTCCTCTTTCCCTGGAGCCCTGAGAGTGGGAGGTACTTCTTCCTTCTTCTTTACATTTCCAGTGCCCAGAATGTTTGTTAAACTGAAAACATGCAGGAGGATTGAACAAACTTGTATTTACTGAATGCTCACTACGTGCCAGTCATTTCATAGACATTATTTCATGCTCTCTAAGCAAGGTAGACACCTAATCCTTATTTTTCAGTTGAAGACTCTGAAAATCAGCAAGATTGGCTCAATGTTAGGATGAGACAAGTACAGGGCAGGATTGGGCCTTATGAGGAAGAACTATAGTCTCTCTCTTCTTCTTTTTTTTTTTTTTTTTTTGAGACGGAGTCTCACCCTGTGGCCCAGGTTGGAGAGAAGTGGCACAATCTCGGCTCACTGCAAGCTCTGCTTCCCGGGTTCACGCCATTCTCCTGCCTCAGCCTCCCAAGTAGCTGGGACTACAGGCGTCCTCCACCACACCCGGCTAATTTTTGTTTGTATTTTTAGTAGAGACAGGGTTTTACCATGTTAGCCAGGACGGTCTCGATCTCCTGACCTCGTGATCCGCCCGCCTCGGCCTCCCAAAGTGCTGGGATTACAGGTGTGAGCCACCATGCCCGGCCCATAGTCTCTCTTTTTTTTTTTTTTTTTTTTAAAAAATGTATGTATGTATGTATGTATGTATTTTTGAGATAGAGTCTCATTCTGTCGCCCAGGCTGAAGTGCAGTGGTGCCATCTTGGCTCACTGCAACCTCCGCCTCCTGGGTTCAAGCAATTCTCCTGCCTCAGAATCCTGAGTAGCTGGGATTACAGGCACGGGCCACCAAGCCTGGTTAATTCTGTATATTTTTAGTAGAGATAGGGTTTCACCATATTGGCCAGGCTGGTCTCGAACTCCTGACCTCAGGTGATCTGCCTGCCTTGGCCTCCCACAGTGCTGGGATTACAGGCATGAGACACCACGCCCGACCACCATAGTCTCTTTTGTGTGGCACAGAAAAGAAGGCTTCTTGGAAGAGGAGAAGGTGATGCTTGAAAGGCTTCTCAAGAGTTCACAGCTGTCTAGGCAGCCATGGTCTGGCTTGACACAGACTGATCTGCCTTAGTTTGTTACTCTCAAACTACTGCATATACTTTGATTAATGAGAGTAGTTAGTCTCTTCACCTACCTGTTGGCAAGGGTAGCATCTGGTTCAATTTTCTCTGTGGCACCAACCCTTCAACAACAAGCATCTATTGACGCTCTCAGTATGCCACGCAGCACGCTACTTTCGTGCAGGTTATCTGCTAGTTTATTAGTTCCAAGCCAGAGCCTCTCTAAGGTAGGAAGTCTACATTATAGCAAATGTGTATGAAATGCAGAATTAATACTTACAGGTATTCACATGCTATTGAGAAGGGCTATATAATGCCTGATTCTAGAGGCCTGGCTTCAGGAATAGATGGGAATGAACTGTAATTAGCATATCAGGTGTTCACCTTTCTAAACGCTTAAAAGGTTAGTTCTTTTAAGCATGTTAAAGAAGGTTCTTGAGATTGGAATTATCATTCTTTTACTTAACACATCCTATCTTTGAGTTAAGATGCCTACCAAGTGCCCGGTCTCATTATCCAGAGCATTTGTTAATTTAACAGGCTTGGCCGGGTGTGGTGGCTCACGCCTGTAATCTTGGCACTTTGGGAGGCCGAGGCAGGTGGATTACCTGAGGTCAGGAGTTTGTGACCAGCCTGGCCAATGTGGTGAAACCCTGTCCCTACTAAAAATACAAAAATTAGCTGGGCATGGTGGCAGGCGCCTGTAATCCCAGCTACTCAGGAGGCTGAGGTGACAGAATCGCTTGAAACAGGGAGGCGGAGGTTGCAGTGAGCGGAGATTGTGCCACTGCACTCTAGGCCTGGGCAACAGAGTGAGATGTTGTCTCAAAAAGACAGTAGGATTGCTCAAGCTCAGAAATTCAAGGGTGCAGTGAGCTATGATTATACCACCGTACTCCAGCCTCAGCAACAGTGCAAGCCTCCATTTCTAAAAAGTAAATAAACCTAGGTTCTGTGATATTATTTTAATTAACCTTAATCAAAGGTTAAAAAGAAACTAATCTTGGCAAGCCTCAAAAACCAGTTTTTTTTGTTTTTTTTTTTTTTGAGATGGAGTTTCACTCTTGTTGCCCAGGCTGGAGTGCAATGGCACAATCTCGGCTCACCACAACCTCCGCCTCCCAGGTTCAAGCGATTCTCCTGCCTCAGCCTCCCGAGTAGCTGGGATTACAGGCAGGCGCCACTACGCCCGGCTCATTTTGTATTTTTAGTAGAGACGGGGTTTCTCCATGTTGGTCAGGGTGGTCTTGAACTCCCGACCTCAGGTGATCCGGCCACCTTGGTCTCCCAAAGTTTTGGGTTTATAGGTGTGAGCCACCGCACCCGGTCCAAGAACCAGTGTTAATAAACGTACAGTAGAAGTGGGGTGGGGGCAGGGGGAAGCTACTGATCACAAACGAGAAACTACCACACACAAATTAATTTTATAGCTTTGATTTAGTCTCTCGGGACCCCACATCTGAAGAGGGGTTAGGCAGCGAAGTGTTTCGGTATGGGGCTTGAGGATAGTGATTTTGGGATTCTGAGCTACTGAGCTCCTCTGAGACTCTGGGGCACTGCTCACTTGTAAGCACAAGGGGGCTTTGCTTGACGGTAATTTAGGTCAAGCTTCCTTGAATTTCGATGAGGCAGCTGGAGTTTCTTGAAAATATTCTCAGCTAGATTCAGGATAATTCTTTCTCCTCTTCGCTTTTGTGGGGACTTTATCTCAAGTGTCTGTTTCTGTCTCACTGGAAGACTTAATTTAGGGGTCCTTCAGACCCCTAAATTCAGTTGAGGAAATGACTTCTGCTGCAAATAGAGACCTCTGCTTTATTTGTCATGGAGAACAAGGAACTCAAATGAGAGATCCAAGGCATCCTTGTTTTGATGCAAATGGTTCTATCAGCTCAACAGAAGGAAATGAAAAAAAACATAGGGGCCAAAAAAACAGAGAAGAATTATCTCTGCACACAGAGTATCAGCTGATCTTTAACAATGTCTTCTAAGAGCTCCATTCTAAACATTATCAGTTTTCCAAATGTAAGCGCATGTGAGCTGAGCTAGCTATGGGATATCGCACACTTCAAATCCCTTATAAAAGTCATGAGAAGGCTGTACTCCCTATGTCTCACCAGCAGACAGGCCAAATCTCTGAATTTGATGTCCTGCTGTGAACAGCCATGAAGAACACTCTTGGTTTTTGTAGGGAGGATTTCTATTTTCAATTATGGGCTTTTTTTGGGGGAAGTGGGGAAAGTACTGTATCCTTAGATGACCACGGTTGCTGTGGCCAAGTCTCAAACACTTGTTTCAGCAGCTGGAACACTAAATAAATTTAGTCTTTGTCTTCTGGGTCTTTGGTAAAGAGCTAGTTAGAATTTATTCAAGACATGAGAGATATGCTTGGCACAAAGTCAGACAGTATATATTATGGGTTTCTGTTGTCCCCCTTGAGATAAAATTACAGAAGGGGGTGGAGGGAAATGAGGGGGTCTCTTGGCCCCCAGGACTCTGGTGTCATTTTCTCCTATAAACCATTTTCAGGACTCTCAATGACCTAGAGGCTCTCTGAACAGGCATAGGCTGTGCCTGTCTAGATAGGTCCCCACTGCTATGTTGGTAACCACACTCAGGAGATGTGAAATCTTTCAGTCACTTTTTCCATTATTGTATTCAGTCTGGAGGCTTCTCACAGTCCTCTGTAGGGTGCAGAAAGAGAATCTCTGCTCTCTGTCAGACTGCTACCCTGATGGGGAATGCCATTACCCACAGGGAAGCAGCAACACAGCATTCTTACACTACAGACCTGCAGCTTGATATGTGAGTGATTTAAAAACATACATTTTAGTACAATGTATGGAATGGTAAGAAAACACTGGTGGGTTAGACCTTTGGCTTACATGCACTATTACTGTGTGGCCACTGGTTATCTTTGAGGATAGCTGTTCATGCCAAAGCGTTATTTTAACTTTTCTCTATTACTTTATGATCTATGAGGCCATTTGGGGTCTCTCTAAGAACACAGCTCCCATTTATAACACTATTTCAATAGAGAATAAGCTCTGAAAAAACACTGTTTTGAATAAAGCTCACATTTCCCAGAAAATAGCCCTAGTGTGATTCAAATAGGCATGGCATTGTGTAGCGAGAAGCCATGAAACCTGTGGGAGCATGAGCTGAGCACACAGGGAGAACCCTGCATTTGGATTCACTGGCAAAGACCAAACTTGAAGCTATAGCTCTGGGTACCTCTCAATTATCCCTACTGGCTGAGGCAACACTTTAATGGTAGCCTGAGGCGCCAGCCCTGTGAGACATTTGACAACTCACAGCACAACAACCCTCCTATGAGCGGGATTCCTCGTCTGGGCGCAGTGGCTCAAGCCTGTAGTCCCAGCACCTTGAGGGGTCAAGGTGGGAGGATCAGTTGAGTACAGGAATTCAAGACCAGCCTGGGCAACATAGCAAGACCTCATCTCTACCAAAAAAAAAAAAAAAAAGCTGGGCATGGTGCCACACACCTGTGATTCCAGCTACTTGCAAGGCTGAGGTGGAAGGATCAGGATCACTTGAGCCCCGGAGATGGAGGCGACTGAGAAAGGCCTGTCTCAAGGGAAAAAAAAAATTCCTCTCCAAGTACTGTCTCTGGAAAAATGATCCTTATTAGACAGTACAAGAGAATGGGCTTTGGTCACACAGAACCTGGGTTAGAATCCCAGGCTGAGAACTACAGGCCAATTACTCAGTATCTCTGAACAAATCCCCTAATTTACATGATGCCAGTAACTGCATAATAGCACCTACCTCATTTTGAGATGATTACAAAAGAAGTACTAGGTGTAGAGCCTCTCATAAGGCAAGTGCTCCATAACTATTAACTACCACTATTATTACTAGCGTCTTCAAAAGAGTGGCATTTTAATGTAGAGAAAAGTAACTTTCCAGAGAACTGAAACTCCACTCCACATTACAAAAAGTACAGGTTCTGGAGCCACGTGGACCTCGGATTGAATCTCAACTTTACCTCTTACCAGTGGTGTGACCTTGGGCTGGTCAGTGTATCTCATTGAGCCTTAGTTTACTCTTCTGTAAAATGGGCACAAAAGCACATACTTCACAGGATTGTTGTAAGGTTAACACAAATAATGCACAAAGAGAGCCCACAGCACTGCCTGTCCTGCTCTTGGTACCTGGCAAATGGCATGGTCCCTATTTCAAGCTGCTCCTGACAACACGATCCACGCCACTCAAATGTACCTTGCAATTCTTACCTCAAAGCTGGCTAGACTATCAGCTCTGATGGAGTCACAAGCCCTTCTCAAAGCCCATACCTTTCCCGGCGTTCCTAGGAGGCAGAGGGGGAGCCTCCGTGGTTGGTGATGTGGGCGAGTCTGTGCTTGTGGAAACGAAGATCTGGTTGGTGAAGGCTCCGTAGGAGAGCCGCTGTTTGTCCCTTGGAGTGCTGAATCCTGGCAGTGCCAGCTTGTCCTGGGGGGAGATGCTGGAGGAGTGGCAGAAGCTCTGAGGTCTGGGTGAGCGCTCTTTCTTGATAGGGCTTGGCTGGCAGATGAAATAAGAAGGTGAGATAATAATCAAGGACCACCCTTCATGTGTACAGAGGGCCTCCGCAGGGCGGGCTCAGGTGGGAATCTGGGTTCCTGTGGCTCTCTGAGCTTTATGAGGTCAGCCACAATGAGCCTCATGATGCTGACACAGTACAAGGGAAGGATCTAGATACCACACTTTCATATCGTTCACCACTATGAATAATCACACTAGTGAAACACTGGTTAGGATCAGCAGCAGTGTCAGAAGCACAGTAAGGTCACAGGTAGATTTAACTTTTAATAAGCAAACACCTTCAGAATGCAGGACTTTTCCAGCAACATTGGAATAGTATTTCCACCTATTTCTAATTTGCTACATTAAGTTTTCTTCCCTGCTCAACCCTTTAACGTTGAAGTTCTTTCTTTGCCTCTTTTCTCATTTTATATCCCCCTGCAAAGTAAACGGATTCACACCCACTGCCCGCTACACAATAATTACTTACAGATCTGTAAATACAACCCCAATGACTTGTGTTCCAAACCAATGGCCCATGAGGTGTCTCTGGTATTTGCACTTGTGGTGATGGCATTAGGATCCACTCAACTGCCCAAGTTAGAAACCTCAGTGTCACCTGGAGTCCCTGGTTCCTGCATTCACCTTGGAAATATCCCTTGAAGCCCCTCCTAGTACAGGTGCTCACCAGCTCCCACTGCAGCTCTAGCCTCCAGAATGGCCCCTTCTCCAGTTTCCTTCCTCCAGTCCATTCTCCACACTGCAGCCAGAGCTGGTGGGAAACCTTGCTCTTTAGACAATAAACCTCTGTGGGCTTCTGACTGCTTGCACAAAAACCCAAAGGCCAAACCTGGCCCACAAAGCCATCCTGATCTGGTTTGCCTGACTCTACAAGGCAGCTGCCTGCCTCTCCCCACCCAGCCAGGTGAATGCGTCTCACACACAGTGCTTCTCTCCATTCCTCCGACATCCAGACTCTACCATGACTCCTTCCCTTGGCACATGGTGTTCTGGAATGATGCATTCCACCCCACTTCTTTCCCTGGCAAGCTTCTACCTATCCTTAGAAACCCATCTCCAATGTCCTTGAGAAGGCAGACTGAGGCAGCTGCTTGGTCCTCTGAATAGCTCTCAGGAATTTTTCCATACTCTTATAATGATTATCACATTGTATTATAATTTATTTCCTCTTAAAGTTGTTAAGGCTTGAGGACCTCTTTGGCCATTCCTTACATCCTGCCTGTGATACAGGAAATGTCCAATACATAGGCAATCAATTAATGCATGAATGAACTTTCAGAGGTAGTTAACTGCTTATAAGGAAAACTCAGTGAGAACTGGGTTTAATCCTCCAAACTGTCTTTACTAGCTGGGAGACTTTAGACAAGTTGCTAAATTCTCTTTGTAAGTTTTCTCTTCTGTAAAATGGGGATAACAATGTCCCTTATGTACTTTTTTTTTTTTTTCCCTCTGAGACAGGGTCTCACTCAGACACCCACACCCAGGCTGGAGTGCAATGGGACAATCTTGGCTCATCACAGCCTTGAGTTCCTGGGCTCAGGTGATTCTCCCACCTCTGCCTCCCGAGCAGCTGGGACCACAGGCGCACACCACCACGGCCAGCTAATTTTTGTATTTTTTGTAGAGAGAGGGTTTCGCCATGTTGCCCAGGCTGGTCTCAAGCTTCTGGGCTCAAGGCATCCACCCGTCTCACCCTCCCAAAGTGCTGGGATTATAGGTGTGAGCCACAGCACTCAGTTGTGGACTTTCAATAAAGATGATCTGAGATAATGTAAGTGCTTAAATCTGTCTAATCCATATTTAATGAACATCATTCCTTAATGACAGGCATACATTCTGAGAAATGTGTTAGGTGATTTCGTTCTTGTGCGAACATCATAGAGTATACTTACACAAACCTAGATGGGAGAGCCTACTACACACCTAGGCTATATGGTATAGCCTATTGCTCCCAGGCTACAAACCTGTACAGCATGCTACTATACTAAACATTGTAAACAACTGTAACACAATGGTAATTACTTGTGTACCTAAACATAGAAGAGGTAAAATAAAAACATGTTATATAAGATTAAAAAATGGTACATCTATGTAGGACACTTTCCATAAATGGAGCTGGAAGGACTGGAAGCTGCTCTGGGTGTGAGTGAAGGCCTACGACATTACTGTACATTTTTATACAACTCAGTGCAGTAGGTTGGTTTATACCAGCATCCCACAACCATTTGAGGAATGTGTTGCACTACGGTATTATGACATCTATGGCATCACTAGGTGATGGCTATTTTTCAGCTCCATTTTAATCTTACATTGATCCCCATTGAGTATGCAGTGTGTTGTGGACTGAAATGTTATTATACAGTGCATGATTATGTTCAATAAATAACAACTGTTATTTACTTACTAATTACTTGTTTTGAAGGTTAATTTTTTTTTTTTTTTTTAAGATATAGGGTCTTGCTCTGTCATTCAGGTCAAGAGTGCAGTAGTACGATCATAGCTCACTGCAGCCTCAAACTCCTGGGCTCAAGCAATCCTCCTGCCTCAGCTTGTCAAATAGCACCACCACGTTTTATTGATTGATCCATTTACTTTGTAGAGACAGGGTCTCACCATTTTGCTTAGGTTGGTCTCGAATTCCTGGTCTCAAGCGATAGTTCTGCCTTGGCCTCCCAAAGCGCTGGGATTATAGGCATGAGCCACCATGCCTAGCTTCATGGTTAATTTTATGTGTCAACAGGCTACAGTGTCCTGGTGTTTGGTCAAATACTAGTCTAGATGTTGCTGTAAAGGAATTTTTTAGATGCAATTACCATTTAAATGAGTAGATTTCGAGTCAAGGGAACTACCCTTCATGATGTGGGTGTGCCTCACCTAATCAGCCAAAGAAAGGCCTTAAAAAGACTGAGGTCCCCCAAAGGGGAAGGAATGCTGCCTCCAGACTGTCTTTAGCCTGAAGACTGCAACATTAACTCCTGCTGGGATTTCCAGCCTGCTGGCCTGCCCTGTGCATTTTGAACTTGACAGCTCCTTCAATCATGTGAGCCAATTCCTTAAAAAAAATTTCTCTGTCTCTCTCCCTATCCTGTTGGCTCTGTTTCTCTGGACAACCTTAATATAGCTGTTAAATGGTGCCCAATAAGGACTGAACAACATAAATGGCCCTGATACATTGGATCATAAAACCACAATCAATCAATCTCACCAAAAATGGATCTTGTCTACACAGAGTAGAAAAGTTGGGGTAGTTGTTGAGAATTCGAGGACATAATTTACACTCACTTTGTCATCCAGATCATCATCGCTCTCATCTATCTCCTCCTGTCGAAGATTCCACTCATATTCTACGTGGACGTGTGGATTGAACTTTCCAGATTTAGCCTGGGAAAGCTGGAAGGAACAGCAAATGTGCACCATTTTAATTTAAATGCTGAAACATCCCAATATTATACAAACACTGAGCAAATCCCACCTTATTCCTAGTTTTCAATGAATCATCTGTAGATGTACTATAGGCAACACTCTGCTTAGACAAGCTGCATTGCTATGTGACAGGCTCAAGAAGAAATGCAAACAATTGCAGGCAGAGCCTTCTTTATTTTGATGACTTGTCTCCAAAATTAAAAGCTTTCTTCTTATTAAATGGGCCTCAAACTTGCAAATTCCTGGCTGAAAGGCAAAACGAGTCTTTGAAGTTTAAGACGTAGGCTTTTAAGGTCCCAGTCCAATCTGTGGCCCCATTTTCTCATTCATAAAATGGGAGCAGGGATAATTGTCTCAAAGGATTCTTTTAAGAATAAAAAGGCCCAACTGGTGGGCCTGGAACCTGGCACTTAGCGGAAACTCAAGAGAATCACACTAATGTGAAGGCCCTGACTTGCTAAGCAAGAACTAGTAGGGTCAAAAGAGGTGAATGTGCACAGGAAGGGGAGGGGCTGGGAGAACAGTGTGTTAACATTTTGAAGACCACTACTCTCTGAGCTTTACTTGCCCAATTTTTGGAGCAGCTTCTCAAATAATTCTTTACTATTAAGCTGCAGAGAAAGTCTAATGGTCTGGGAAATAAAAAGCATGACCTCAATCCACAAGTCGATCTGGTAATAATACTTGTGTAATGCCTTTCACCTCCTTTAACTGCATTCCAAAAACATGTGGATGACAAATTTATCATTTTACCACTTTTTCTAATGTAGCACATTGCTCATCTGATTTTCTTTAGCCAGTGTTAAAAAAAAATGAATCTGCATTTTTAATATTCAATTCTAGCTTCTCAGAATGACACTTTTAAGGCAGCCAATGTCTAATAAATCTCCCACGTCCATTTTTGCTTACCAGATCTTCACACTGGGTAGCTTTTAGTCTCTTTGCTATGTCTAGGGCAGTTTCTCCAGCCTGGTTAACTGAAATAGGAAAAAAATTAATTTGCATAATTATCTAGGAAACACCTTAAGAAGGCAAGGAACAATAATCAAATTACAATGTACCATGCAACACACGCTTACTACAGTCATGAAGACACTAGACACACTCTTACCTATATCCACAGTGGGCTTGCTCCTGAGCAAAAGCTTCAAACACTCAGGTTTACTGTACATACTACAGTAGTGTAGAACTGTGTTTCCCAGGGCCGTCTGCTTATCCAGGTTCCCACTGAAAAATTAGATGATGATTAGAAAAAAATGACTGACTTTATAACTTAAAACTATAGATTAGCCACTTATTTTTGTGCTGACAACTGAGTCAAATTTGAGACCTAATTATTATAATAGAGAAAATTATGATGTTTCTAACCTAGATTTATAAGCAATACAGTGATAACAGGCAGCATTTATTTAGAGTGCCAGGTCCTACGGGACAGACACTGTTTCTTAACATTTACATGTATTAGTTCATTGAATCTTTACAACTATATGATGGGGTAAATACTAATAATAACCGCTTTTACAGATAAAAAACCCTGAAGCGCAGAGAGGCTGAAGTGCTTGCTTTCAAGATTTTCAAGATAGGGATGGTGAAGCAGGGATATTTGAACACAGGTAATCTATCTCTGGAGCCAATGTTTTGAGCCACTATGCTATATTGTCTCTGAGGAAGAAACCTGGACTTTTATACAATTTGGCTTGTGTCTATGTACCATTTTTCCTATATGGGTTCAAATCCCCTCACTATTTTGATCTTCTTCTTTAGATGAGCTCTAGTTCCTCCTCATCATCTGTTGCTTACAGAACAGATAAAGCATAAAGAATCCAGCAAGTCCAAACTTCCTATATTCACTCTTATACTTCCATCAGTATATCCCAAACTTGAATGAGCTATTGATCCAGCCACACACATTGCTGCTGTCTTATATTAAATTTAGGAACAACGAAAACTCACAAATATGGTTGACCTGTGCTGTTAAGTCTTCTCTCTTTTAACCTCTCCTAACGGTTAGCAAATGTGTCCAATCTGTGCAGCAGATTTTTGGATACAGACATAATTTTACATTTATAAAGGCCAAGGGATGGCAAACTACAGCCTGTAGGCCATATCTGGTTCACTGTCTGTTTTTATAAACAAAATAATAAAGTTTCATTGGAATACAGCCACACTTGCTTGTTTACACATTGTCTGTGGCTGCTTTCACACTACCATGGCAGAAGTGAATAGCTCTGACAGAGAGACTTCATGCCTGCAAAGCCAAAAATAATTTTTATATCTAGCATGACACAGAAAAAGCTTGCCAATTCCCGATCTAGGCCACTGATAGGACTGGTTTGTGTTAATTTATAAGGCATATTCAGGTAATTCAACAGAGAAAACAAAAACGATACCAGTTTTGTACAAGGAAGTCAACCAAATGGAGAGATGTCTGATCTGCAGTTCGGACGGCAAGGTGAAGGGCTGTCTCCCCAAGCTCCTAAAAAGGGAAGGAAAAGTATAAGTAAGTCAATAATATGCTCTGCCAAGGGAGGCTTCATATATATCAGTTGCCCCCAAGTAATTATAAGGAGCACACCTTTTCACTCTCATATTCTCTTGATTTAGACATGGCCACCTAACGTATAAGAATCTCATTATATGGTATAATGTTAAAATAAGTCACCTTTTAAACTGATTTTCCGCATTACTTTTTATCCAATGATTTTGGTGAGGCCTTACCTGCCCAGGTTCCAGCAGTGGTTCCATTAGCTCTACCCCCTCTGCATAGACTTGAATTAGTGCAAGTAAATCCCTGGATTTGATGGCCTCAAGCAATTCATTTAGTTTAGCTGATGAAGTTGAACAGGTCTTCCTTGAAAACCTATGATCTACATACTTTGCAGTGATATATTCTTTTCGTACAGTCCTAAAACAGAACAAAATAAAGAATTTTTATTTTCCAAGTGCTAGGAAAGGTTTACATTTTTCTGACAAACATTTCTCTTTGAGAAGTTATTTTAATTAAGATACGCTTCTTTTCACCATTCAAATAAACCAGGTTTTAGACCAAATTACTCCAACAGAGACAGAATAAAGAAAATAATATATGTTTACTAATATATACGAGTAATAGATATAGTTACAAAGTAAACGGGCACATAAATCACAGATTTCTTTTTCACCTTGACCAACAGCATGAGAAATCAACTATTTATAAATACTTCAAACTCTGATATATAAGCATATGAAGAAATTAAAAAATTTAAGAAGTTAAACACATTCTGAAAGACCAATTAAAAGTTTTCAGAGCTTCAGGGAAAGGATTTTAGTCATCTGATATAACTCTCTATTTTTTATTTATTTTGTAAAATTTTTAAAAGGATCGGGTCTCGCTATGTTGCCCAGGCTGGTCTTGAACTCCTGAGCTCAAGCAATTCTCCTGCCTTGGCCTCCCAAAGAGTTGGGATTACAGGTGTGAGCCGGCCTGTACCCGGCCATAACTCTCTATTTTATAGGTGAGGAAACTAAGGCTCAGAAAGGCTGTCACTGAAGCAACTCCCCCAGGCCAGGCATTGAGCTCCAAAGGGGTGAAGATGAGCTGTCTTTCCTGCACAGGTTCAGTATGGGAGCAGGAGACCACATGGATAACATGCCCAAAGTCTGAAAGGGTGTAGTACTTTTTCCTTTTCTTGAGGAATTGCCTTCTCTACTTCAGTTCAAGTGTTTCTGGTGGGACTGAGCTCACCTCCCAGCCACAGGGGTGAGTAAATGACCTAAGTGGCCCAATGGTCGCCTTGGCCACCTCTGGGGAAAGACTAAAATGGAAGTCAGCTCAGAGGAAAGGAGAGGTAGGAGTCAAGGAAAGAGAGCTAGGGTCCATGTGATGCTGTCTGACAGCCTGGATCCAGCTGTACCTGAATCCACCCCTTGAATTTCCCAGTTACATGAGCTAATTAATAAAGACAGTAAATGAACTTTGGATTAAATCTTTTAGTTCTACAGCACCCCAGCTGTGTGACCATAGTAAACTGCTTAATCGTCATGAGCTTCAGTTTTTTTTTTTTAAATCTGAAAATGGGGATAAGACATTGGTATATTTTGAATTAAAGGATGTACAGTGCCTAAGAAGTGTTTTCTTCCTTCTGAGAGGGCTCTAACACAAAGGACATAAACTTTCTTGCTCAAAAACATGCATTCCACCTGTGGAAGCTGCTACTGTTTCCAACAGCCCACAGTCAGGCAACACAGTTTAACACTGTGCTGGTACCTTTTTCTTTCATTTTGGGTTGGCAGTAAAAACAGTTGAGCTGGTTGATGATGGCACACAGCCTCTGGTCTTTTCTCAACCCTGTGCAGTTGAGAAAAGACCAACTGATTCTACTAAGTAACCAAAATCTTATGCTCATAAGCATAAGGTGTCCCTTATGCTTAGGTCAAAGTCCTTTTAGGATGGCAAGAGCCTGATGAATTAGAGGACTTCCAGTAACCAAAAGAACGGCCCAAGCCTGGCTTCTGAGGTCTCTGCTGCATGTGTCTTATATAAAGTGTGCAAGGCAGCTACTGTGTTGATGGATGGAGCAGCAGACTTAAAAATTAAATTGCTTGATTCAAGTCTGAGACCACGTGCTAATTATGTGACCCTGGGTAAATCAAGTTCTCACTGAATCTCAGTTTCCTTACCTGTAAAATATTAGTAATCATAGCTGCCTTCCAAGGAAGCAAGATTATGGGTAAGGAACAAAGAGGGATGCACATGTTAGGGGTTCATTTGAAAGCTTCCTTCCCATTATTATCCGGGAGGCCAGAACTAGGCTTAAAGATGCAAAGTTGCGGGGAGGTAGATCTTAGATTACTGTTTCCATGCGTTCATCTGCGTTTCAGGAATGTCTGCAGGTGGCTTCCTGTCACTGGAAATATCATGCAGATGCCACGCAATTATTTGGAAGCAATGATGCAGAGGGTGCTCAGGTATCACATGATCACCTTGAAAATCACCTCTACCCCTAGGTCTCTAATTCTGTGGCCATAGGAAGTATCTGGCCTCTTACTAGGCACAATGCCTTCAACTTTTTATGGGCACTCAGCCCATGGTCCCCTGGCAATGTAACGTTTTCTGACAATGGAGTAATAGGGAGAGTGGAAAATAGATTTGTCTGGAAATCTGGACACTAGAGTTCTAGTCCTATGGCTGAGAAAGACAACTTTTCTCCTCTGTCCCCTTAAACCCAGTCCTTTCTTTATCTGCTCCGTTTTTGTTAATGCTACTATCTATTTACCTAGATGTAAAACCTTGGGTGTCATCTTGACTGAGTCTTAAACATCTCATATTAAAACTGATCAGCAAATCCTGTTGGCTCTCCCTTCAAAATATATTGGGAAGTCAACCACATTTCATTATCTTCATTGCTACCACCTTTGTCCAGTTTACCTTCAGCGTTCAGTGGATCTATTCTAACAGCTTCTCCTCTGTCTGTTTTCATAGGCACCCAGGCCCCGCCACACTCCCCGCAAGTCTGTCCTTCACATGTCAGCTACAGCTGGGTTTCTCAACCTCAGCCCTACTGACATTTGGGGCTGGGTACATTCTTTTCTCTTGACAGCTGTCCTGTGCATTGTAGGATGTTTAGCACCATCCCTGACCTCTACCCACTGGGTGACAGTAGCACCTGTCCAAGTCATGACAACTGAGTATCTCCAGACATTGCCAAGTATCCTCTGGGGGCAAAGTCACCCTTGGTTGAGAACCAATATCATATGATCAGTTTAAGAGGCTGGGTGCAGTGGCTCATGCCTGTAATCCCAGCACACTGGGAGGCCGAGGTGGGTGAATCACCTGAGGTCGGGAGTTTGAGACCAGCCTGATCAACATGGAGAAAACTCCTTCTCTACTGAAAATACAAAAAACTAGTCGGGCATAGTGGCGCATGCCTGTAATCCCAGCTACTCAGGAGGCTGCGACAGGAGAATCACTTGAACCCGGGAGGTGGAGGTTGCAGTGAGTCAAGATCGCATCACTGCACTCCAGCCTAGGCAATGAGAGTGAAATTCCATCTCAAAAAAAAAAAAAAAAAAAAAAAAGAACATACGATCAATTTAGAAAATAACTCAGATCATGCCACTCCTGTTTAAAACCTCTCAATCACACTTACAATCAAATCCCCAGGCAGTCCATAACCTACACGATCTGGCTCCACCTCTATCTTGCCCAGCATTCCCCTGCATCTCCCTCTTGCTCAGCTCTCTCCCGCCACATCTTCCTTCATGACATAGCTCAAATATGCCTTACTGCCCCTTGGGGCACCCATATGACCTGTTCCAGCTGCCTGGCTGCTTCCCCCAGGGAGGGGGCCTTCGTGCCCCTCAATTCTGCACTTTCCCCACCTTCAACTTGAAAAAAATACCCTCTCCCCATTCCCCACACACTTCAACACCTCCTCTTGTTGTAATTTCTTCATAACACCTAATACAATGTGTAATTGTATGACTGACTTTTTAATTCCCTGTGTTTTCATCTCCTCAGAATGTAAGCAGGACAGAAACTCTGTCTTGTTTGCTACTGTATCTTCAGCACCTACAAGACTGGCTGAAGTAGGGAAGCTGCCTCATAAGGATTTGATCAACAACTAAATGAGTGATCAAACTGCATGTTACAAGAGGTTCACTTTATGCTTCTGGGTCACTGGCCAAACAAGGAAGTAATAATAGTAGTAGTAGTAAATACTTATACAGCACTTACTACAGACCAATAATAATAATAACAGATACTTATACAGCACTAACTATAGACCAAATGCTGCTCCAAGCACTTTTTATTCAAGCCCCTTAATTGTCACCACAACCCTATGAGGTAGATATATGCTCTGGATGAGACAATTAAGGCACAGACAATTAAAGTTACTTGTCCAAGGTCACATAGTTTAGGAAGTGGCAGAGCTATGATATGAACTCCAGCAGTCTGGCTTCAAAATCTATGACCCTAACCACTACATTAGAGATATTGGAGAATCACAGACATTTTGAAGGTGAAAGTCTTAAAGAGGCCAAATGACTAGATGAGGCACAAAGCTGACCAGGTGGCGCTGATGCTGCTTCCCACATGAGAAACAGGACATAAAAATCCATGTTGTTATGACATTCATCTGGCAGCTGTGCCTTCAAGGTTTGGGTCATGCAAACATTTAAAAAATGCTGGTGTGGACAAGAGTGCACTGTGTATGTGCTTGAGCACTTGCTGTTATCAAGCTGGTAAAGTAAAACTTAGGTCTTATTTGTTCATGGTAGTTTTACGATCAAATTAACTTTTGAAAAGCCTTTTCAGTGTAATTTGTGCTTTTTTTTTTCCATCTGCATAGTGTTCTGTTGTGTGGCTCTACCATAGAGTATTTCATCAGATGCCTACAGATGGATACTTGTTTTGTTCCTAATCTTTTTGCATTACAGAATAGGAATAAATTCCCAGGAGTGGGACTGCTGAGTCAAAGGGTAAGTACATTTATAATTTTGGTAAATATGGTTAATTTGTTTTTCATAGTGTACCATTTTGTACTCCCACTGGCAATATTATGAGACAGAATGTCAGTTTCCCCACAGTCTTGCTGAGTGGGTTTTTAAGCATTTGGATTTTTGCCAGGCTAACAGGAATCTCCCATTGTCTTTGAATGTCTCTTACTCATCACAATATGCCATGTTTTTGAGAGAACTGCCCCCATGACAACCTGTGCTTCACAGAGCAGGTGCTCAGCTGCAACAACCTAGGGGAAGGTGAGGGTGAAAAGAATCTGTGCATCCCGGAAATACATTTCTAAATACTTTTCTTTGTTCTGCTTTCCCCTGACAATGGGGTTTGCTCTGGAAAACAAACAAACAAACAAACACTGTAAAAAACTAAAGACTTTTTTTTATTTTTGAGATGGGGTCTCGCACTGTTGCCCAGGCTGGAGTGCAGGGGTGCGATCTTGGCTCACTGCAAGCTCCGCCTCCCGGGTTCATGCCATTCTCCTGCCTCAGCCTCCCGAGTAGCTGGGACTACAAAGTGCCTGCCACCACGCCCGGCTAATTTTTAAAAAATTTTTAATAGAGACGGGTTTCACCGTGTTAGCCAGGATGGTCTTGATCTCCTGACCTCGTGATCCGTTTGCCTCAGCCTCCCAAAGTGCTGGGATTACAGGCGTGAGCCACTGCACCCAGCCAAAAAAAAAAAGTTTTTTGGAAGGGTAGAAAAACAATTATAGAATGGTTTAAAAAAGTTCAATATATCAGAAATACTTACATATCACTTGAAGGGGTGGGTTTTGGTGAGGGGCTGGGTAAATTTGCTTCCATAATATCATTAAAACTATTGTTTCCTACATTCTTGGCCAGCTGTAACAGAAAAAACAAACAAACCACAATATAGCAAACTCTTTGCTACTAGTTAAAAGTCTCCTATTATTTGTTTTTGAGATTTATGAACATGTATTTTCCCTCATTTGACTTAGAATACAAACCACCGTCCATCTGGTCTACAAATATTTACTGAGCATCTACTACGTGCCAAGCACCAAACTAAGTGCTGGAAATACAGAGATGGGTAAACTATGTTCCCTCTCCATAGATGCTCATAGTCTAGTGGGGCCATTGACAAGGAAATCAATCATGTCTACAAATATGTGATAAATGCTAGAACAGAATCTGCTTCTACACACACATAAACTATATGAGATTACAGAGAGCAGGCTCCATATGTGAGTCTAGGTTAAACTTTTAATAACAAGCAATAGCTTATCAACCACCATCATGTTCCCTTTTTATATTGAACAAATTTACTCCCAGGACAGAAAAGGACATAGGATTACTTTATATCTGGATACAGATTAAGATGCTGCAGGCAGCAGAGGACCCAGGAACCATTTTGCTTCTGGGTTCAAGAGCATTCTAAGAAAATTTGTTCTGAAGGGCCTCTAATCATTTTATGTAATTTTGGGATACAAAGTTTAAGAAACATACATGCAACCATGTCTTTGAGGGAAAAAATCTTGGGTTTATTGCATGGCAAACGTTTAGGATTTGGACTTTCCTCTTTCTTGTTGTCAAACTGGGTTTCATTAATACAGGTCAAGGAGATGAGGGACATCATTTCTGCACTAAAGAATGTGTTACAGGTAATAGGTCTGTGTCTTTTCTCTACAATCCTGAAGTGAACTGGGGAGCCGAGTATCAACATGGTAACTTCCTACATTCTAAATTAGAAGGAATGTCTTGTATTGTGCATAGAACACAAGACAGATCACGATTGCTTAGTGAACGCTCAGATGACCAGGGCTGCTGGCTGGGTCACTAACTGCCCTTTTTGGTTAAGGCTAATGATAAGCCAGACTTTCAGCTTTTTTTTGAGCCCAGGTTCATTCAGGTTCTGCTCAAGGGTGAGCCTCCTGTCTGAGAAGTCATACTTTATTTTAAAAATTTCACTCTTAGTACAAAGACTCTCTCACAGAGCACCAGGTGTTAAAATTATGCAAAATAGGGCATTTGTCCAGTAGGCATCCTACTTGGGGGATGCCAAGTAGGCTCCCCTTCTGTATTTTGGTATATCTCGGGGAGCAATTTGGACCTGATGACAACTCCAAATCTGGGTGACTCATGATGGGAAGGGCAGAGGTTAAAGGAAAACAAGTTTAAGTGTACATAACCCCTTTTTTGGATTAAGAAGCTAAGCACCACAACTTCTCACAATTTCTTCCCTTACTACCTAAAGAAGTTATGGGTTCGAGAGTAGTTGGTTTTATGACAATAGTTAACAAGCCACTTGTAATTCATGTGTACTTTTACAAACTTAGAAATAATAAAAAAAAATTGAGATAAACTCTTTAGTCATTATTTACAACAGAAGCCATGAGGTAATGTGAACATTTGAGTTTAACTGCTATTTCCATGAGTTATATGAAAACTAATTCATAAAGAAAAATGTAGTTTTGAAGAAGACCATCCCAAAAGAAAAGAGCCAATTTCACTGAGCTACTTATAGACATGTATGATTCATCCTTTTTTCAAACAGGAAATAGAAAGTCAGCATTACACACCACAAAAGTTACATTTTAAACGTCTACGCAAACTCACAAAATTCAGGAATTATAATTCTTTGTACTCAGCAGATATACAAAAAAAATCCAAAACAATACATTAAAATTACTCATGACAATAATATCATTCTTCCCAAGCACAGGTCACTACTTACCAAGAGTTCAGAAGTTCCTAATTTGTCTAGTTCCAAAGACTGAATGCGAGAAATATGAACCCCCATTTCCCTATGGATGCCAGAACATTCTATACAGGTCAAAATACCCAAGTTGGTTGAAAGCCAGGTGGGTTCTGTGGAAAGAATGTTGAAGACAATGAAACAAAAAAGACATCTAATTTTAGTGTGCCAACTACAGAGGAAGCTAAAACAGTAGTACAAATTGTTAAGAACTATGAAGGAAAGACTTAAATGGAAGAAATGGACTCTTGAGGTTTAGCCTAGGGGCTATCATAAAAGTTTCCCTTTGATACTGAACTGAAAACAAAATTAAGCACTTTATCCTTGTGAAAAAGTGAGAAAGGCTTTCCTTAAGAGACCCTATGCAACACCTCTAGGCCTGTGAGAGATGTTCCCTCACTGCCACGATCACCTCTGACAGTGATGGACTGAAGGTCTATTAAGTACTGCTCACAGGGGAGTGGATTCTATAGCCATCATTAACCTCCAAGTTGCAACTAACATTAACCTCAACAGTTCTTGGTCATGGCCTCCCCATGAGCACTTCTTAGTAATAAGACAGCTGTAAATATTGAACACCAAATGTTTCTTTCAGTGACCTAAGGCCTTTTTTCTACAACCTCCAATGGCCCTAGAACAATGGGAACTATTACTTCCATGTTAGCCAAATCTTCAGGTTTCTCTCTCTGGGTCAAGCTTCTTCCTGACTGGTCAATGCTTGAGATTTTACTACCTGCTTGCCATTTCCTGACACTACGTGTGTCACTATCATACATGTACACAATAATGGCAGAAAATCTGAGACTTCTCTCTGAGGTGCTTATGGCTTCTTGTGTAGAAAATCCAGTTTCACAAGTAAAACAGCAAAAAAGTATATCACAGTGCTTAAGAATACCAGGTTTGCACCCTTGTTCTGACTCCTACTAGCTGTGTGACCTTATGCAAGTCATTCAACCTGAGTCCCAGTTTCCTCATCTGTAAAATGAGAATATTGGGATCTTGCTCACAGGGGTTCTGCAAGGATTCACTGAGATAAGCAAAACACCTAGCATGATTCTCAGTACAGTGGGAACACTCAGTGTTAGCTGTTGCCAATACACTGGTAATATAGTGCTATTTGAAAATAAAAGTTTGGGAGAAGGCGACTTCAATGTGATACAGAGGTGAGGGAAGGTGTGGCTGAGTAGGAAGGAAGGAAAATCATGTACCACATGTCAGTTGATTTCACATGCACCATTTCTTTTTTCTTTTTTTTGAGACAGTCTCGCTCTGTTGCCCAGGCTAGAGTGCAATGGTGCAATCTTGGCTCACTGCAACCTCTGCCTTCTGGGTTCAAATGATTCTTCTGCCTTATCCTCCCAAGTAGCTGGGATTACAGGTGCCCGCCACCTCGCCCAGCTAGTTTTTGTATTTTTAATAGAGGTGGGGTTTCACCATGTTGGCCAGGCTAGTCTCGAACTCCTGACCTCAAGTGATCCGCCCGCCTCAGCCTCCCAAAGTGCTGGGATTACAGGCGTGAGCCACCGTGCCATAGCAAGAGGTTTACTGACCCATTTTTTAGGATAAGTAAACTACGAATCAGAATACTAAAGGGACTCAGTGTGAGATTGTCCAGGCTGGGAGTGGTGGACAGTGATACAAAATGTGGACTCCATGCCCCCTACTCTCTCCATAATGTCCATGGTGCTTATATACCTGGACCTTATAAGGAAAGGTAGTATTTTGGCAGTGACACCTAGGAGAGCAAGAGGGGGCTTTCCAGGTAGAGAAAACAGCATAGGTAAAAGCAGCTCAGCGGTAGGAAAAATCACGCTGGGAATACGTGTTTTGTGTGTGTATGTGAGTGTGTCCATAGGGGTTAAGGTTTTTCAATAACTAGATCGTTTTATATTCTACAGGAAGAGAAAGGATGTTGTAAAAGCTCGTTCAAATATGGGGACAAAAACCTGATGAGCCACAATCGCAGCAAATGTCATTCCCTGGGAGCCGCTGGACATCCTCAATAATGGCTTTTGTCAGGTCTTCCAGGCTGTTCTCTCCCGCACTCTGCTCTCCACGGAAGGCCATGGTTAGGGCCTCTTCTTTGCTATTTGTCAATACTGATATCCATCTGTTGGTAAAAACATAAGAGGAAAAAAGCCTTTATAAGAGCATGGCCATTTTTCTTTTTTTTTTTTGCCACTGCAAAAAAAAAAATCTACTTTTGTCAAGTAATTCCAAAAGAGAAGCCCCCTTCCAAAATAGCAATAAAGTGAGGAAAAACAAAGAAATCAAACTTGAAGGAAGGTGAGAGTTAAAGAATGGAAAATGACACATAGGGGAAAATGAGAGACAGGAGAGGAGCAGATGAGAAAAGTAAAAAATCAATATAACTGAGGACTTGAACGAATATACAAGGAGACTGCATTTCCGTGTGGGCATATTGAATAAAGGGAATGTTGGAATGGAGAGGACTCAATGAGGGACCCATCCAATGCAAGGATGAGAAAGAAATGATGAGAAATGGAGAGGAGCCAGGAAAAGGAGTTTAGCAAAAGGTATGTATTTTCTGCAAGTCCATGTCAGTGGGGACACTTAACAGTGAAAATGAAGGGATATTTCATTAGCAGCCATAAAAATTTATACTTATGAAAAAGGCATATTAACATGGAAACATGATGACATTTATAATATTAAATGAAGACTGCAGATTTACTTATATACAGTATGACTACCATATGTCCCAAACAAAATAACCCTTTGCTACTAAAATAACCTAGAAACCCAACAACAGAGAGTTGATTAACAAGGCCTGAAATAACCACAAAGTAGAACAGTTAAGCAGGCATTAAAGTGTACATTTTCAAATCATTTTTGGGTGACACTGGATAAATGCTCATAATATAGTGTTTTGTGAAATCAACAACAAAAAAACCTATTATATGATTGATATGGTTTGGATTTGTGTCCTCACCCAAATCTCATCTTGAATTGTAATCCCCATAATCCCCACGTGTCTGGGGAGAGACCCGTGTAGGAAGTGATTGGATCAAGGTGGCGGTTTCCCCCATGCTGTTCTCATAATAGTGAGTGAGTTGAGATCTGATGGTTTTATAAGGGGCTCTTCCCTCTTTGCTCCACACACTTCTCTCTCCTGCTGCCATGTGAAGAAAGACATGTTTGCTGCCCTTCCACCATAATTGTAAGTCTCCTGAGGCCTCCCCAGCCATGTGGAACTGTGAGTCAATTAAATTTCTTTCCTTTATAAATTACCCAGTCTACAGTATTTCCTTATAGCAGTGTGAGAACGGGCTAATATAATGATATAATCCCAAATTTAAATACATGTATGTAATAAAGGCTAAAAGGAATTTCACAAATATGTCAATAGTGGTTGTCTCTGAGTGATTTTCTATAGAAAACAACTCATAGAGGAATTGCCCGACTTTGTGCCTTTCTATAATTTTTCAAAACTATAATGAACTTGTATTACTTTCATGAATGAGAAAAAAGCCAAATTTATTTTCTAAAAAGAAAATAAAAAACATTTCCAAACCAGTGTTAATTTTTTGTTACTATATAGACAGCTAATGTTTATTCTCAACAGACAATACAGAGGTTCAGAACTGAGTCTCTCATTTTTTTGTATATCGTTGAATGAAATGGATATGAAACAAAGCACTATACAAAAGACTTTGAATAAGCAATAGTGACAGCATAAGAATTAAAAACCAAATTATGTTTTTGGAGTATGTGAACTATGCAAGTCACACCTTTGACTCTAGGTGGCGCTCACCTTCAGTATGTTGGGAGAAACGCATATACACACCTTAACTTCTGTGATGCAGAAAACTGAACATTTCAAAACCAACAGTCTAGGAATTCATATGCAGAAGGAATGGGGGGATTTTATACCTTTTAGAAGATTAAAACAGTATTTTTTATATCAGTCTGAAGTTAGAAACTAGAAATTGTTTTGTTAAAAACAAATCAAGAACCTGGGTTCAACAGGACTGATTACTGCATTTTATCAGCGGCACTGATGTTACTGGATTTTTCACTTGACTGCAAAGCCTCTATTTCGCTTTCCTCAGGCATTCTAGCATTTGGCTAATATTGGCCAGTATCTACTATGTACCAAATACTTACAATTTTTAACATATAGATTGAACACCCCAAATTTGAAATCCAAAAAAGTTGTGGGCCCAAGCATTTCAAATAAGGGATACTCAACCTGTAGAATCTTCTCACATGCCTCTAAGTTAGGGTTTATAATACTTTATAGATGAGGAAACTGAGGTTATATGACTTGCCTAAGGTTCTAGGCTGGATTCTGTCAGACCAGATGGGGATAAGAAAACACTTTTGTTGACTCACTTTTTCAGAGTTCCTTCCATTTGCCTCTTTACTCAGGAGCTCATGACAAATAAATAAAGAAGTTTGTCATGATAATCAGAAAAAGTATATTTAAAGGATAATTTTCTAGAGAAAATAATTCAAATTTGGTGGAATGAAATGGCTAAATTTCAAAAGGACCAAGACTCACAGTGATCATTTGTGACATTAACTTTTAAATTATTTTCAAGTAACAAGCATACTCCAAAACATAAAGAATGCATAATTGTATTTTAATACTTTAAACGTTGCTTTGAGTTTTATAAGATAAAAAATAACTTGGCACTGTGCTAAGGGCTTTACATAGCTTATCCTCTCAAAATCCTGCAATCGAGGTATATAATCCCATCTTACTGATGAGAAGACTGAAGCCAGATGATCTGCCTAAGGTTAAAAAGCCACTAACCACCATAGTGCACGTATGTAGTCCCAGCTACTGGGGAGGCTGAAGCGGGAAGATCGCTCTAGCCTAGGAGTTCAAGTCCAGCCTGGGCAACACAGATCTCATTTAAAAAAAAAAGCCACGCTCACGCCTGTAAGCCCAGCACTTTGGGAGGCCAAGGCGGGCAAATCACGAGGTCAGGAGATCGAGACCATCCTGGCTAACACGGTGAAACCCCATCTCTACTAAAAATACAAAAAAATTAGCCAGGCGTGGTGGCACGTGCCTGTAGTTCCAGGTACTCGCGAGGCTGAGGCAGCAGAATTGCTTGAACCCGGGAGGCACAGGTTGCAGTGAGCCGAGATCGCGCCACTGCACTCCAGCCTGGGCGACAGAGTGAGACTCTGAAAACAAACAAACAAACAAATAAAAAAGCCACTAGCCAGCAGAGCCTGGACAAGAAGCCAAATGAGTCTAACATGCATCTGCTCTTTGTGAACTTTCCTCAGAAGAAATTTTTTCATTCAATTTCATCGAACACTTTCATATGAAAAATAAACTCAATGATGCAGTGAAACTGCCTCTATGTAACCTGGAGGTAAGTGAAGAACTAAGGCTTCCCTCTGAGGCATGTGCTTTCTTTGTGGACTGCCATTACCTCCTACAGCACTCAAAATAAAGTTCCCCTCTCACCACCAGCACCCAGAGAGAATGCAGGCTGGGCACTATAGCTCACGCCTATAATCCCAGCACTTTCTGGGGTCGAGGTGGGAGGATGGCTTGAGCTCAGGAGTTTGAGGCCAGCCTGGGTAACAACAGCAAGACCTCATGGCTACTGGAAAAAAAAAAAAAAAAAAAAAAAAAGAAATGAAAATTAGCTGGGCGTGGTGATGCGTGCTTGTAGCACTAGCTACTTGCAAGGCTGCGACAGGAGGATCACCTGAGCCTGGGAGACTGAGGACTGAGGCTGCAAGTGAGCTATAATCATGCCACTGCACTCCAGCATGTGTGACAGAGTGAGGCCTTGTCTCAGAAACAAAACAAAACTGCAAAGTGCAAAATGCGCAACTTCAGGATGGGCCATGTAATTCTTTTACTGAAAAATGTTAAGTCTCACGGGCAGGAAACCAATCTCTTAACAAAACTGCGACTGAATTACCTGTAAGTTCTAAGAGTAAATAAAATATTGAAGACCTGAGTTTGAGTCATAAGGGAACAAACAGAAAGTGGTTGTGTTCCCTGCCTCACCCAAATTACTCACCTGTGTTTCACTTAGGGTTTTGAGAAAGGGAAATGAGGAGGAGAGAATGAAATCGGAGAAGGAGAAACAATATTCCAAGGTGACTGTGGAATTCTATCTGGGTTCAAATACTAGCTTACTAGGACTGTTACCATGGGCACATTGTGCCTCTGTTTCCTCATTTGCAAACTAGGGACAAAAGTCCCTACTTTCTGGGGTTGTGAGGATTAATAAGACATGAAGTACATTTAGCACGTAACATCTCAATAACTATTACCCATTTTTATTATAAATAGTACCTCTCTGAACCTGTGGGTGGAGGGCCAGGCCTCTGACTTCCTCCTCATTGACTTCTAGTCACCTTTCAGTCTACCAACTCTATACCCATAACACCAAGTCATCAATCACTTCCTTCCTATTCCATCCTCCTGTTTCTGTGCCATCAGAGCCTCCTGCCTGGAGTATAGAGTATTTACAACCTTCCCCTACGTTCATGAGCCAGCTCAGCCTTACCTTCCTCTTGGAAGTCGTCTCTGAGCAACAACCCCAGGAAATCATGAGGGTGTGTGCCCCGACTCTATTCCTCCAGCACATGGCCTCCTCTGTCCTTACACTTAGCACCTGCACCATGTCGTACCGACAGCCTCCTGCAGTACAGATGCAGTTCCTTCAGGGCAGGGGCTCCATCTAATTTAATGTTGTATTCTCAAGGCTTTGCATAGTCTTGGCATACAGCTGGCATTCATTAAATATTCAAATAATGAATAGCTAATTAGACCTTTCTCATCCTTTTCCTTTGTCTTTCTACCTTCTCTCTCAGTTTTCTTTCCCCACCCTGTTCCTCCCACCTCTGTATCTTTTCTACCCATGTTCTCTTCTCTTTCTGATCCTTTATCATTTCTCCTTTGAAATGGGAAAAGAGTAAAATTCCCCAGAGAAGATTGTGTGTGTGAGCAATAACAAAAGTAAGCGAGTGGGAGAGAGAAAAGAAGTGAGTATAAGGCAAAAAGTGTATGAGCAGAATTCTGTGGCTCTCCAGAAATAAGAGAGGAACATAGCATGTATTCTGTGCCACTGATGGGACAGGAAGTTTGACAGTTTATAAAACTCGGTCCAAATTACCCCAAGTACTCATTAGAAATAAAAAAAAAAAAAAGTGAACAATAATTGCCCATTTTAACAAAAACATCCCTCTTCCAAGCAGCTGAGATTTATAATAGTCACACACTGCCTTTTTCAGTCTAGACAGGCTACAGGAAAGAAGAGGGAATAAAGACAGCTCAGGACCAGGGCTAGCATTTTAAAAAAGGGGCTAGGCACTATCTAAGGTTGCATACCTGGTCAGGTGAGTGCAAAACTCCAACCCAGGAGTATGTGATACCAACCTGTTCCTTTCCACTATATCACGCTCCCTTTTATTGACTCTGTTCACCCCAGTGAAAGGCACATGGCAGTTTCCTTCCTTCAGGGCCTGGCTCACCTGCTCCTCTTACAATAATGGTCAAGTGCCCAGGTAGGCTGGCTGATATGTTTGGCCACCAAAAACTGAGCAAAGGCCCCTCCTGAGGGCAAGGGATGTGATTAAAAGATGCATAAGGCACGGTCCTTGCCCTCGAAAAGCTCTTGGTCTCTAAGGGCTGCAGACATGCACCACAGGGTCACAGAAGGTTATGAAGAGGCCACGGGCAAAGAGTAGTGAGCTATAACCCCAGAGAGGGTGAGGCTTGAGCAGAATCTTGCAGGAGGTACCAGAGCTTATTGAGTAGACAAGAGGGAGAACCACAGACAGAGAGAAGAGCAACATGTGATGGCCCACAGGCGGGAAAGAAGCATGGAGCCACCAGGCGAGGTTCTTACAAATGAAAAGAAAATGTTGATGTGTATTGTAAACAGAGAGGTGCTTTTTCAATCCAAGGCATCGCACCTTTATTTCAAAACTACTTACGCTACATAATCCTGCTCATCTTCTGCCTGAAAGTGATATGTTCTATTATCTAAAATTAAAAAAAAAGAAAAATAAGTGAAACCTTAGAAAGCAGGGTACTTTCAGGTACAACACAGATTTAAGTTCCTGGGAAGAAAACCAGTAAAAGTAGAATTTTAATATTATTTTAGTTTTACGCCATTATGTACCAGGTGCCTTGTGTATATTATTGCTCATCTTCACAAAAGCTCTATCTGTTTCTCATTTTACAGAAAAAAAAAACTGAGGCTCCAAGAGGTTCAGTGACTTACACAAGGTCACACGGCAATAAAACAGCTACATGATTCATTCTGTCAAGATTATTCTTCTTAAGTGCAACAAGAATACAATAAAATAACCACAAATACCATGCATACATCTGGCACTGCTTTTGAATAAACAGTGAGGAGAGGGGAAGGTCCTATTTGATCCAAATGGATTTCCATGACAAACTGGAGAGTGCCAGCTAATTCAGTATTTTCTGTTTCATTTTCAATTCAATTGTTACTGTGTTTTCTTTTTCTTTTTTAAAAATCTCCTTTTCAGAAATGATTCATTTACTGTTCCCCATTTGTTCTGAGACTTAACCATGGGGTAGCCCCAACACCCCCAACACTAGACATACTATGCCCCAGATGCTGGGGCTGCTCTCTGGCTGAATCAGGTTGCAGGAAGAAAGGCTCAATCTCTGCTATCCATGTAAGGGAAGGAGTGGGAAGGAGTGACCTAACTTGGATACTTTGGGCTGGGTGTACATGAGGGAAGCTCTTTCTCAATATATTCAGGTCAAACTAACATATCCTGAGCACTTCCTGTGTGACTACTCTAGGTTAGGCAATCACACCCTTCATCTCCCTTGGAGAGAGAGACAATGTGTATGTCAAAGAACACACCATGCTTAATATTACAGCTCATGGCTATAATCCTAACACTTTAGGAGGTTGAGGTAGGAGGACTGCTTAAGCCTAGGAGTTCGAGACCAGCTTCAGCAACAGAGACCCTGCCTCTACAAAAAAAATTAAAAATTAGCCAGATGTGGTGGCATGCACCTGTGGTCCCAGCTACTTGGGAGGGTGAAGCAGGAGGATCACTTGAGCCCAGGAGGTTGAGGCTGCAGTGAGCTGCAACTGAACCACTGCACTGCAGCCTGGGTGACAGAGTAAGACCCTGCCTCAAAAACAAACAAACAAACAAAAACCCCAAAACAAAACAAAACAAAAAAGAACATGCCATGGGTGGCAGAGCCTGAGAGCTTTGGTTGAATCTCTGCTTTATTGCTGTGTGACCTTCTGTAGGTCACTGAACCTCTTGGAGTCTCAGTTTTTTCTTCTGTAAAATGGAAAACTGATAGGGCTTTCATGAAGATTAGTACTAATGTATATAAGGCACCTGGCATGTAACAGATGCTCTATAACTGCCAACTATTATTAATAACCTACAGACTCTCATAACTAGGGGTTTTTGGCTTTTTGAAGTCATAAAATAATTCCAAATTTTCCTATTTCTTTCTCATCAATAACTCAATAAATCTCTTGGTCATGAAAATCACAGGGAATCTAAACTTCATACAGATGCTGCAGAATACAGTTTCGACTACCCCTAAAGAGCCTCATGACTGACTCTATCTTTTGGGTCAGGACTATTCACACAACTGCATCAGAAGGGTTTCAAAGGGCAAGAAAATATTTCTGTGCTTCTATACATAGATCATCCACTTTGGCTGTGGGTCTGCCTTGCTGGGCTGTGATAGAGAAGGAAGGATACTTAAGATTAGTGTTGCAGGATTTCAGGATATTCACGAGAGTCACTTCACTGGCACTGTCATCCTCTCTTTACAAAGAGGAGTCCTCTCAGCTACAGTGTGGGTCGGTAAGCACACCCATAGGAATCAGTACAAGCACAGGTAGCCAGCCTAAAGGAACATCTCCCCCCAACTCTTTACACACTATGAGGGCACAGGCTATAACAGGCTGTGGGGTGGGTAGCTCATTACGCTCTCTCATCACAAGAGAAAAGCAAACTCTGAACCATGAAGTAGAAGAGTGACAGGGTGCAGTGCCATCAATTCACGGAGGTTGAAGGCAGTTCTGCTTGGAAGCAAGGAAATGATTTTTCCTTTAAGAGCTAGATTTTGCAGGGATATAACTCTGGGCAAATTCGTTGTACAGATATAGTGGCACATCTGCATTCCCAAGTCTACATCCGTGCTTCTTAACCACAGGTGCACATTACAATCACCTAGTGGCTTTTTTTTTTTTTTAAACTATGTCTGGGCCTCATACCAACAACTATAATTCAGTAGATCTAAGACAGAAATGGGAATATACTAAGAAACATCTCTCCAAGGGGATAAAACTGTGTACTCACAGTCAAGCATTGGTCTAGTTCAATGTACAAATCCTAGATTCTATTCTATTGCTGGTCGGATCTGACACTGCTATGCCTTGTCAACTGCAGGTGGGCTCAGTGGAAATTAAGAGACCTGGGGCATCTTCCTAGAGCAGCACATGCAGGAATAACAAGAAACTGTTCCAATGCCAACTGTGAGGAGCCCTGCTTGGAAAAGCTGCTGACCTGGAAAATGGAAATGTGCAGGTGTCAGAAGCCACAATAACCAACTCAGAGAGAGAAAAAGGACTCACGTGATATCAGGTCAAAAGATTTTTTGTCTTCGGCATTAGGTTTTACTTGGCAGGTGAGAAGGTTCAACTTGGCTGGTTGCCTGTTAGACTGGAAAAAAAGAGAAAATGGAGAAGTTACATGCAGCTCCACTCTCTTGTCTGCAGGTTCAGTGCCCTGCAGGGCAGGTATGCTGTTCATAAGGCCTGCTCAGTGGTACAAAAATACATTTTCAGCAATGAAGAAACAGACATCTGAGCATTGTTCCAAGTTTGCTGCAAGAAGACAACAGATCTGTAGGTTTCTGCCCTCAAATATAAGCTGGTAAGTTTAGTAAAGTTTTATTTATCCCAGTTGAATTCTGAATCTCATTAAAGATGGAAAAAAAAATTAGGTGTCCTACTAAATGTCTTTAAACTGTGCATAAATATTCTGGTGATTTTTCAGAAGAGAATAAAAAAATAATCCACCTCACTTCCAATGAACAGTGGGCATGGTCCATGGAAATGCACCTTTCTGGAACCTACCCATAACTAAGCACCAACAGTTGGCACTTTTAATGCTGTATCTTACTATGAAATGTAGCTGAGCTATATTTCATTTATCCGTTCAAAATGACCCCGGTAATCAATCATCCCCAAATTGATCTCCCAGGTATCCATGGATTCAACAAATTTTGGTTGTGATGCAAAATTTACATTACTTCTCTCAGAAGTACAATGACAATTACTACCTGTGAGGCAAGGCTTAATGAACCCCAATATCTGGGGAGAGAGAAAATTTGATAAGGATTTCATATAACTTATCAGCAAATCTCTTGGTCACACATATAAAACAGACCCTATAGTATCTAGATAGTCACGCTAACTTAGGAAGTCTCACCACGTATTCACACTGGTCAAAACACTCTCCTGCCTGCCCATGTTCAAGGTCACATGCTGGACAATGGCTGATACTAGGATCCCTCCTTCCTGCAGAAGCTGACCAAGGAATGAAATGTTTGAGTGCCTGGGCTGGGCTGTGCTCGAACACGAGAAGCCTGGAGAAATAAGCAATGAAACTCTTTAATTGGACCTATATCCCTGTTTCGATTGAGAGCTGTGGTTCTGAAAATCCTAGTACCAGGTGCATCTCCAGCTGAGGAATTAAAATTTTCAGGGAAAAGAGAGGGGGAGGGAGTTAGAGACAAGTCACATCAGTAAGCCTGAAACAACAGAGATGGCATACAATCAAGACACCTTCAATGATACACTGCCACCTCTCCTTCTAAATAATGGGGATTAAACAATTTCTATTTATCTTCCTGTGCTCTCTGGACCATTTTTCAAGATCTTTCTCCCTCTATGATTTCAATGAGATTAGACATAGAAAACAATGCCCTTTGTCCCATATGTATCTATTCCAAAGCAAACTGCTTTGGGGGAGGAAGTGAGAGACCCCAGGGGATTCCATGTTCAATGCATGTACCTTTGATTTAGAAATGGAACCAGAAGTCAAGTACAAGAGAATTTTGCCAAAGAGGAAACAGTGCTTGGGAAGATTCCTGTACTCCAGAACTTGTCACCAAACCTAGAAGGGGAGGCAGGGCCTGCAAGTTTTTCTTAGAAAACAGCTGAAGAGCCAGACGAGGTGGCTCATGCCTGTAATCCCAGCACTTTGAAAGGCTGAGGTGGGTGGATCACCTGAGGTCGGGAGTTCGAGATCCGCCTGACCAACATGGAGAAACCCTGTCTCTACTAAAAATACAAAATCAGCCGGGTGTGGTGTCGGGTGCCTGTAATCCCAGCTACTCGGGAGGCTGAGGCAGGAGAATCACTTGAACTTGGGAGGCGGAGGCTGCACTGAGCCGAGATCTCGCCACTGCACTCCAGCCTGGGCAACAAGAGTGAAACTCCGTCTCAAAAAAAGAAAAAAAAAAAAAAAAAAAGAAAACAGCTGAAGTGTTTGGGTTGCTAAAGGCCTCAGACTCCAAAATCAGAATCTGTAGCCACGAAGCAGGCTTAGCTCACTGTAAAAAGAACTGTAAGTTCTACATCTCATCTTTTTGGATGTTGATAAAATTGCTGACTTTCTCATATAAATGACAATGGCATATGACCACCTGAAAAGGCAGTGACCCAGTTAATGGTGAGAACAACTCTTGCTACGATATTATGTTCCAATTTGGAGACCACATTTAAAGAAGGATGCAGAAAAGCTTGGGGAGATGAAGAGATGATTGAAAGGGTGGAAAATGGAAACTCTGAAGATGAGTTAGAGGCATTACTTAGTACAGAGGAGGGAAAGCTAGGGGGTGACTTAATGACCATCTTCAAGTATATGAAGGTTGTTATTGGGAAGGTTGGGCAGCTGTTTTCCATTAGCTCAGATGAAAAGAAATACACTCCAATTGCAGAAGATTTGGGCCAGAAATAAGGAAGAACTTCCCAAGCTTAAGTTGATTATGCATAATAAGAGGTTTCAGGTTTCTTAAGTAGAGAAGGACTGCCTTTGAAAAATTTAATAATTTTTAAGCTGACCAGGCGTGGGGGCTCAGGCCTGTAATCCCAGCACTTTGGGAGGCTGAGGCAGGCGGATCACCTGAGGCCTGGGGTTCAAGACCAGCCTGGCCAACGTGGCGAAACCCCGTCGTCTCTACTGAAAATACAAAACTTAGCTAAGCATGACGGCGCATGCCTGTAATCCCAGCTACTCAGGAGGCTAAGGCAGGAGAATCACTTGAGCCTGACAGGTGGAGGCTGCTGTAAGCCAAAGTCACGCCATTGCACTTCAGCCTGGGCAACAGGGTGACAGAGCAAGACTCCATCTCAAACAAACAAACAAACAAAAAACAAAAAAAAAAAAGAAAAAGAAAAATTTAGTAATTTTTAGACACTATTCACATTTGAATGTGACAGAAGGTTAACTTTATTTTTTAATTCTCCCAAAATCTAGATTTCTCCAGTGTTTCTGAACAATCTTACCAACAGATACAACCAAGAGTAGATACAAATCTTGAAAAAACAAAACAAAAAAAACCCATACACTCAGCTGAGTATTAACTGCAGTCAGGCAAGTTAAACAGCACTATTTACCTCTCATTTCTTTCTTTTTCTTTCTCCTTTTTGTTTTTTTTTTGAGATAGGGTCTCGCTTTGTCGGCCAGGCTAGAGTGCACTGGGGTGATCATAGATCACTGCAGTCTCAACCTCCTAGGCTCAAGCGATCCTCCCACCTCAGCCTCCCAAGTAGCTGGGACTATGGATGCACACCATCACACCTGGTTATTATTATTTTTTTTTTTTGGTATTTTTAGTGGAGACAGTCTCTCCATGTTGCCTAGGCTGCTCTTAAACTCCTGAGCTCAAGTGATCTGTCAGCCTCAAGTGGGATTACAGGCGTGAGGCACCATGCTGGCCTCAGGTCTCAGCTCTCATTTCTTTCTTTCTTTTTTTTTTTTTTAAAAAAACTTTTAGGTTTGGGGGTACATGTGATGTTTATTATGTAGGTAAACATGTGTCACAGGGGTTTGTTGTACGTATTATTTTATCATCCAGGTATTAGGCCAAGTACCCAATAGTTACCTTTTCTGCTCCTTTCCCTCCTCCCATCCTCCTCACCTCTCATTTCTAAGCATGGACTATTTCAAAGTATTTTGCTGATAAGGAATTTATATGGTTTAAGTCATTCCATGATTGACCCACAACTTCAGTGGTGATGACGTATGATGTTTATTCTCTTAGAAGTTTGCCAAATCTACTAGACTGACTTTTGCTAAATTAACATGAACCGCATTTGACACAGGCACATCTTGCCTACACATAGTGCTCTTCTCCAAACTGAGCTGCCAGTGAGGCACTTGACAAATGGCCATCATCCCAAATGTGACTTTGAGGAGCCAAGTACGCGTAAGTTTTCACTGCCTAAGCAGCTGACATACCCAGGGCTGAGCCCATGAATACCAGAGGGGAGTGGTATGTTCCACAGAAGTCCAAAAACCAAGGCATTTGAAGCACAGAAATCACTACAGTAATAATTGTAACTTCAGATGTTTGTGTAACTTTCCAAAATTTCAAAGCACTTTCTTGACATTTAGTACTAATTTATAGGTATATTGATTGGAGACTGTATAATCTTTCCTGGGATTTCAGCAGACTAAAATTAAAGTAAAACTAAATGATTTACTCTGGGCTACACCACAGTGGAACAGTTTAGGAAATGCTTTCATATTGTTTAAGTACAGGAGAGAAAAAAGAAAACAAAACAGAAGAGAAACTCTGGAAACGTCTATGTATCTATTGAGTCCTTGCTGTTGATTCCCATCCTGCTCAGAATAAACACACATCTGTGCCATGACCTCCAGGCACCAACCGCAGGCCCCTTCTCGCACTCAGCTCCTGTCACTCTGAGTTGTTCCTTTGGCTGAGGAGGGGCACTGGTCCCTCCTGCTGCTCACACACTCCTGCAGGCCCTCGGAGAGCTCCCTGCTCACTCCCTGCAGAACTCTCATCAATCAGCACCTCCTCAGAGGAGGCGGTACCTGGCCTGACCACCTCCCCATGATGTTCCATTTTTGTACACCCTGCTGTATTTTCTTTCTGGCTCTTAACACTCCTTATTTGCTTCCTGTCTTCCTTCTCACTAAGGACACACACATTTTTCTCATTAAAATGTGCTTGGCACACATCAGGTACTAGCAAGATCATGGCTCATGGCAGCCTTGACCTCCCAGGCTGAAGTGATTGTCCTACCTTAGCCTTCCTAGTAACTGGCACTATATGCGCACGCCACCACACGAGGCTAATTTAAAAAATATGTATTTTTTAGAGACAGGATTTCACTCTGTTGCCCAGGCTGGAATGCAGTGGTACAATCATGGCTCACTGCAGCCTTGAACTCCTGGGCTCAAGGCATCCTCCTGCCTCAGCCTCCCAAGTAGCTGGGACTACAGGCATGCCTCACCATGCTTGACTAATTTTTAAAATTTTTGTAGAGATGGGATCTTGGTTTGTTGCCCAGGCTGATCTTAAACTCCCAGTCTCAAGTGATCCTCCTGCCTCAGCCTCTCAAAGTGCTGAGATTATAGCCATGTACCACCGTGCCCAGCCCTCAATAAATATTTACTAAATTAATGACTACATTCCAGGCATCTTACGTCATATACTATCTCATGTACTACCTGTGAGGGAAGTCTTCAGTTTCTTTTACTAAGTGAAGAAATAAAGGCACAGTAAGGTTAAGTAACATTCCTAAGCTCTCCCAGTAAGAAAGTGGTTTGTATGGGTCAGAGCCCCCACTCCTTCTCTTCGGCGGTCACTCTGCAGTCCAGCCTGGAAAGAAAGTAATCTGATATAGCTCGGAGAATAACAGCTGGATGCCCAGCACACAAGAACATTTCCTCCTGATTACAGTAAGGGTTAGAGGTCAATGAAGCAAAAGCTCCAAAGATTAATTTCTATTTTAATATCTTCTTGGGTTATCTGACTCTCCTCTAAGTACTTACTTTCATAATTGGGGAAAAGAGAAATTTTAGAAGCCACTTTGAAATTCCTACTTACTCATTCATCATATATTTATTAAGCCTCTACCACATTCCAAGCACATCTGAAAAACACATGGTCCATGCCATTAAACATCTGTGGAAACAGACTTGATTACGTATGGGGGCCCAGGGAGCCCAGGGACCTGAGCTCAAGGGTGTGCACCAGAGATGTAGGCAAGGTTCCACAAAGGCAGCCTCAACCTTCAGAGAGGACTTGGAGGAGGGAATACGGACAAACTGGGAAGTGTGATAAGCAGGTCCAAAGGCCTGGGGCATAGGAGGGGACAAGCTGCAGGAGGTGACACTGAGCACACAGGAAGGGAGACTCTGCATATGATACTAAGAAACTCACGTTCCTATCCATGACTCTGGCAATCTACTGGAGAAAGCAGAGTGGCCAGTTAGATCTCTATTTCACGGTGGGGTGGTGGGGGGGCGGTTGGTGGGAAAGGTAGAGGAGGCAGAGAGAGGCTGAGAGAGTAAGGAAGATGAGCAATGAAATGAGGAGGGCCTGAATTAGAGCTATGTACGGTAGTGGTGCTGGTGGCCAGAGGCTTAAGACAGCTAGAAAAGGAGACTTTCAATGCATCATTCCACAAGTAACCATTACCTACTATGTGAATTATTCAGTGCAGAAATTTGAATGGTGAATGGAGGAACACATTGTTCCTGAAGGCTCTCTTGAGCAGCATCTCTTTCAAAAGCTACAAGAGCTTCTCTAAATATAGTTATGACACTTTTCAAAACTGACGATTCTACAACTCTGTTCCTTCAAACTCTGAGGCTTGTCCTTTTATAGGTTTTACTTCTCATTAAAATAAAACACATTCATAGAAGAAAAGGAGACAGAGATAGTACAAAGAAGAAACCAAACATTAGTTGTTAGAATCTCACTTTCACATGCAGCAATAATCACTGTTAATACCTTAATTTTACCAAGATGTGTGTGTGAGATGTCTGTTTTTTTTTTTTTTTTTTGACATATGTTGGTTCAACTTGTATATACTATTTTGTAAACTGTTTTTCCCAATTAACAATATACACAGATGTCTTCATTTTACACACCCCTCTCCTACACACCCTCAGACAAAAGGCAAACCTATTCAAGTTTTTGATTTTTGAAAATGTTTCAATCAGGGAAGCTCTGGGTACATTTCATGAAGAGAAGTGATGAAGATATCCCTCTGACATAATAGAAAGTGGCTGTTTAGCTAGGAAAATCATCAAATAAGTAAGTAGAAATGCATGCAGAAACAGAATGAGTCAATCCCAATTAATGTTTCTGTGTTTCCTAAAAGAAAATAAACACCGCACATTTGTCTTTAGACAGCTTAGTGTGCACCATGGTTCCAGTGTTTTTGCTGGAAGTGTAAAGTTGTTAGCACAGGCATATTTCTCAGTTAGCAGAAAACAGCTGCTACTGGAATTAGTACCCAGAAATGAAATTATTTCCTCCCATCATCTTACTGAATTTCTCTGCTTTACAAACAAGAAGTGAACATTAATTACTTGGAAAATAGGCCTGACCCAGCCAGGATGAGGCTGACGCGTGGAAAGAGGTAAAAATAAAATGACAAAGCTCTCTTCACTTCCTATGCTAGTGTCTGAAAACAGAGCTGCTCAGACCATTATGGTCATTTCAAAGTTTTCATTCAATAAATATTTTTTTAGACACCTACTGTGCCCTACAGGGACATATATTTTTGGCATACGATCAATAACTACAACCGTGGTAAGAAATTAAGGTACATGCTGAACACTTACCACTGCAGAGAGATCTTATCGCCAGAATTTTAGCAATCAAGACTATTGGCTTTTGGCCTTCCAAACAGATAAAAGGTAACAATTTTTTTAAAAAACTGAGTACCTAAACTGCCAGATGCATTATATGAATTCTATTATTTAATTTTTGCAATGACTCTATGAGTTAGGTACTGTTCCCAAACCCATTTCATAAATGAGGTAACCAAGGATCAGGAAGGTGAAGTAAACTAACCTATGTTTTACAAAAAGTAAAAGGCAAAGCTGAATTCTGAACAAATCTCTTCTCACTTATCACACTGTTTCCCTGTCAAGCCAAGCCCTAGGAAAACTTACAAAGTCAGTCAAAATATAGCTTTACTGTTTTGCCTTTTCTGGTTCTTACTGCCCTTAAATGGCCAGTTCCCTCATTTTCCCTCCAGATGCACGTTCCAAACTCCAAATTTATTACTCTGTGGCCACAACTAAAGCTCTCACATCCCCTGTGTGATCCTTCAGACAGGGAAAAAGATAAGTAGCGATTATCTAACTGAAGTAATTCATTCTAGAGTAGATGGCTGAATTCTCTTAACCCTCCCAACCATTTTATTAATTTTTTTGTCAAACATTTATCACTGTATCTCCCAATCATTTTAATAAAGGGACTCATTTCCAGTTGGCAGAATGTATGTATATGTGAGAAAGAAATATTTGAAAATGGAGATCTCCAAGAAAATGTTTTTTATTGCAGCAAGGAATTGGTTACCTTACTTTTGAGAGGATGTTCCACTCAAATCAACATTAAACAATCAATGCTACAATGCAAATAGAAAAAAAGAGCTTACTGGGGCTCCTGCTAAGACGTGGCGCTGATGTTACTGCATCCAATGAATGTGCCAGATAGTCATCCATGCAGGCATTTCTGCAAATATGTATTAAGTACCTACTATTTGATAGTATATAGAGTTTGGGCCAATACAGGAAGAATTTTTAAATTCACATTTCCTATTAATTTCAGTAGCCACTTTATGTCATGCTATCCAACAAGGGTACATAAAACTAAAACCTTCAGACTTGGAATATTTGTATAAAATGCATTAATTTGATAGTAAAACATCTGAGCTATGGCATATGTTTTTTTCTTTTTTTTAGACGGAGTCTCGCTCTGTTGCCCAGACTGGAGTACAGTGGTGTGATCTTGGCTTACTGCAACCTCTGCCTCCTGGGTTCAAGCGATTCTCCTGCCTCAGCCTCCTGAGTAGCTGGGATTACAGGCACGCGCCACCACACCCGGCTACTTTTCTGTATTTTTAGTAGAGACGGGGTTTCACCATGTTGGCCAGGCTGTTCTTGAACTCATGACCTCGTGAATGGCTGAGACAAAATGTGTTTGAGGCTTTTATTAGCCTCACACAGAAAGGGCAGTCTTTAAAGCGAGGGCATCATTATGTTGATGAGAACACAGCATTTACTCATGCTGGGCTCCATGCCATGTGTTTTACATATACTTGCTCACTTAATTCTCATAACCACCCTACAACTAAGTACCACTATTATTACTATTTGAGAGATGTGGAAAATAAGGCACCAAAAGGTTAAGTTAACTCAGCCTTAAGGTCACAGCTGTTAACAACAGAACATTAGGTCAAAGTAAAACTTTTTTTTTTTTTTTTTTTTGAGATGGGGTCTCACTCTGTCGCCCAGGGTGGGGTACGGTGGTGTGATCTTGGCTCATTGCAACCTCTGCCACATGGGCTTCAGTGATCCTCCTGCCTGAGCCTCCCAAGGAGCTGGTACAACAGGCATGTGCCACCATACCTGGCTACGTTTTGTGTTTTTTTTTTTTTTAGAGATGGGGTTTTGCCACGTAGCCCAGGCTGGTCTCGAAGTCCTGGACTTAAGCCTCAAACTCCCAAAGTGCTGGGTTTACAGGTGAGAGCCAATGCACCTGGCCTGAAACATTTTTAAGAACTCTATTATTTCTTATATTAGGAATGTGGGCAGGAGGTAACATCACAGCTGGTGTCAAACTGCAGGTTCCTTGGTTTTACACCTTCAAATTTGTAAATCAAGACTTTAAAAAAGCCTTTTTACCCCTTAGTAAAAGTAAAAAAAACCTTTTTACCCCTTAGCATATACCTTCGTATATGCTAAGACCTCTGTATATGCTAAGGACCAACAGCACATACTCTAACCAAACGGTCACACTTTCTAAATTTGTGAGCTCTAAATTTGTGAGCCTGGGTTTAACTGGCTCCAAAGTTCGCCCTCTTACAACTGACAGTGCTGCTTTCTAATCTGTTGGAGCGAAGAAAAATATTCTCATTCTCTCTTTTCAGTGACAATGAGAGTAAAGACGTGGAATCAGAGGACAGCCAAGGAGAGCTCCGAAGGCCAGTAACAGAAACAAGGTTACTGAATACATGAATAGCAAAGAAGAGAGCAATCCATTTTGCAGGTCTCTTCCTGTTTCCTGTATGTGCTTTCAGTGCTTCTTTTAAAGCCCTGGAAGCTGAATGTTATCTTCAGCGCTCTGGATAGGGCAAGAAAACAACAGACCTTAGATCCAAAGATCCAAAGGAAAGGGAGAAGAGACACAACCAATTCTTGCTTTAGTGAAATGCCATGGAAGGTGACAGAGCTGCTGTTAATCCCTAAAGGCAGAAATTAAATTTCTATGAGAGAAGAGGTACCCCAAATGGGCTCTGTAAAGTACACTGAGTAGTAATGAAAATAGCAATACAAAAGAATTCCAACGGCCAGGTGTGGCAGCTCACGTCTGTAATCCCAGAACTTTGGGAAGCCGAGGTGGGTGGATCACTTGAAGTCATGAATTTGAGACCAGCCTGGCCAACATGGTGAAACTCCGTCTCTACTAAAAATACTAAAAATTAGCTGGCTGTGGTGGCGCATGCCTGTAGTCCCAGCTACTCAGGAGGCTGTGACATGAGAATTGCTTGAGCCCAGGGAGCCAAGATGGTGCCACTGCACTCCAAAGGGAAATGCAGTCTCAAAAAAAAAAAAAAAAAAAGATTTCCAATAAACCACAGTTTAAAATGGGGACAGTTGTACATTAGAGAAGTAGTAATAATAATAGCTGACATTTATTGAGCACTAATTCTGCCCTACGTTCTGTTCTAATTATTTATAATCAATAAACTCATTTAATCTTTACAATCACTTATGAATTAGGCCTCATTAATAGCCCCATTTTATTTAGATGGAAAATCCTCACTAGAGATTCAGTGTCAGGGTTGAAATTCAAGTCTAGGCAGTCTGGCTCCAGGGTTCCAGATGCTGTGATCCTACTTCAGCTTACTGAGATGACAAGAGCTATTAAGTTTAAGGAACACTTATTGTGGTCCAGGCTCTGCAAAGCTTTAAATGCATCATCTTATTTAATTCTCGTAACATGGAAGACAGGTAGTGTTATTCTGCTTCACAGATTAGTACAAGTAGCTTAATAAAAGGCACATACAATAAGATCCTGAATGGGCATTTACTGCAGATGGACTCAAAAGGATGTGGTCTGACTCTCCCCCTGTTCAAAATGATCAGCCCATCAAGCAGGTGGACACACACACATTATCCACCTAAGAGGTGGAACCTCTAAAGAGGCCAGCTGGATTTCCAACCCTTTTGAGTAAAACACCAGACCTTAATGAACTTCTGTGTGCTATTAAAAATACTGTTGGTGTTGGTTGATTGAGAAAAAAGTGACGATAAATTTAATAATCGTTGTAAGTGCTAATCATAAGGGCATCTGAAGACATCTGAAAGATGTAATGTATTATTTAGGCAGTTTCAGATTCAAATATAAATTCTTAGAACACTTGCATTATCTTCATGACAAGTACTCCTCCTTCTCCTCCCTTCCTGGAATCCCTTACAGCCTTCTCTACCCTAAGACCCCTGACTAATTCAAGGAGTATCAAGATAAGGCCAAGGTAAGCAGTTCCACTGCAAAGAACTGTTATTCATGAAACTTTCAAAGACCTAACAACAATCTGGCAGCTGAGGAAAAAAAAACCCTATGATACAGTAGAAAGAGTACAGGCTTTAAGGCTGGAAAACTGGTCCAGCTATTTACAAACTTCATGACCCTGAGCATGGGATTTAACCTCTCTGAGCTTCATCTATAAAATGCAGTCTCATTAGAAAAGTATTCACTGAGCACTAAGTACACGTCAGGCAATGTGTTAGGTACCGAAAATTCAAAGATGAGTAAGATGCGGTCCCTACCTCCTAGGAATTTCCAGCATAGTGAGAAATGAAGATAGTGATGCCTATCTTGTAGGGCCATCTTGAAGATGAAGTGCAGGGTGCATTCTAAGTGCTGCATAAATGGCAGTTCTCTTTTTACAACCCATTATTTAAACAGAATGTGACACTGGTTAATTCACAGAGCAGGGTTTTTGAAGAACATAGCTGCTTATACTTTTGAAATTGATTTTTCAAGATTACTACAATAAATATGTCAACTGTAATTCTTATACTTTCTGTTGTAATTTGTTTTATGATATTTATTTATACTACAATACTTTTAGTTAGAAAAAACAAACAATTCAAAACTATAGAAATGATAATAGTTTAGTCGCTTCATATAAGCTTTATACTTGAGTTTTGAGGCTAAAACTTTTTTTTCTTGAGACAGGGCCTGGCTCTGTCGCCCAGGCTGGAGTGCAGTGGCGCAATCTTGGCTCACTGCGGCCTCTGCCTCCCAGGTTCAAGCGATCCTCCCACTTCACAGCCTCCCAAGTAGCTTGGAATACAGGTGTGCACCATCCTGCCCAGCTAATTTTTGCATTTTTTTTTTTGTAGAGATAGGGTTTCTCCATGTTGCCCAGGCTGGTCTCGAACTCCTGGGCTCAAGTGATCTGCCTGTCTCAGCCTCCCAAAATGAGGCATGAGCGGATTACAGGCATGAGCCACCGCGTCTGGCCTGAGGCTAACTGAAATGTTTGCCAAAGATTTGTTGGAACTGGTATTTTGAAATGAAAGCATCTTATACTGTGTTTAGAACATACTAGATGGTCCATAGTTGGAAGCTGCTATCATCAATATTACTACTGTTATAGCAAATTCAGAGATTCACACTGAATTTGGTTCCCACAGTTCTGCATTACTTTGAATAGTTGGTAAAAAAATTTTTTTTGTCTTAACAGATACATAAAAAGCAAAGAATTTACAAATGAAATCTTCTAAGGATGGGCTGCCAATTTTTCAGGTGTACATAGAAATGTATTTCTCCTTAGAATAGTAAGCTGGGGAGATTAATCACCTCTGGTGCAGACCTTGCTTGGGTGGCCAAGCCAACAAACCCTGCACCATTAATCTAAATGCATACTTGGCCTTCTCCTGAATCACTTTGATAAGAACAATTTGCAAAGGTGACACTGATGAGGGCCTTCAAACCAAAGAATTTCCATGTGTCCCAAACACCTCAAGTTTTCTGACAACAAAAGCTCTTCTCCCCACTTTTTCAAAGAAGCCCTTTATGTTTTTCTCAGAAAACTGCTGGCCTTGATTTTCAATCTAATTCTAATCAATGGTGTTTGCAAAGTCAGGAAAAGCCAGCTAAAACTGGCTAGAGACCTTTCTGTGGGAGCAGCAATGTGATTATGAGTGATGTAACTGGCAGCAAAAAAGGTCTGGGCCAAAGCCAGTGAAAAGTGGGGAACAGAATAGCACAAATTAGCAGGAGGGAATCAGAAGTTAGGAGAGTAAGCCATTTCCCTCCAGGCTGCTCTGGGGGAAATGCTCTGATGTTTGTAGCAGGAGGGTTTGCTTGTCAACAGATTTCAGTATTGTCAGCAACATCCAATAAACTAACGGTAATAGCAGCAATAAGTATTAACAGAATGGCCACACATGGCATGTTATCTCACTGAATCCTCATATAATCTTTATGTGTTAAATACTTTTCTCAAGGTCACAAAGTAAATGGCAAAGTTGGCATTCAGACTCACATCAGACAGATGCCACAGTCCATTATCTTAGCCACTAAACAATGTGGATGATGTGATGAGACTTGTTAATTCAAGCCTTAAGAATGCATATAAACAGTTGTTTTGGCCACAACAATGTGTTTTGGCAGGAATAAAATCAGGAGGGGGAAGGGAACTTATTTTATTTTTAGCAAATTGCCCAAGGTCATATAACCACTAAGCAGTGCCACTGATTCACTTCATCAACTATATGATCTCCCATCACTCTGCACTGCCTTCCACAGCAGATTCCTAAGAAAAGCAAATAGATACAACATGATAAAACCATCATATAACTTCTCAAAATGCCTAGTGAGGACTGTTACAGCCTCACAAATCCAAGGGGAGAGCTCTGCAGCAGAAGGCAAAGAGAGTTAGGGTACGCATGGTAACGCTGGCCAGGTGCGGTGGCTCATGCCTGTAATCCCAGCACTTTGGGAGGCCGAGGCTGGTGGATCACTTAAGCTCAGGAGCTTGAGACCAGCTGGGCAACACAGCGAAACCCCTACCTCTACAAAAAAATACCAAAATTAGCTGGGCGTGGTGAAGTGTGCCTGCATTCCCAGCTACTTAGGAGGCTGAGATGGGAGGATGGCTTGGGCCCAGGATGCAGACGTTGCAGTAAGCCGAGATCATGCTACTGCATTCCAGCCTGGGCGACAGAGCCAGACCCTGTCTCAAACAAAACAAAATGAAACAAAACAAAACAAAAACATGGTAACTGACTAAAAACTCACCATCTATATAGTCAAAGGATCAGAAATGTTCACTCTGGCATACACAGATGACTGTGTATGGAATTAAATATAAGAAAACAAAAATTATCTAATTTTTCATTCATGCATCTTTGATGCCTACGCCAGAACATGGCAGAATGGAAGCTTAACAAAAGATTGCTGAAGAAGGGCCAGGCGTGGAGGCTCACGCCTGTAATCCCAGCACTTTGGGAGGCCGAAGCGGGCAGATCACAAGGTCAGGAGTTTGAGACCAGCCTGGTCAATATGATGAAACCCTGTCTCTACTAAAAATACAAAAATTAGCCAGGTGTGGTGGTGGGCGCCTGTAGTCCCAGCTACTCAAGAGGCTGAGGCAGGAGAATCGCTTGAACCTGGGAGATGGAGGTTACAGTGAGCCAAGACTGCACCACTGCACTCCAGCCTGGGTGAAAGAGCGAGACTCAGTCTCAAAAAAAAAAAAAAAAAAAAAAAGATTGCTGAAGAAATGAATAACTGTTAGACAGCCTCAATCATAATTACAAACAGATCCAAGTCTGTAGACAGGATTTCTGATATCAGATGGGTAGCTGGACACAACTGGCATGACAGCTAAAAATCTCAGCTGGGCTGTTTGAGGGAAATTGCAGACCTCTGAGGAATTCCTCCGAAGAATCACTGAAAAGTGTGCTGCGAGGGGCAAGGGACAGAGACAATGCAACTGCTCAAGTTCCATAAAGGACAACAATCTTTAAGATGTGTGCAGTCATTTACCACAAAGGACTGGGCCACAAGTGTATACTAAGAGCCTTCTGTATGTCAAGTTCTGTGTGAGAGGCTGAAGACAGAAAGAACAGGACTAGTAAGTGCCCAAGGGGGCACTTACAGTCTAGTAAGATGATGTGTTCTGCAGGAAGAGAGAGAAAGGCCACAAGGACTAATGTCAGACAGACACCCGAGTTTGAACTTCCAATTCTGTGAGTAACTAGCCAAGTTACAGCTGTTCTTTGTGCTTCAGTTTCTTCATCTGTAAAATGAAGGTTATTATACCACATGGGTTGTTGGGAGGATTAACTGAAATAAAGTTTATGAAGGTAAGTGGTACTTCCTTTCCTCCCTGATAGATATCTAAAGTCAGCTGTAAGTCATACAAAATTGCCAACATAATAAATGCTCATCTCTCATTTCTACTATTCTGCTGGCAATTCATTGAGCAGTGCCCCAAGGACATCACTTGGCACAGGATACTGTAATTTAATGAGTTTTTAAAATCCAAACTGAGATTACTGGGTTAAACAGCAAGCACATTAAAAAAGTCTTGGCATATACTTTGCCATTTCCATTCCTGCTTGGTACATTTTCCACTACAATCTCTGCATCTTTAAGAACTGAAAAGAGTTTTCTGTTGGTTTAAAAAGGGCAAAACTTACTGTGCACTTCTTTGACTACCACCAAGGTTTTTACATCTACTGTTACGTTTCCTACATTATTTTTACATGCAAAGAACAGCCTGTCATCTCTATAATTCAAAAACCTAGGTTTTTCAGAACAACCAATATTTCCCAAAAGATAAGATTACGAAATCAAAATACCGTATTCATTTTGAGAGAGCAAAAAAAAAAAGTTTCTAGTGATGCCAAAGAATGGTGCAGACCACCACAGGACAAGATAAAACTTTTTTTTTTTTTTTTTTTTTTGGTAAAGGAATATCTAAAATGATCTGACCCAAATGCATAAATATATTTGCGCCAATTTTTACTGCTGAGTACATAATCGTGTTTGCTTTCTGGCCCATGAGGCCAGAAAACATAACGATGGGCAGGGTAAATTAAGAAACATACTCACTGTGGCATGTGAGATGGTCAGAATCCCATTCTTGACAGAACACTTCCTCCTCTGCCATACTTTCCGGATCCTAAGGAGGAAGTCAAACACAGCTAGATATAGTATCTGATTCACTCTGGGACATGCGACGATACAGTATGATACGTAATAATAATTACAAAATAACTTCCCCAAACCAAAAAATCCAACCCCCCAAAAAAAATCCTGGTTGCCTTTTATTATCCCAGGTGGAAGGCAATTCACACAAGTAGCCATGTACAAGGATGCTCATTACAGCATTGCTTTTTAATTTTTTTTTTGAGATGGAGTCTTGCTCTGTTGCCCAAGATAGAGTGGTGCAGTGGCATGATCTCGGCTCACTGCAACCTCCATCTCCCGGGTTGAAGCGATTCTCCTGCCTCAGCCTCCCGAGCAGCTGGGATTATAGGCTCCTGCCACTGCGCCCGGCTAATTTTTTTATTTTTAGTAGAAATGGGGCTTCACCATCTTGGCCAGGCTGGTCTCGAACTCCTGACCTCATGATCCACCAGCCTTGGCCTCCCAAAGCGCTGAGATTACAGGTGTGAGCCACAGCGCCTGGCCAGCACTGCTTTTTAAATATATATATGTATATATATATATATATTTTGAGACAGGGTCTTGCTCTGACATCCAGGCTAGAGTACAGTGGCATAATCATGGCTCACTGCAGCCTTGACTTCTCAGACTCATATGATCCTCCCACCTCAACCTCCAGAGTAGCTGGGACCACAGGCACACCCCACCATGCCTGGCTAATTTTTACATTTTTTGTAGACAAGGTTTTGCCATGTTGCCCAGAATGGTCTCAAACTCCTGGGCTCATGCGATCTGCCCGCCTCGCCCTCCCAGAATGCTGAAATTACAGGTGTGAGCCACTGTGACTGGCCGTGGCACTGCTTTGGACAGTAAAAATGGGAAATAGAAACAATAATAATCTAACAGCAGGAGACTCAATAAATGAATGACAGGTACTACAATGATATAATAATAACTCCTCTCTAGGAAGGGGACCCAAACCTGTCGGGGGTGGTGTTAATTAAGTAGTTTTCAACCATATCTGTGAATCTTTCATAAGAATGTTCAATTGATTACTTTTGTTATTAATAATTGATTTTTAAAAATTAAGAAAGTGGTTGGGCATGGTGGCTCATGCCCGTAATCCCAGCACTCTGGGAGGCTGAGGTGGGAGGACTGCTTCAGCCCAGGAGTTCAAGACCAGCCTGGACAACATAGGGAAATCCCATATCTACAAAAAATAAAAATTAAAGTTAAGAAAGTAACTCAAGAAGTCTGCCACGCAAGGAGCGAGGGGTGAACTGCCTCGGGATGTACAGGACAAGCTTAGCCAGGGCTCAAGAATGCATCATCATTTTTGGTAACTCATACACCACCCCTTTAGGGGTCTTCCAGAGACAGAATGGTGCCTCAGAGCCCCGAGAAAAAACTGTTCATGATTCACAAAGGGAAGTAAATGGTGACCAAATCATTCACAAATAGTTAGTAACAAGTGATAGACATTTTGAAAAATGTGATTTGATGATATTGAAGGATAAAAAAAGCCAAAGAGAACGAATTAAAACTTGGAAGAGTTTTGTGTGTGTGAAGCTCCAGGCACAGACGAGACTGCATGTGTGGTAGATCTGCGTGTGTGCAGGTAGATGCAAATGCACTAGTTGAGACTAACTACTTCCATCAGATAAGAAGAAATGGGCAGGGAACAGTGATTCCCTAGGCTGGAAGTAAGTTTTGAAGGCCTTCTGTTGCTGTGGAAACAAATGACATCAGGAGACCACTGTAGCTTTCCCAGGCGTTTAAAACAGTATCATCTTGTGTTTTTCTTTTCCTTCTTAAATTAGTCCTCTAAGAAAGCTGCCACAACACAAATTTAAAACCATCTCTAAACACAAATAATATTGTGCATTTAACTACTAGAAGCACAGTTTGTTCTAAAGCATGCTTCACAGAAGGAAGTAAGAATCTGACACCATCTAACATACTGTATTCAAAATGCTAGCCTTGCTGAGGAGGTAATTTAACTACTAATTGATAAACCATTCTCAAATAAGAGCTAAATCACATACTTTCTTCTAGAAGTACTGACCAGGGAAATGTCTGATTAGAGGTGGCATCTCTCAACTAATCAGAGCCACATTTGGTTAATGTGACTAACTCTCTGCAAGTAGTTTTGCATCCATCTTACTCTCACAAGAGCCTGCTAACATAGGTGAGGCATCCCTGTATACACTAAGCCAAAACCAGTGTCATCCTAAATATCAAACACTCAATCCACCAATCAAACTATTCAACCTTCAGGAATAGTTTAAAGTCTCAGTTTATCCATTTTATTAAGTCTTTACTCATTAGTTTTACTTACACATGTATATTATGGAAACAATACACACACACGCGCGCGCACACACCCCTTCTCTTCTGCTGCTAATAAAGCCAAGGAAAGTAACACAGAAGCATTATTCTGGGTTGACAGAGACTGTGACTGAGGCACTTTCAGATCGCCAGAGGAAAGGGAACAATCTTGAGATATCTCCTGGCACAGTTGAGAGCAGTATTGCCCGATCTTTTGTGTGCGAGAGAGACAGGGTGTCACTTTGTAACCCAGGCTAGAGTGCAGTGGTGCGATCATGGCTCACTGCAGTCTTGACCTCCCAGGCTCAAGCGATACTCCCATCTCGGCCTCCTGAGTAGCTGGGCCTACAAGCATGTGCCACTACGCCTGGCTAATTTTTGTAGAGATAGGGTTTTGCCATGTCGCCCAGGCTGGTGGGCTCACGTGATCTGCCGGCCTCGGCCTCCTGAAGTGTTGGGATTACAGGCATGAGCCACTGCGCCCAGCCAGCACCTGATCTTTGTGAACATTTTGATAGCTTCTATTCCCAAGACTTCTATGGACTAGACTGAATTGCTGTGATCTCCCCCACTCTCTGTACTGAAAGCTTTACAAATGCTCCAGTCTGCATAGCTCCTGAATGGACATACCAAAGACTCTTGGCATCTGGTGCTCACAGAGAGTGCCACACACGATTACTGATTATGCCATGCTAGAATCTTACAATTCCAGAAAAGAAAATTCTATTAGAAAATGGTCTCGTATAAATAGATAATTCCAACTTTGATGCCAGATCACTTGAGCTTTGATCCCAGCGCGATCTCTAGCTATGTGACTTTGCTCATGTTATTTGACCTCTTGGAGACTCATTTTCCTTTTCTGTATTACAAAGACAGTAATGCCCACTTTCGTACATACAATGAGAAAATATAATAAAGCAATTGCTCCTTTGTCTCTCAATAATTGCCTCTGGTCCATAAAGTTTTAAAAAATTATTTTTATAATCCTTCAAGTAACAAAGAGCATTCCAAAGCTAGGGTCAAAAATTACTAACGCAAATAATACTTCAGAGAAAAATCACAGGACATATCAGTGGTCATTGTTTGCAAATGAGTCTGTTTTCATGTGTAAGCATTTCAATTTTTTACTCTTCCACAGAAGTCACAAGCAACTCCAGGTTATTAGTGCTCATCTTTGCTATCTGTGCAATTATTAGGAGGTGGAACCACCTGACTTCCAATCTCCTTTCCAACTCTATGATCCAACAGCTCTGTCTGTATCTCTTTCCAACAGACTGCAGTCAAAGTGAGGGTGAGGACCATATCTCATTTATGTTTTACCTCCAGCATCTAGCAGGCTGCCTCATACGCTAGAGTATTTCATCTATGTGTGTGGAATGAGTACATGAAGGAAAAGAACAAAAGAACGAAGAAGTCAAGGGGGTGAATTTGTGCCAGTTTATGCCTTGCATATCCTTAGAGTGATAACAGCAGCAGTGGCCCCTTTGAAAAACAAAGGGGAGATACCCTGGCATTAAGTCAGAAGACCCAGGTTCAAATTTGAGTGTTCATACTTACTGTCCATATGATCTTAGTCAAATTATTTAATCCCTCTGTAAAAGATGTCAAATGAGATGAGTGAGCAGGCACCTGGGTGTGTGGCAGGCATACACAGGTGCTCTCAAGATAATTTACTTGAACACTTTAGGGTTTGAACTATGCAACACTTAAGAAAAGACTGTTGATCTTCCTTGGATATACAGATTTTAACCGCTTCACTTAGAATTAGGCAATTCTAATTTCAAGAAGATCATTGTGATTTCGGGACAGTAGTGTTAAAAAACGACTTTTATACTTTTGCTTCAATAGATATGTAATAGTACACTGTTGCTCATAATGGAACACAATATTAACTTTTCGTTTGATGACAGAACAGGTCACATTTCCAAGAGATGTCTGTACCACAGATGGTCAGGGAAGAACAAGGAGCTGAGCCTGAGGCTTTTCAGCAAGCTAAGCTATGGAATTTACAATTTATGTACACTTGATCTCATGCAGTTTGGACTAGCATTTGGTCACCATTCTAGAGCCCAGTTTAAATCCGTGAATTGTTAGTTGGGATTTCTTTTCTCCTTTTACTTTCACAGCAGGATTAAGCTAACTGATTCTACAATGAGCCAGATGCTGGACGAGGGGTGATTTTCTTTCTCTACACCCCATATCAGCAAGTCCTGCTGCCCCTGCCTCCATTATCCACAACTGACCACTTCTTACCCTCTCTTCTGCAGTTCCCCTGGCCTCATCATCAGCTCCCATATAGGTTTCTGATGCAGCCCTCCCTCTAACTGGTCTCCTTGTTTCTGTGCTTTCACCCTCCATGACTCTGCTTTGCTTGGTAGTCAGAGAGAAGCTTCCAAAACATGTTGGATTATGTCACTCTTGTGCTCAAAACCCTCTAATGATTCCCCACCTCACGGAGTGGTTCCCTGTCCCTCTGACCTTATCTCCTATGACCTCCTGGCTTGCTCACTACATTGAACTCTCAAGTATTTGTCACCATGAGATGCATGCTCCTGACTACTTCCTCTTCTCCCAGGTATCTGCGTAGATTTCTCTCACTTCCTTTGCTCAAACATCAACTCGATAAAGTCTTCCCTAATCACCTGTATAATAGCAAGAACCACTCCCATCCCCCACACCACCCGCATCTCTTGCTTGATCTTTCTCCTTAGCACTAATTACCATCTGATCTACCATATATTGAGTATTTTTTGTCTCTTTCCTTCCTTAGAATGTCAGCTCTATCAGGGCCAGATTTTCTTTTGTTCAATGCTGTATTCTCAGGGCCTAGAAGAGTGAGTCCTAGACATACAGCAGGACTCAAAATATCTTTGTTGAATGCATGAGTAGAATAATAAGCAAAACAGTCAATGACCCCAGAAATTTAGAAGAGAAATATTTATAATTTTAACAAACAAATTACAATAAAAAATGTACATGTCTCAGATTAAGCCAAGGAGTACGTAACCACAAGTAATCAGAAAACAAGGAGCTTTCTTTTAAAAAAACAATGACAATAGGCCAGGCACAGTGAGTCATGCCCGTAATCCCAATACTTTGGGGGACCAAGGTGGGAGAATTTCTTGAGGCCAGGAGTTCAAGACCAGCCTGGGCAACAAAGAGGGACCCTGCTTATATTAAAAAAAAAAAAAAATTATCCAGGCATGGTGGCATGTGCCTATAGTCCCAGCTACTCAGGAGGCTGAGGTGGTAGAATCGCTTGTGCCCAGGAATTGGGAGGCTGTAGTGAGCTGTGATGGTGCCACTGTACTCCAGCCTGGAAGACAGAGCAAGGTCCTGTCCCCTCCCTCCAAAAAGACAATTATTAAAGGGAATAATGAAGATTCTACTTATGCACTTACTGTGAAGCAGAATCATTTGTTTAAGCAACAGAAAAGAAGCCTCATGTGGCAGGATCAGGGGAGAAAATGGAACAAGATGAGGTGGGACAGGAAGGCAGGGTTGAGATGCTATATGCAAAGGGAAGCCGCTGGAGTATTTTAAGCAGGTGAATGACATCATATGCTTTATGATTTTTTTTTTTGTCTCGCACTGTTGCCCAGGCTGGAGTGCAGTGGTGCAATCTCAGCTCACTGCAAGCTCCGCCTCCAGGGTTCGCACCATTCTCCTGCCTCAGCCTCCCAAGTAGCTGGGACCACAGGTGCCTGCCACCATGCCTGGCTAATTTTTTGTATTTTTAGTAGAGACGGGGTTTCACCGTGTTAGCCAGGATGGTCTCGATCTCCTGACCTCGTGATCCGCCCGCCTCGGCCTCCCAAAGTGCTGGGATTACAGGCGTGAGCCACCGCGCCCGGCTGTGCTTTATGATTTTTAAAAGACCACTCTAATTGCTGTGTGAAGGTGAACTGCAGAAAAAGCAGAATGAGCGATACAAAGAGACCAGTTAGGAGGCCGCTGAATACTCCAGGAGAGACAGCAGCAGCTCACCCTAGAGCAGGGGCTGAGGGGATGGCAAGAGTATATTACTTTCAGAGTTAGAAATGGAAGAGTTTTTGCCAGATTGGCTATAATACAAGAGGCAAAAGAGGAGTCAAGGGTGACACCCAAGGTTGGGTGGCCTGGTGAGCAATCAGGCAGAGAAAACTGCAGTGAATAAAAGGGAAGAGGGGCCGGGCACGGTGGCTCACACCTATAATCCCAGCACTTGGGGAGGCTGAGGTGGGCAGATCACGAGGTCAGAAGATCGAGACCAACCTGGCTAACATGGTGAAATCTCGTCTCTAGTAAAAATACAAAAAATTAGCCGGGCGTGGTGGCAGGCACCTGCAGTCCCACCTACTCGGGAGGCTGAGGCGGGAGAATGGCGTGAACCCAGGGGAAAAAAAAAAAAAAAGTGGAGAGGTGGGTGGGTATGAGGTCAGCACTTGCCTGCTGCATGTGCTACTCAGTAGCTGCCTTCCTATAATTGCACGTTACAAGACAGAAGTGCCATTTAGGGACCACAGAGCAATTACTGTTTCTTCTAAAGAGAGCTGGTCAAATCTCGGATTTACTTGAAGAAAACCAATGTGCTAAAGGTCTGCAGCTAGCGTATTATAAAATTTTAAGTGTGTTTCCCTATATGAGAGACTGGAAACATTTTCTAGGTTAATCACACGCTGAGACACTGGGCTGGGCTCATACATACCCGTCACTTTTCTTTAGCAGGTACCCCTTCTTTTCACTGCCATATTCCTTATTGCCCTGGAGCTGATGCATGCTGTATCCTCCTTGCCGGCTCTGAGAATCCTAGGAAAGAAAAACTACAGATTAAACAAAAACTAGAGACAATTCTCACATCTTTGATTCTATTCTGCCATTGAGCCTTTGGCACTGGTCTGGGTCTAAGGGAATTATGGAACTTTAAGAGCTGTCAGGTCCTTTCCTTTATTTTAGAGGAGGAAACAGGGCAGCTAAACACTTGCCAGAGTCACAAAGCAAGTCCGAGGCAGAGCTGGGGTCTGGGTCTCTGATTTCTAGTTCAAAACCCACCTCTACTCTGAACTGAATTCAAACAAGCACAATGCACTGGTAGACAGACTACTGTAAGACTGAATCCAGTTTACACTAGCGGCAGAGGCAAACACAGGAGGGACTGGAAAAAATGAAGTGGACCAGAAAATAAAGTCCATGCAAGCCAAACATGTTCTTCCCTTAGGCTGTACCTTTCTCCCTTTACACATTCTGCCAATATGCCCCCAAATAAAAGGGGAACCTTCTAAGCGAGGTTTTAACAATTATTATGTCTCTCATTTTGTAATTAGTGCTCTGTAAAATATACCTATAACCACATTTTTTAAATTAAGACAATTCTACAGCAGTGAAAAGTGTATGATGTCGTGGAGGTTGACAAGGGCCAAACCAACAACATAGATGTAAAAAAGGTTGATTTATTATTAGCATTCCACTGATATTTAACCATAGTTTCTAAGGACTACATGACTAGAAACAGCCATTACATTACGAAAACGTAAGAAATAAAATCAACAACGTTGAACTGCAGAATGAGAACATGGTCTTTAGACATACAAGTAGGACAATATATTCTCATAAAAAGTATTGACTTACTCTCCTAGACTTCGATCAGGAAGGGCAAAAGAAACAGAGAAAAAAGGCAGAACATTTGAAAATATAGTTAATTTCATTGAAAATGTTATCCATAATTTAAGCATTTTATATAATGTACACAGAAAATATCACTGTAAAGATAATACCAGAAAACACATACACCTCTAGATTCAGGATAAACTTTGGGTGACAGGACAATCAAATGTCTGTATTTATCAGGTTTTATTTCAGGTCATATGGCGTGAGAACAGAAACACGGCTAAATAGAAGAATGTGAGGCACACACACATTTTAGGAAGATAAAATGGTTGACAAACCTCAAATGTGTATGTATAGGGAATCAATACCTCAGTGAAACCCAAAATGAATTATTCAGAAAATCTAGGAATAGCCACAAATTGTAGCAGGACTTTTTTTTTTTATTTTTCCCCAAGGGAAAAGAACTTAAATATATCCAGTTCATAAACAACACCTGAAATGTGATAGTGTCGAGGTAAGCTGAACCAACCACTGGCTATTTACTGACTTGTGTACGAAATACCTTTAAGGCCAGGATGGCTTCTTTCTGACACTCAGGATCCTTTTGGGCCAAGTAATGTATGTTCAGTGATGCAAAAAGTAACAATCAAAGGAAAATCATAGATTCCGTGTTCAAAAGCATGTCCTGAATACCTCCTAAAAGCCAGGTATTAAGGACCCTGAGTATACAACATAAGCAAGCCCTGGCTTTGACATGGACGCTCACACTCTCACCATATCACTGTCCTGCTCTCTTGTGTAGGTAACTGGGAGCTTACTGTACACTTAACCAGGCAAGCTGACTCACATTAAAGAGGTTACAAACTTGAGTTATTTTCTATTTGAATAATTTCTCTGTTTATAACTGGCCAGATTCCCTCCATATGAAACATTTAATTGGACAATATTAATCATTTGGGAGAGATGAGGCATGGACTTGAATCTAGGATTTTCTTGCAAAATTCTCCCTAAATATTTCCTTTTAAAAAATACATATGTATGTATTTATTTTTGAGACAGGGTCTTGCTTTGTTGCCCAGGCTGAATGCAATAGTGTGATCACAGCTCACTGCGGCCTGAACCTCCCAAGCTGAAATGAGTCTCTTGCCTCAGCCTTCTGAGTAGCTGGGACTACAGGTGTGTGCTACCATGTCAGGCTAATTTTTGCTTTTTTGTAGGGATGGGGTTTCACTGTGTTGCCCAGGCTGGTCTTGAACTCCTGGACACAAGCAATTCTCCTACTTTGGCCTTCCGAGGTGCTGGGATTACAGGTGTGAGCACCATGCTCGACCTAAATGTTCACTTTTAATCAGGGCCTATAGCCTTGAATTCTATAGTAATGTGGTTCACTAAGTCCTCCCTAATAGATATTTTCACACTTTCTAAATGGAGGTAGGACTGAGGGACTGTACTAAATAGCAGACAAGCAAGAAGAGCAGCCTTCCCCTACCAATACCTCCAGCAACAGTCCCTAGTAACAACAGTAGTAACAGGTTTTTGTTTTGTTGTTGTTTTTTAAGAGAGGCAGCAGTGTGTTCATAATCCTAATGAAGAAAAATGGATTGGGTTGCAGGGAACTGAGGCATGAGACAAAACAAGAGGCAGGGATTAAAGAAATCCACAGGGCTTTCTGCTTTAATCCAACAAAATCACATGAAAATTACTCAATTATGAATTTGGAGTCAGGGATCTCTGCCCTATCTGTATCTTCCGGAAACATTAAAAACATGGCCAGGCGCAGTGGCTCACGCCTGTAATCCCAGCACTTTGGGAGGCTGAGGCGGGTGGATCATGAGGTCAGGAGATCGAGACCATCCTGGCTAACACGGTGAAACCCCGTCTCTACTAAAAATACAAAAAATTAGCCGGGCGTGGTGGCGGGTGCCTGTAGTCCCAGCTACTCAGGAGGCTGAGGCAGAAGAATGGCGTGAACCCAGGAGGCGGGGCTTGCAGTGAACCGAGATTGCGCCACTGCACTCCAGCCTGGGCGACAGAGGGAGACTCCGTCTCAAAAAAAAAAAACAAAAAAAAAAAACAAAATCTAAAATTTCCCTGTATACTGGTGCTCACTCATAACCCTCTTCCTTGGAACCCTTGTTACGGAACTAGACTTCTCTTCATCTGCCCACATAATTCCTAGGTCTGTCCAAATACTTTAAAACTATGTATCTCTCGTGGTAGTTTTCTTTTTGGCACATTTGTTAAGTTTTCAAATGGGCCTAACACTGCCACATGTATTATACTGGAGTTGGCAAAGGCCTGTGACAATGAGATATCTCTCAAGCCTTTCATGCCTTTCCTCTATCAGAGAATGGCTCCCACATGTGGCAGGAAAACAAAAACAAAAACAAAAATGGATGTCTCACTACTAGGCACTCAATCAAAAACAAGCAACTATGTATCTCTAATCTTAACCTTTGCTAACCTTTAAAATAAAACACTAAGTTTAAAAAATAAAAATACTTCTTTTAAACAAGGATTCAGACACTAACAACTTATAAAAACGATTATATTCTGTAAATGTATCATTAAGACGTTCCTTATATATTTATTACTAGCTTAAGTAAACCTTAAATTCTGAATAACAAACTCCTCGGAGTGAATGTGCTTGCTTTACATCAAACTAATATGCTTTTAAAGATGAATAAAGTGGCTAAACTCCAGGGTTTGACCTCATTAAACTGAGCAGGAAGGAAGCAGTATGTTTCAGAAGTTTAGTATCAACAATCCTAAATTAACTATGAATGAGTTTCATGGCTTAATAAAGTCACACCAATTATTACTTGTGCTCTTTGAGAAATGATGGCCATTCAGCTTGCTAAGCAGGGCACTCTAGACAAATGCAAAGAGGATTTTCTTTCCTGAGAAAGTAGATACTGGACATTTATTAACATTAACAACAATTTAAAAACTGACACACTGAAGGAATGAAATAGGTTCTGAATCCTTTGATAGTGTAACGGAAATTATGTATTCAGGAAACAGAAAAACTCATTTGGGCAAAAACATAAAACATAAACAATGAACTTAAAACCTTTTTAATTTCCTATTCTCTATTAGTATAGACAAATCACTTTCTTATTTGAAAACCTTATTAATGTATAAAATGTATTATTAAGAGGTAGAGTCTCAAATCTTTTAAAAGTGCAAGCAATTATACATTCATTGATTTAATGGGGCTATAAATGTTTCTGGTATCCAATTTAAAACTAAACCTCTACTACAGAAGCCTAAAATTTCTAATGCAAGGTATCAATGGAGTGGGCAAAAGATTCCTTCTGTTTCATTTTTCTAAATATTTGAATAGTTTTCTGGGACCAGGCTACAGGACAGATACTGTGACATGAGTAAAACAGAAACAAAGAATCTGTCAAACCCGCAAACGATAATGTGATGGGGTTTTGAGTCCATAAGTGAATTCAAACAAAACAGGTGTAATTTTTGGAATAATTCTGTATATCCTAAATATGACTTATCACCATTTAAAATACTTTCAGGCCAGGCGCAGTAGCTCATGCCTGTAATCCCAGCACTTTGGGAGGCTGAGGCAGGCAGATCACTTGAGGTCACTTGAGGAGTTCGAGACCAGCCTGGCCAACATGGTGAAACCCCGGTCTCTACTAAAAACGTAAAAATTAGCCAGGCGTGGTGGTACATGCCTGTAGTCCCAGCTACTTGGGAGGCTGAGGCATGAGAATCACTTGAACCTGGGAGGCAGAGGCTGCAGTGAGCGAGATTTGTACCACTGCACTCCAGTCTGGGCGACAGAGACTCCGTCTCAAAAAAACCAAAACAAAAACCTACTTCCAACTCTAAAAATAGTTATATAGCAAATAGTTCTTTTGTAGATTAAGCTATTACAAAAGCTTAATATAATTTCATAGAACATTTATTTGCTAAGACAATAAAAACTTAATAGAAAAAAATGAGTTTGCTGAAATTCCAGGGATCCTATTCACAACTAAAATTCTTGGAACTTTCTTTAATGGAGCCAAGTTAGAACCCGGTGGGGGTGAGTAGGCTAAATGATTTGTTGGGTGCTTTTGATTCCTCAGTTAATCTTTAAGATTACTTGACATTCTTTTCAAATAGTACCATGATCAGAACTCTCTGTGGATGGTCTCCTCTCACATTTAATCTCAGTCATGAAAAATCACTATCTTCTAAACATATTCTGCAATGAGTGATGATAAACAGCATGAGAAAGGAACAGGCATGTTGTGAAAGATCAATGTATTACTTGTAAAACTCTGTGATGCAAGGTACTAATGAAAACTCATCATTTATTAATCTGGGGTGGGGTTAAATCAAATCATGTGCATTTCATCATGTACACATTCCTTTGGCTTATATGCAACTTTGTTCTTTAGCTAGCATGAGCAGAATACTTAAGTCTCCACGCAAAACAAAAAGGGGTTGTAACAGTCCTCCTCTTTATTTTTCAAGAAAGCTTCCATATGTAGGAAAGAGGTGATACTGTGTGACAAAACAAAGGTAGGGAGTGGTTAAGTACATACAGTAAGTAAAACAACAATAAACAAAAAAACCCCAAAAAACCTCACAATATTCTCCCAAGACTGAAATCTACCACCCCGTACTCCCTTCTACCTGGGTCTTTTTAATGCTCTTACACTGAGAAATCATTCAAAGAGACCACATTTCTCCTAGGATTTATATGTCAGTAATAAGCACCTTCAAAGGGCATGCATGGCATATCTGTGCTTCGGTCTGAAGTCTACTGGGGGTCTAATACTTGGAAATTCTTGTAAATCACAGTCAGAGGCCTCAAACCACAGGTGCAGTCACTGCCTGAGACTGAATGACATGGATGCAGAAACTGCCTTAGTGTACACAGATGTTCCTGGCCACTCTGCCTACTCCACAGGTTAGCAGATGCCTAGTGTTACAGTGCTATAGACTTCTCTCACTTGACCAATCCCCAGTGCATATACCTGGATTTGGAGAACCAGAAAAATAGAGGCTTATATTCACTCAATAAAGAAAACCTTCAGGGTTGCTTTAAAAGATTAGTGTCACTAGTGCAGGGCTTCCCATGTTTTATGGGAGTTGTTTTGTTTTAGACTCATAAACCCCTTTCAGAAATTTTAGAAATTAAAATAAGTGAACTTGCTATTGTTGTGATAGTATTTAAAAACTGACTATAAAAATGCTGTATTTCATGTTATTATTATTAAATATTGCTCTTAATTTTTTTTTTGTTTGTTTGTTTGAGGCAGGGTCTTCCTCCATTGCCCAGGCTGGAGTACAGTGACACAAATACAGCTTACTACAGCCTCCACTTCCTGGGCTCCTCAGCTTCCCTAGTAGCTGGGACTACAGGCACATGCCACCATGCGTGGCTAATTTTTCAAAATTTTTTGTAGACACAGGGTCTTACTTTGTTGCCTAGGCTGGTCTCAAACTCCTGGGCTCAAGTGATCCTCCCACCTTGGCCTCCCAAAATGTTTGGATTACAGGCAAGAGCCACTGCTCTTAAATTTAACCCATAATTTCACAACAAAAACAGGCACGTTTTTAATTTCTCCCAGAAAACAAATGGTGCTTACTATTTAATTTATCCTTATCACGAAGTCTACGTCCCTTAGTACAACACCCAAGGTCCTCCGTAGTCAGGTCTGAGTTTTTACCTCAGAAACTGCATTTCTGACTCCTCTACCCATCCTGCCCCAAAATGTCTGCAGCCCCTTGAATATGCTGGGGAGTTTTCCATCTCTGGGTCTTTTAGGTTTCTGTCTGGCTGCAGTCATCTTCCAATGTATCTCTAATAGTATCCATACCACTTTAGGCATGATGGATTGTTCATATGGCTGACTAGATAATGAGCTACTAGATGAAAGGGACTAAAGCTTAGTACCTAGAACTGTGCCTGGCACACAGCAGGTGTTAATGAAATGTTTGAACAAATGACATTTATAACTAAGGATCTGTGCTGCATTCATCCAGCCTCTACCATGCATTCTATGCTCTTTCAATATCCAAGGACCAACTCACCTCAAATTTCCTAATTGTGGGGCAAAGCTTCTGTAGGATTCTGCATCAAAATATTTCCCTGGCAAATGAGACATGCCTGTTTTGGCTGCCCAGAAAGACAGAAGTGGTCTAAAGAGGAAAGTTGTAGAATGTACTATGTTTCAGCATATGCTCCTGAAGTGCATGTCTTCAAAACTAGGATTGAAAATCTATAGTCATGGGGCTGGGCACAGTGGCTCATGTCTGTAATCCCAGAATTTTGGGAGGCCGAGGTGGGAGAATTGCTTGAGTCCAGCAGTTCAAGACCAGCCAGGGCAACATGGTCAAACTCCATCTCTACAAAAAATAAACAAAAATTATCCAGGCATGGTGGCATGTGCCTGTAGTCCCAGCTACCTGGGACACTGAGGTGGAATGGTTGAGGTCAAGGCTGCGATGAGCCATAAGTGTGCCTGCCGCCGCACTCTAGCCTGGGTGACAGAGTGAGACCCTGTCTCAAAAAAGTAAAGAAAAAAGAAAAAAAAAATCCAGAGTCATGGAATTGGATACCCAGAACATCTTTCCTATAAGCAAGGAAAAGGAACTAAAATACAGTTTCTACATGGGGCTTATGGTAGGTACATACTTGCATATTATATATCACTGTGCCTGTCTTGCAGATCAGGAAACACAAAGGGTATTACAAGCAGCCTTACCTACACTGTTAGCCCTGTTGTAAACATGTAAACCACTTACTTCTTTCTGATCAAGTTGAAGAGAGGATTTTATTAAGTCTCGGAGTGCAGTTAGCTGTTTCTTTTCTTCATCCTGGGTCTGTTTTATCTATGAAAAAAAAATTACTTCTATTACTTACCATTTACACTTTCACAGGCAGAGTTTAATTTATCCAAAAATACCACTCATCAAAATTCTATTATATAGTTGGTTTTCTTACTAAAAGTCCTTTATACTGTCTCATTTTTGATATGATATTTCTCATCTTATAAAAGCAGCAGTGGGTTTTGAAATTAGTGAATAATGCAACATGCATTCTTATTAAATAACCTATCTAAGCTAGATAGTTAACTCTGAAGTACTATTCTAAACAGCTTGAGAAATATCATTGAGATTATTTGCTTCTGGTTTTTCAAAGGGTGGTAATGAAAATACCATAATGTGATTAAATGGTCCAGGAGAGAATCCTAAGAATGACCAGGAGTCTAATGGGCCAATGCATACATCAAAGTTTACATAGCATGAAATGGGGACAAGGGATCAGTGCTGCTTTTTTTAACCACTTGGGACTTAACTGTAACCTGAACCATGTTAACTACTAAAAGAAAATCAGAAAAAATACATAGCTATGCATTTTTAAAGTTATATAAAAGGCATTCTTTGTAATTATAAAACTTTGTTTGAGGATATTTACTCATACTCATAATATATACGCTTTTATTTACCCCCAAATGATTTTTGGGCAACAACTTTACCATTTCTAATATATACATTTAGACCTAGACACTAAAAAAAGGGAGATAATATAAAACATGCAAAACAAAACAAAACAAAACAAAAACCCTTATAAATCAAAGCCATGGTGGCTCACGCTTGTAATCCCAGCACTTTGGGAGGCCAAGGCGGGTGGATCACTTGAGCTCAGGAGTTCAAGACTAGTCTGGGCAACACAGTGAAACCCCATCTGTACCAAAAGGCTGAGGCACGAGAATTGCTTGAGCCCAGAAGGCGGACGTTGCAGTGAGCCAAGATCGTGCCACTGTACTCCAGCCTGGGCGACAGAGTGAGACTCTGAAAAACAAAAACAAAAACAGAAACAAACAAAAACCCCCAAAAACTCTATAAACCTGCCTATTCAGAGTCAATTTTTATCCTTCCACAATCATGCATTCTTTCTGCAACTGCTGACCAAGGAACACTCAAATGTGATGCTAACTGAATCGTAAATGCAGAGCCATCTGGAACTGATGGCTGTATACTCCCCTCCCTGCTCCTCTTATGGCCCCAGAAGGACTCTGGAGCATTTGACCATCGATGACTTCTCTGACTTAAACTGAAGGGTTATCTGTCCTAGGTTTGTACAGACGTATCATTTAATCTTTTCTGCTTTTAACACCTTTCTAATACAGATTTCAAATTTACTGAAACTTATCCATGAAAGCAAGTTAAACTGCATGTATTTTATAAAGAACTTACATTATATAAATCAGCAGCCAGTTTTTCAATGTACTGTTTCAACTTATCAGCTGTTTTCAAGCCATCTTGAAAGAAACTACAATTAAAAAAATCAGAGATTTACCACCAGTATATTAAAAAAAGAGTATTTGTTTCCTTATGTGGAAATAAAAAAAGGAACTATAATAACCTACAAAATCTGAAAATACACTTATCTGTATATATATACTCATTCTCTATGGATTTATCTATACAAGACAGTTATAAAACTAATTACGGCATTTTATAAAGATGAACCAACAAATAAATTATGGCTGTCAGTTGACATTTGATAGAAGATATCACAAGGACACTGGAAATTACAGTTGCAGTCCCAAAACAGTGATTTCATAATGTACATATGCATCTATACATAGAACAGTTCTTCCCAGTTAAACCATATTTGAATTCGAAGGAGAGAGAAGGACACATTAACCAGTGGAATATCATGAGGTTGATCTGGACACTATAAGGAGAAATATGATGGAACTACAGATAAAGGCAGGAGAAAAGTCAAAATTCATTCAGTTCCTCAAAGATCCCTGTGTTCCAACATATATTTGAAACACAAGAATTCAAAGCAATAATACCAACGGGTTTGGAAAGCTTTATCCTACAACACATGGTTGCATGACTTCACCTGAAAAATAACAAGAATTAATATCTGTGGAGCATTTAGCACATGCCCAGTACTGCACTGAACACTTTACACAAGTGATTTCATGTACACAACTCTAATGAATTAAAGCACTTCAATCTCATCTCCATTTGTAAAACTGAAGTACAGAGTATGTATAAAACTTGGTCAAGTTGCAGCTAGTAAGCAGCAGAGCTGGTGGAATTCAGATCCAGGTCTGCCAGATTCTGATCCACGTTCTTTACCAGCAAGTGAAGATTTCTTGTCTCAGGTGGCACACTTCCACTCAGGAACCCAGTCTCTGATATCAGTTTAGAAAAATACACAATATGCCTCAGAAAACGTGTTTAGAATTTTCTCTGCCCTATTGGAAGCTTCTCTAACCATGTCCCTACAGCAGACTATTTCTCAAAACACTATCTGTTTTGCTGTCTCCCTACAAACAACGAGGACCTTGAGCATGAGGACTGTCTCATCTCCCTATCACAGTGGGCCCAACACAAAGCAGACTGAATGAAGCAATATCAAGACATTTTAAGGAATATCTTTTTTTTTTTGAGATGGAGTCTCTCTTCATTGCCCAGGCTGGAGTGCAGCGGCGTGATCTCAGCTCACTGAAACCTCTGCCTCCCGGGTAGCTGGGACTACAGATGCCTGCCACCAAACCAGGCTAATTTTTGTATTTTCAGTAGAGACAGGGTTTCACCAAGTTGATCAGGCTCGTCTTGAACTCCTGACCTCAAGTGATCTGCCCACCTTGGCCTCCCAAAATGCTGGGATTACAGGTGTGAGCCACTGCGCCCAGCTTAAGGCATATCTTAAGAGACATATTTTAAGCTTAATATGTATATTCAGTGTTCAGTGGCAATAACACAGACTATTAGAAGTGGCCTTCAGAGTGATTACTGAAATCCTACAAGTTCCAACATTTTTTAAGGCTGACATCTTTGGCAAAGAAACCTTATTGAAATAAAGAAGAAAAATACTACCTTTAGAAAGTTTTTCAGCAACAGGGATGAGAGATAAAAATGGCCTTTTAGTTAACCATTTAACTGAAAAATACATGAACACATGTAAAGCCTCATCTCTCTCTCTCTCTCTCTCTCTCGGCAGGGTCTCACTCTGTCACCCACACTGGAGTGCAGTGGCTCAATGAAGCCTCGACTTCCTGGGCTCAAGTGATCCTCCCATCTCAGCCTTCTGAGTAGCCGGGACTACAGAGGCACCCCACCATGCCTGGCTAATTTTTATTTTTGTAAAGATAAGGTTTTGCCACATTGCTTGGGCTGGTCTCCAACTCCTGGACTCAAGTAATCTGCTCTCCTTGGTCTCCCGAAGTGCTGAGATTAAAGGTGTGAGCCACCGTGCCTGGCCTAAACCCTTATTTTCTAGCATTTGGGTTTTCGGCACTGCCTATAGCGATGCAAGTAAAACTTCTCAGTATAGAATTTTAAAAGTTTATGTTCTGACCCTTGAATACTTCTGTTTTATCTCTTACCATTTTCCCTTAAAAACTCCAAGGTCTAGCCATGCTACATTATTTCTAGTTGCCTGTTCTTTTTCAATCCATCCTTCCCCACTTCAGCCTTTGCATATGCTATTCCCTCTGCCTGGAATGCCCTTCCCTTCTATACCTGTGTAGTAGTACGTTCCCATGTTGCTATGAAGGAATACCCAAGACGGAGTAATTTATAAAGAAAAGAGGTTTAATTGACTCACAGTTCCACATGGCTAGGGAGACCTCAGGAAACTTACAACCATGGCAGAAGGCACCTCTTCACAGGGCGGCAGGAGAGAGAATAATGCCAGCAGGAGAAATGCCAGACACTTAAAAAACCATCAGATTCCGTGAGACTCACTCATTATCAAGAGAACAGCATGGGGGAAACTGCCCCCATGACTCAATTAACTCCACCTGGTCCCGCCCTTGACATGTGGGGATTATGGAAATTACAATTCAAGGTGAGATTTGGGTGGGGACATGGAGCCAAACCCTATCAACCTGCCTGCCAAACTCTCTTTTATCAAGACTCAGCTCGGCTGCTACCCCATAAGCAGTATTCTCTAGACCTGACAGTCAAAGCAGCAGCTTCACTGAGCATGTGGGCCCAGGCCTAAGTGCCAGACCTGGAGAGGTTGGCAATGTTCTGCACAGAGCAGGCCATCTATAAGTGTTAACCTGAAACCAGCATCCTCTACATCAAGGAAGGGATATATGCCCAGGAGTTAAAAGTATGGGTACAAAGTTAATCACAGCAAAATCTGTTTTGGTCTCTGATACTGCACTTAAGTGATTTCTGGAGAAAAGTTTTGAAGGTAGAGCATTTAAATTTAAGATGGACGTTGTCAGGACTTCTTACAACAGAAGAAGCAATGGCTTTGGGGTCAGATGATTATGACCAAGAATCTGTGTTCTGGCAAGTCATTTAACTTCTCTTGGCCTCAGTTTGCTCATGTGTAAATGGGCAAATAATACAGATAGGACATGTGAAACTACCCAGCAAAGTGTGGGGCAGTTAGCATGTGCTCAAGAAATCATTCTCTTCCCCGGAGCTGCATAACTTTGTCATATAAGGAACTGTTTCCTTTGCAGAGGGATACAGATTCTTTGTAGATATTTTTGAAAAGGTATTTCATTTTCACTTTTAACATAAAGGGAATTTAATCTTTATGCTTTAAAAAAATGTGAGTTTTGCTCGGGTGACAGGTACACCAAGATCCCAGAAATCACCACTAAATAACTTATCCATGTAACCAAAAACCACCTGTATTCCAGAAACTACTGAAATAAACATTTTTTAAAAATAAGAGAACACTAATTAAATCTCTTCCCAATTTTTTTTTTAAAGGTGAGTTTCAATGAGAATGCTCTACATCTGTGTTTTCCAATATGGTAGCCACTAGTCACATCTGGCTATTAAAAATTAAATGAAAAATTCTGTTCCTGAAGTCTCATAAGCCATATTTCAAGTGCTCGGTAGCCACGTGTGGCCAATGGGTACCATGTAGATGGTAAAGAGTATGAACATTTCCACCATAGCAGAAAGTTCTACTGGACAACACTCTAGAAAAAGAATAAGCAAATATTTGAACAGCACAAAAGAAATACTGAAGAACACATTATAAATTTTAGGGAGAAAGACGGAACTGTTTTAGTTTGAAATGGCATTGATAAAAATGAAAATTCCTGCCAATTACAAGGCTGAAGACTCCAAACAAATTTACTTTCCTTCTGCTTCAATTATTCAGACTGTTACATACCCAGATTCTAAGCAAAATCAATGTAATAATTGCTTTAATCTGTAGCATAATCCCATTTTTGTAAACAAAACAAACCAGATACATGAATCTAGTAATCATCTAAGTGAGGAGATTACAGGGTTTTTTCATTCTTCCTTAACTTCAGTTTCTAATTTTTTTCTTAAGGATATCACGTATTAATCAGTTAAAACAAAATTAAAGAGTCAACATTTTCTCTGGGATGAATAATTTGGAGGCAAGCCCCTTGCAGAAAGTAATTTCAGGGAGGGCCAAGTTCTAGTTTTGGTAAGAAATAGGAGCAGGAAAGGAGGACGAGTTGTAGAAGAATAAAATAACCATGGCAGTCATTAGCAATGTATCAGTGACACCATAAAAAGCAAAGGGTGACATGCTGTCATCTGCACTGTCCCTCTGAGCTTCATTCTCTTCTCCTTGAGGGTCACAGTTCCAGCTGTGGACAGGGTAGACAGAGAGCCACCACGACCTGCCAAAACATTTCACAGAGGCCAGTGGCTTCTCTGTTCCTCCTTTCTCTCTTCTGTTTTAGCTGGTCCTAGTTCAGTGGACATGCAAGGGCTACTGCACACATGGCTCATGCCTGTAATACCAGCACTTTGGGGGGCCAAGGCAGGACGATTGCTTGAGCCCAGGAGTTTGAGACCAGCCTGGACAACATGGTGAAGCCCTGTCTCTACAAAAAAAATACAAACATTAGCCGGGCGTGGTGGTACATGCCTGTAGTCCCTGCTACTTGGGAGACTGAGGTGGGTGGATCGCTTGAACCCAGGAGGTTGAAGCTGCAGTGAGCTAGGATTGTACCACTGCACTCTAGGCTGGGTGACAGAGTGAGACTCTGACTCAAAAAGAAAAAAAAATAAATAAAAAGGCCGGGTGTGGTGGCTCACGCCTGTAATCCTAACACTTTGGGAGGCCGAGATGGGTAGATTGCCTGAGCTCAGGAGTTCGAGACCAGCCTGGGCAACAAGGTAAAACCCTGTCTCTACTAAAAAAAAAAAAAAAAAAAAAAAAAAAATTAGCTTGGCGTGGCAGCATGCGCCTGTAGTCCCAGCTACTTGGGAGGCTGAGGCAGGAGGACTGCTTGATGTTTGAACCCAGTAGGTGGAGGGTGCAGTGAGCAGAAATCACGCCACTGTACTCCCACCTGGGTGACAGAGTGGCAAGACTCCGTCTCCAAAAAAAAAAAAAAAAAGGCTTAGGAGTCAAAACCATATCATATTTTGTATTTTGGCTCTAAACCTTACTATACGTGGTAACCTTGGGCAGTTATTCACCCTGTCTGAATAACAGAATGCTCATCTCCAAAGTGGACATTTTCTAGTTTCAAGGAGCATCAGATGAGCTACTACAGATAAAAGTGTTGTTAGCTGGAAAGTGAAGCACATGTGTGAGTTCTGACTACCTATCACTACACTTAACACATAAATCTTCCAAATAGAAGGGAAAATTACCTCGAGGATGTCTCATTTATCTCTTAGCCACTTTCTCTATAAATTACTGTAACATAACAAGATCTTCAAAAATCAGTAACAGTAACAGTAATGGCAGCTAACATGTAACTGAGTATTTACTCTGTACCAGTCACCGCACTATTATACACAATTCATGGAATCTCTTTTTAGTCTCGTCACAGAACCAACCATGCAACTAGGTTCAGAACTTTCAGCCCCACCCCTCCTCCCACCTCTGGGGAGGGCAGAGGGGCTGGAGATTGGGCGAATAACCAACAGCCAATGATTTAATCAATCATGCCTATGTAATAAAACCTCTATAAAATCTTCTAAACGAAGAGGTTTAGAGAGCTGCTGAGTTAGTGAACATATGCCATCTTTTGTGTCTGGCTTCTTTCACTTAGCATTAATGTTTTAAATGTTCACCCATATGTAACATGTATCAATATTTCATTCACATTCAGCATTGTGGCTGAACAATGTTCCATTTTGATATACCACATTTTGTTTAACCTTTTATCAACTGATGGATATCTGGGTGTTTCCGTGTTTTGTTTATTGTAAATAACGCTGTTATAAATATTCATGTACACATTTTATTTAAATAATTCTATGCTTAACTTTGTGAGAAATTCCCAAACCGTTTTCCAAAGAAGTTGCACCATTTACATTCCTACTGGCAATGCATAGGTTGCAATCTTCCCACATCCTCACCAAGACTTTTTTTGTTTTAATTACAACAATCCCAGTGGGTGTGAAGTGCTATTTCATTGAGGTTTTGATTTGTACTTAACACTGACTAATGATGTTGAGCACCTTTTCACGTGTTTTTCTGGCCATTTGTGTGTGTGTGTGTACAATTTTTTTAATATACAGAGTCTTGCTTTGTTGCCTAGGCTGGAGTAAGTCATTATGGCTCACTGCAGCCTTGATCTCCCGGGCTCAAGCGATCCTCCCACCTTGGCCTCCCAAGTAGGTGGGAACATAGGCGTGTGCCACCACACCTGGGTAATTTTTTATTTTTATTTTTTGTAGAGACAGGGTCTCCCTGTGTTGCCCAGGCTGGTCTCGAACTCCTGGGCTCAAGTGATCCTCCTGCATCGGCCTCCTAAAGTGCTAGGATTATAGGTGTGAGCCAGCACACCTGGACTGTTGTTGAGTTTTTTTTTATATATTCTGGAGATCAGACTCTTATCAGAAAAATATTTTGTAAATATTTTCTCCTATTCTGTGGGTTGTCTTTTACTTTCTTGATAATATACTTCCATCAACAAAAGTTTTTAATTTTGAAGTCCAATTTATATTTTTATTTGGTTTCCTGTGCTTACTTTGTCTGCTGTGACACATTTACTAAGCGTTTATTAAATGAATGAACATGACTTTGAGCAAAATACTGATCCTTTCTGAGCTACAATTTCTTGAGTGTTGGGAATATTAAATGAGAAAACACATGTAAGGAACTTAGAGGCAGGGCCTATATAATTCGTCCCAGAAAATAAGCTCTCGGTAAATGTTAGCTATTATTCTTATTATCTGTAAAATGACAGATAATAAAGCAATGTTTATAAATGCTGTTAACTCTGCAGGTCATAATGACACTTGTGAGGGGGTAAAAGGAGCAGGTGAACTGGAGGATATGTCTGTTTGGAAAGCAGCATGTTCCCGACAATGTTCATGTCTGAAATTGAGCAGTAATTAGTGAGTGAGCTGAAATGAGTTGGAAACAGTTAAAAGCCCTTCTTTTCTGTTCCCTTTATTTATTTCTCCAGTGTAGTAGCTTTATCCACACTGAAGTGTCGTGACTATTACTACCTAGGCAAATTCACTGTTGAATACCAGCTGACTTTGTACTGAAAATCACTTTGGGAACTGAAGTAAGTACTGAGAAGAATAAATCTTAAAAACAAAACAAAACAAAAAACACCTACATAGAGAATGCTTAACAGGTCCATACAATATGCCTATTAAGAGTTTTGAGGAACTGACAGAAGTAGAAAAGAATAAAGGAAACTACTCTGGCTTCTTGCTATGATAGAGTTCTTGGGGTTCAACCATGGAGTAACTTTTAGTTGAATCCCCTTATAACATGGTTCTACTACTTGATGTCTCAGAACATCTCTCTCCCTACAAGGTTTTTACTGTGTAGGGTTTTCTTCTGATGATCTCTCTCTGACCTAGGGGACATTCGTCTACCAGATTGCAATCTGGTAACAAAATCCTAGCTATCCTCCAAGTTCAATGACAAGTCCCACCACCTCCTTCAAGGTGCTAATACCTTCTCCTCAGTCCTCCTGGTCAGATGTCTCTCTTCCTGTTTTTTTTTTTTTTCTTTTGAGACAGAGTTTTGCTCTTGTTGTCCAGGCTGGAGTGCAATGGCGTGATCTCGGTTCACTGCAACCTCCGCCTCCTGGATTCAAGCGATTCTCCTGCCTCAGCCTCCCAAGTAGCTAGGATTACAGGTATGCGCAACCACACCTGGCTAATTTTGTACTTTTAGTAGAAACAGGGTTTTGCCATGTTGGTCAGGCTGGTGTTGAACTCCTGTAATCTAATAATCCACCTGCCTCAGCCTCCCAAAGTGCGGGGATTACAGGCGTGAGCCACCGCGCCCAGCCGGCTCTCTTCCTCTTGATGCTCCATGGTACCCGTCACTGTCCAGCCCCATTATGATTAATAATGGATCTGACTTACTTCCTATACCTGGACAATTAACTCCTGAGCGGAAAAGCCTTGCTTTATCTCTGTCCCAGAACTGGGCACAGTAGCTGATCTTTGGTAAAAGACTAATACATATTTGTGGAAAGGGAAAAAGCAAAGAATAAGAGAATAAAGGGAGGATGCATTAGCTATACAAGTTAGAATCACCATTACTAGCGAAGGCTAATATATGTATACTTTACAAAGCATCTTCTATTTTGCAAAACTCTTGTTTGTGTAGGCCAAACTCTTCCTTATAAACTTAGAGAATTTAACGTGAAAATAGATTTCTAAAGTCAGGTGAAATCAGTTTTGCTGCCAAAGTACTGCAGAATTCAGGAGACTGAGAGATTCACTTATTTCTTTAAAACTTTCAAAGGAATTAAATGTTTCCAGGAAAACTAAATTTGATGAAAGATAAAAAATTCCACCCAATACTAAAATCAGGGACCATTAGAACACAGGCCAAAGTTTCATAACTGCCCAACCACACTACAAAGCCAAAAGTAAGTTAGTTAATCCAGGTCTTCAATAAACAAACTTAATCTTAAGAAGGTGAAAACTTTCTACTTCAATATATTATTTTTATTTTTGAAAGACACTTATATAAGGTAGAATTTACTTTGAAAAAAAAGTTATCATCAAATTTATGTAAACAACAATTTGATCATCAAAAAGGTTTTCCTTAAGAGAAATATCCTAGACAATAAAATATATAAATAAATAATTTTAAATGCCACTTAGAATCATCACAGCTGTCAACACATACAAGGTCGCAGGCACTGGGCTAAGCATTCCACATGCATTCTTTTTCACTTTTTACAGCCTTACAAAAACCCTAAGGTGGTTGCTACAGAATCGTAACCCAACTTGACGAGTGAGTATACTGAGGTTTAGTGAAGTACCTGATTAAGAATACAGTTAACTAGCTGCAGAGCCAAAATGTTGACTCATCTAATTTGTCTAATCCAAGCTTTGTGCTTTTGACATAATATTAATGCTGACCTCCTTAAAAGTTTTAGTTGAATACAGGTATCTTTCTAAATATAACTATTGAAAAGAATAAGAAAGATCAAAGGAAATTATGAATTTAACTTTTTTGAGAGTATTTTATCTAGTCCAAACGACCTTTACATTATTTTGCTTATGAGAGCTGTCCATTCCACTTCTGGAAGGTCCTTGCATTATTTTCGGTATAATTTCCATCAACGAATACAGACTTTACTAATACAGACTTTACTTTTCTGGTAGAGTCTCCATGTGTAGCTGGCACATTTTCACACACAGACTCTACCAGAAAACCCATGAAAGTTAACCCAATAAGTAAACAAGCAAATGTGGCACCACAGAATCACAAACATAACAAAAAGATAGCCCTGCAATATAGGCAAACAAAAATGGTGCCAGTGTAGAACAATGGTATTTCTCAAAATATAACACAAAATATAGGAATCCATGTACAAATGCAAAGTATTCTTAATGCCCAAACTATTTAAATTCACTTAATTTAGATGAAACAAAACAAAACTGAAGACTCCAGGTGGAAATACATGGTGCAAATGGTGCAATAATAGGCCAAGGCAGGTGGATCGCGAGGTCAGGAGATCAAGGCCATCCTGGCCAACATGGTGAGACCCCGTCTCTACTAACAATACAAAAAAAAAATTAACTGGTTGTGGTGGCGTGTGCCTGTCATCCCAACTACTGGGGAGGCTGAGGCAGAAGAATTGCCTGAACCCAGGAGGCGGAGATTAGAGTGAGCCGAGACTGCACCACTGCACTCCAGCCAGGCAACAGAGTGAGACTCCGTCTCAAAGGAAAAAAAAAAAAGGCAAAATGCCAAGTAAGAGAGTCAGGGTAGGGGGTCATCAGAAAGGACTCTTCAGTGACAGGGGATCATGCATCTGTAATAAGAGCTTCACAGGCGATCAAATTTAGGAAGAAGTATTTGTAAGTATTTGTCTTCTTGTAAGGAAGACAATATTTTTAAGCCCTAATTTGAGCTACTGATTTGTATAAAACACTGAAGATGGAAGACACTATTTCTTATCCATTTAGCTGAAAAAGGTCATTATATCACTTTATTTAGTCACGAGATGAAGAAAAGATATGAAGAGGATTAAGACAAATAATGAAGTACAGGGGGCAGTACTTGGGCTAATAACAATGCTTGCAATATTCTACTCACTTGCACTGTGCATGGTAATACTTTATAAGATTCTGCAGCAGATCCACACCCTTTTTGGTCTTGATTTCATTAACTTTAATGAGATACTGTGAAAATAAAACAGGGTTTTGTGTTGATTAATTCCAGAAGGGGCTCTTCAGCCATGGGTTCCGGTGGCTGAACATCACCCCTGAATCTGCACAAGTTACCAAGCCTTGGTGTCCTTTAGACAGTTTAGAGAATGCCGATTTCGCAGTCACAAAGTGTTCAAAACAAATTGACTAGAGTGTTAGCATTTTATAAATTATTTTATGATTAGTTTACTCGACAAGCAGAAATAAAACACAGCAAAACATTCTAGAATTATTATTTCCCCTTGGTGCAGTGGATCTCAAACGTATAGTTTATGTGGTCAAAAACTGGAAAGATTGATTGTTTTTTGCAGAAAGTACGCAGAATAGCATTCTCACCAAAGAATATACCATAGGATATTGAAACTTTAGGAAAAAGAGGTGAATCAGCAAGAATTTTTACTACTCAAAAATTAAAGAATAAAAGTAAGAATAACCCACTAATTTATTCAGGTAACTAAACACAGTAGTGTACTTGTACCGTGTACTGGTCAAGATTTTCTATTGACACTGTTTGCTCACTTGTTTTATTCTGTGAAAAGGTTCATGAGCACACAAACTCAAGGAGCCAAAGGGTTATGAAACAGAAAAAAGAAAGAGAGAAAGAGAATGAGAGAGAGAGAGGTGAGAAAGAGAGAGAGAGAAAGAAAGGAGAGAGAGGGAGGGAAGGAAGGAAGGGAGGGAGGGAGGGGAAGGGGAAGGGGAAGGGGGAAAGAGAAAGAGAAGGAGGGAATAGAGAGAGAAAGAGAGGAAGAAGGAAAAGGAAAGGAGAAAAAAATCTAGGGAAGGAAAAAAATTTGACAAAGTTCTCCACTTTAATATTTTCTGAAAACTGCAAAAGAAACTCTTACTCAACAGCCGTGTCAGAACAGGTTGGTTTCTAGGTCAAGAAGTGTTCATGTTCAATTGGAATTCAGTTTGAGAACCACTGCTCTAAGTTTAAGGCAGCATGCTTTTTGTTGCATTTTTCGTGAAATCGACTTTCTTAATGACAACTTCATTTGAGTTTTCATTCAAACTGGACATATGGTTAAAAAAACATGCTCTAAACATACACCAATAAAACTTAATATTCACCAGTGTTACCTCTCACCAATGTTTTCCTCCCACAACCACTCACAAGCAACATTAAGGTTCTCACCAAAGAATCCTGTTTTGGCTTAAACAGCCCCATAGGGCCAAGGCTCAAAATATGAGACAACAGTGCAATGGCAGGTTCCCAAAAGGCTTGGAGAAAAATGGAGATTAGAATCCTTAAGAAACAGTTTCCTCTCTAATAATCAAACACAGTCTGCCTTTAAGCATAAAGACTGCTGACTAGCAGGAAAAGATCACAGTTGTTATAATTCTAGGCAAATGATGGAAAAGTCCATTCTTACTTCACACATTTGGAGCTGAAAGAGGCGCCTTTCCTTCTCCATTTCTTCCGCAATCTCCGCTCCTGTTATCTCTGTGCGGATCATCCCATGTTGTTTTGCGTGCTCTCTTTTCTCTTTCTCAATTTTTGTACTGTAATTAAAGCCAATGCCATTATTTAAAAAAAAAAAAAATACACTCATGTACAATACCAACAGCAGACCCTAATACAAACTATGGATTTGGGGTGACGATGTGTCTATGTAGGTTCATCAGTTGTATCAATTGTACCACTCTGGTGGGGGTCAGTGATAACGGGGGAGGCTGTGCATGTGTGGGGGGAGGGAGCATATGGGAACTCTCTGTATCTTCTGCTCAAGAAGGAAGTCTACTAAAAACAAACCACACTCATGTCTTCCCGTTAACAAAAGCCACTGATTATTAATTCCTAAAGTTAAAAGGCAAGAATTCTTAAGTTGGTAGAATCAATCAGAAGTAAAAGCCTACATTCAAACAGAACACACACACTGTATGGATTTTCATATGGGAAGCCTCTTACATTCTTCCTTTGATCTTACACATGACAGATTCATATACATTCTCTTAAATTTTGGTAGGCATGAAGAAATTTTGATAGTTTACCTACTATTGGGTAAAGCACTTTATAATAAAAGAATCAGAAAGTTGGAGACATGAGGCTTTCCTTGAATATCGACAGCTTGCAAGACTTCAATTATTTCAAATAATTAAAGTATATAATGGGTCTTTGTGGGTATGCACAAAATTTAGTCAAAGGTAATTTCCAACATTCCTCTAAACTTGAGCTATTTCCACATTCCAAGAATACATTTTAATCAGTCAACCACTTGTCACTGGAATGTACAAAATTCAAAAGAAATCCTAATTTGGAATCCTATCACAATGTTCTTCTGTGTGTGGGGAGGGGGCCAGGGGAAACGAGGTGATAAAGAAGAAAGGCCCACATTAAACATACAGTAGCTGACGCTAGTGCTCGGCTCTGATAGATGATACTCTGGTAATAATACCAAAGATTATAGCCTGCTTTCCAAAAATCATTAACCTGAAAATGGACTTCTAATTTCAGAAACAACCTGTAATTTCTAGCTGTGAATGCAAAGACTAACTGATTTATCCGTCAAGTCTTCTTTAAGTTATGGTGGTGGTAGGGGAAACCAACCCTGAAGAAAGCCAACATCCTTACCTATACACAGACATAGTGGAAAATCCACCGATCAAGCCAATGAAAAATCTACTTATAAACCCAGTCGGGATTGACTCTAATACCCTAATGCTATTATATTTAAGAAACTCTTTAATCATGCCACCTTGGCAGTCGAAGAGGCATAAAAGGGATTTTAACAGAAAGAATAAATCTCAGCTCTTTCTCCACTGATGTGGGTGGGAAGAGAAGAAATATGGAGGGACAGGCATAACTTAATAATAAGCCTTTCAATTTACCATGGTGACTTAAACATACATGTCTTTATTTCTTCTTCCTTCAGTGATCCCACTAAAATGAGAGTAAAGGCATAAGAACAGATAATCTCCCAAAGACAAGAATTGAAGACAAAAAAGGATGACGGAATTCAATAAATATTTGGAAGAGCAAGGCTGAAGGGAGAAGGAGAGCACCTCAAACTATAGGGCTCTCTGTCTCCCTCACTTACATAGCTTCCAAAATGCCACCATATGTGATTACTAAGCAGGAGCGTGAAAGAACTGCAAGGTTCTGAGACAAACCTCAGACACTGACATTTGGAAAACCCCTAACAAAAGAGCTGCCTTCACATCCTAAAACTTGAAACCTAAAAAGAAGGCTTTCTGCTTTCTTGGAGAAAGCAGATCTCTAATGATGCATATAAACTTTTAGTCTTTGGGTACCTTGCTCTGAAATATGAATGCACCCAAAGATTATAAGTCTCCAAAATGAAAGTGAGAGTGAAAGTATTAATAACAAAAGGGGGAGGGTTGGGAAGGAACCAGAGGCACTAAGGAAGCAGATAAAACATTTTACAAAATGTCATTAAATCTTCAGCTAAAATATTGCATCTATGAAACAAGAAATAGAAACTATAAAAAGGCAAAAAAAAAAAAAAAAAAAAAAAACAACCCAATTGAGCAAAAGAGCTCTTAGAAATTTAAAATGACAGCCAAAATAAAAAAGCTAACTGAAACAGTGGGGAAAAAACACTGAAAAAATAACCTAAAATATAATATAAATAGAACAGAAAAGAGAAGAAAATTTTAAGAACTGTCTAGGAAGTCAAATATTATATAATGAAAATTCCCGAAAGAGGAATAAAAGAAAAAACAGGAAGAATTACAAGAAGTTTCCAGGAGTGATGAACTAAAACTTGTAAACAGAAAGACTGCAAACAGAATGCACATACCGTGGCACTTGAAGACTCTTCGTAAAACCTTTTACAGAGACAAGACCTTACATTCTCTAACCAAAAATAAATGCAACAAACAACAACCACATATCACATACAAATAAATGGGAATCAGAAAGGTATCAGATTTTTTTTTTTATTAGCAATACTGGAAAGTAGAAAACAATGGAACAATGCCTTCAACATTTAGAGATAAAATTATTATTATTATTGTTATTATTTTTGAGACAAAGTCTCACTTTCTTGCCCAGGCTGGAGTGCAGTGGTCCCATCTCGGCTCACTACAACCTCTGCCTCCTGGGTTCAAGCGATTCTCCTGCCTCAGCCTCCTGAGTAGCTGGGACTACAGGAACCCGCCACCACGCCCAGCTAATTTTTGTATTTTTTAGTAGAGACAAGGTTTTGCCATGTTGGTCAGGCTGGTCTCAAACTTTCGACCTCAAGCGATTTGCCCACCTTGGTTTCCCAAAGTGCTGGGACCACAGGCATGAGCCACCGTGCCTGAAAATTATTATAAAATCAGTATTTTATACTGATTTACCACTTTTATAAAAGTGATTTATAACTATCACTTTTTGTGGTGGCAGAATGAAGATAATTTTGGAAACACAAAACCTCAACTCTTTGCCTCCTTTAGAGCTGTTCTCTGAAAACTACTGGAGGTAATGGGCCACCAAAATATGGAACTATACTAGTCAAGAGGAATTAGATTTAAAACAAAAGAGAGTCAAACGCCATCCCAGGATGGCAGCTGTACTGCTGATCTAAAGAGCTCTGCAAAGGGATGTCTCCAGGAAAGAAGAAGCTGACACAATTTAATACTAATAGATATATAATCATGCTAATAAAATACATAATGTACTTTATAAACAGAAATATTATTGACAGGTGTCTGACATCTGCTAGTGCAGATAAGAATTCACAGGAGATTCACACAGAACTAAGCAAATGAAGAAATGAGGCCATTATGTCATTAAGAAAAAGCAAACAACTGTACTCTAAGAACAGAAATTCAATCCTATTCTACCATTCAGATTAGCAATGAATGCTTATACCTATAAAAATGTAAACACTGAAACTAGTTTAATAAAAATTGTTCTATTAACCACAATGGATGAACAAGGGTGCAAAAGTGATGGGGTGTCTATGCAAGGGAATGTAATCCTCGTCTACCACAGCAATACATCACAGCTAAAGCTAGAAAGAGCAAGAGAATACTGAGGAACGTGTAGATAAGTCAGGAAGCAGGTAAAAGAGTTGGAAAAAGGGGAGGGACTAACAGGATCAAGAGGGGCAGGCAGAAGGCCACTGTGTTTCCATTAGAAGCACATTTGTTGCCTACTTAATATTTTCCCTGTCATGATTTGTAAAGAACCCTGTACATAAAATCACTGAGGTATGACATAAAATCACTGAGTTTAGATTGTGGAGGACAATACAGATAAGTGAGAAGTGCTACAAAGGGTACCTGGTCCATCCTAGAATGCTCTGTTCTATGATAAACTTTAACAATGTTGAAGCCACTGTTATTTGGGATTTCCATTACATGCTGACAGAGTAAGTCTTAACTAGTAAAAGCACTATCTGATGTTTTAGTTTACGCACATTTATCACTTTGACCAAATGAAATCTGATTCTTAAAGAACTTAGTAGAAACTATTTATTGTGTGACTTCCCTATGCTAAACACTGTGACAACTGCTTCAACACACTACCTTATCTCGTCCTCACAAAAACCCTGAGAAGTAGGTAATTTTTATATTATTTTACAAGTAAGGATCATCAAAATTAAGTATTTTGGCTCAATGTCACAAAACTGGTAATGATTTCTAAGTCTGTGATCTAAATCATTACAAACTTCACTGCCTCCAGAGTTCCAAATGGAAGACCACAGAAAACGTCCAGCCTTCTCCATTATCAAAACTAATAAATGAACTTTTTTGTGTGGAGTCATTTTGTTTTCTCTAACTTATAACAGCATAAGTCCCAGTACATCAAAGAGACAAATGCTTGTTTTCTTTCTTTCCTGCACCACTATACTTTAGTGACAAAGAAGTCTATCTTAGGAAAATTGTTGACAGGGATTTACTAAGCAAACAAACAAAACCTGCCTTCATAAGGTCTTAAATTCAGGAGGCACTCAACTTGCTATTCCTGTTATACATTTCCAGGTCTGAATAATTCTTTTATTTCTTCAATGAAATAGTACATAAACTATGAGTCATTAGGCACTGGTAGAATAACACCATATATAAGAATAATGTGGTTGTGGTCTTCACCAAATTTAGATTGTAGAGGACAATACAGAAAAATGAACAGCCAGGCCGGGCATGGTGGCTCACGCCTGTAATCCCAGCACTTTGGCTGAGGCAGGTGGATACCTGAGGCCAGGAGTTAGAGACCAGCCTGGCCAAAATGGCGAAACTCCGTCTCTACTAAAAATACAAAAAATTAGCTGGGTGTTGGTGGCAGGCACCTGTAATCCCAATTACAAGGGAGGCTGAGGCAGGAGAATAGCTTGAACCCAGGAGGCAGAGGCTGCAGTGAGACGAGATTGCGCCACTGAACTCTAGCCTGGGCAACAAGAGTGAAACTCCGCCTCAGAAAAAAAGAAAAAAAGAAAAAGAAAAAGAAAAAAAAAGAAAAGCCAGACAAGTTCATATGTTGAGTGAGAAGTACAAGGAAGAGCACCTGTACCATCTTAGAATGCTTTATATTCTAAGTCATTTATAATACTAAGCACCAGATACTTCTAGGTCTTCAGCCAACAGAGATTTAAAAAATATAAATAAAGTTGTACTACCTAATAATTGTAGTACTTTAGTTGACAAAGCACATATTACATCATGTTTCGTTGTTCCTATATCCTACAAAGAAGACATATTCTACAAGTGTAGAACAAGGTTTTTTTCTTCCCCCTTTGTCCTTCCATTTTCTAAGTACTTAATTCTATTCCACTCCAAGTTCATGCACTGTTGTCTCTGGGCAGCGGCAGTACTTCGCTTACAAGTTGAGTACTCATGACCCACTTTTCATACAGAAAGACTCATAGCCCACAGCATTCATTTATCAGTTGACCATTTTAAGAACGTTTTTGTTCTCTGCTGCATTTAGAACTGTCAATGTACGGATATATTCCTAAGACAGCAAGTCCCTAACAATGCACTTTTCACATAATTACAAAAGTAGTTTGGGAAAAACTACTTTTTTTAATCCTGAATTTGTTTTTCTTTTGCTTGTTTTTATCCTGCTGCTATTGCTGCCTACAGAAACGTTTTATTCTCTTATGTTTATAGTTGTCCAAGACTTTTATTAAAAGCTTTAAAAATACATATCTCCTCCCACCCCACCCTACTGCTTGGTGTTACAAATGTCTCAGGGTAATAATAATAAAGGAATGTGGTATGATACACACAGTATCAAGACGGGCCGAGCACCCTGCAAAGTGCTTATTGTCCTAATCCCTAACAAGAACTCCACGAGGTTGGTGGTCTGACTTCAGTGCCCATGCTATGCTGAGGCTCTGTGGTCAGACAGACCTGGAGTGAATGCTAGCTGGACACGTAACTAGCTTTCTAGCCTTTCATGAGCCCCTTAGCCTCTCCAGGTTTCAGTTTCCCTGATGTATATAAACAGAGAGTAAAGCTGTACAGATAGTTTCCTGTGAAGAGGTCATACATGCAAAAAACACTTAGTGCGGGTCCTGGCAGGCACCAAGATGTCACAGTATTAGCTGTTACTTTTATTATTTCCCAATTTTTATACTATACAGAAACATAAATGGTCCATAATTACATGCTATCTATAATGAGAGTCATAGCCCTATAACTTGATAGTACTAGCAGCCATAAATGCCAGAACAACTGATAGTAAAAGTACCTCTCCCTTCAGACAAATAGCAGAGGACATGCAACCACTTTAGGTCAGTGTACCCAACCTCTTAGCCCTAATAAGGATATGCTAGAGGATATACTAAACAGGTTTTTGTTGAGAAGTTATTAGTTAAGGGCTCTGTCCTTTTTCCAGTTAAGTTTTTTTTGTTGTTGTTCAAAATTCACAACAATATTAAAAAACAAACAAAAACTCTAAACAAAAAACCACTTACAACTTTGTCTCATAATCTTTCCAGGCTTTGTCAAATGGCTTCTTGAGATCCTTAGAAACGAGAAAATGAAATTAAAATTGCATCTACTTTTGCTGAAAATTAATAAATAGTTTTGAAATGACATCTTAGCAAGAATTGTTTCCTTTATAGGACACTGGGAACTTCACTTTATGCACGTTACACCATTTTTTTTTTTTTTTTGACAGGGTCTCACTCTGTTGCCTAGAATGGAGTGCAGTGCCACAATCACAGCTCACTATAGCCTTGAACTCCCAGGCTCAATCGATCTTCCCACCTCAGCTTCCTGAGTAGCTAGAACTACAGGCACTCATCACCACCCCTGGCTAATTCTTGTACTTCTTCTGTAGACATGGGGGTCTTATTATGTTGCCCAGGCTGGTCTTGAACTCCTGGGCTCAAGCAATTTACCCGCCGCCATGGTCTCCCAAAGTGCTCAGATTATAGGCATGACCACTGTGCCTGGCCAACATCAAACCATGTGTTATATACACAAGAAGCCTGAGAGAGGAAAGAAGGGTAAGCGCCCTGGTCATGCTGATGAAGCAGGAGCCCGAGGTTCAGAAGGGCTGGGTCCCCAGTGGTCACACTGTGGGAGCCAAGACTCGGGCTTAGCTTCTCTCTCCCACCCATGGAGGACCTTTCCAATCTTCTTGAAAGTGCCTAATCTCGTTCCTCTGTCAATACCATTATTTGAAGAGGCACATTTTTTCCAATGATCATTTTCCAAGAGCATTTTTAACGCTGAAAATGTTCAAAGAGTCTTTCAAATACAAGTACTACTATGATCTTGAAAGAGGAAAAAAAAAATTAATCCTTTCAAGTTAAAGTGAAAATCAAATTTCTGAACACTTACTCCTTTGACTCCCTTTAGGTCTCCTTTTAACAAAGAATCCAAGGTGAAGATCACATTGTGGCTCAAACCCTGGAGCTGAAAAAGCAAAGGGAAGATGGGAGATGGTTAAAAAATAAAGTCCACATGAACAATAAAACCAGCTACTATTGACTGAGCATTTTCCACACACCAGGCTCTGTTGAAGGGCTTTCCATGCATTATTTCACTGAACCTACATGACACCTCTGTAGGTTAGGCAACACAATTATCACTACTTTGCAGCTGAGGGAACAGAGGTGGAGTCATTTGTGCAGAACCATAAAGCATGTGAGTGAGGAGCTAAGATTTGAATTTAGGCAGTGTAGGCTGGGCATGGTGGCTTATGCCTGTAATCCCAGCACTTTGGGAGGCTGAGGCAGGCGGATCACTGGAGGTCAGGAGTTCGAGACCAGCCTGGCCAACATGGGGAGACACCGTCTCTGCTAAAAATACAAAAATTAGCCAGGTATGGTGGTGTACAACTGTAGTTCCAGCTACCTGGGAGGCTGAGGCAGGAGAATCATTTAAACCTGGGAGGCGGAGGTTGCAGTGAGCCGAGATCACCACTGCATTCCAGCCTGAGTGAGAGACTCTCTCAAAAAAAAAAAAAAAAAAAAAAAAAAAAAAAAAAAGAAAATTGAATTTAGGTGGTGTAGCTCCAGAGCTTGTGTTCTTAAACACTATACTACAGTACACGTATATGTGTACAAATAATTCCTCATATCATTTTAGCACTTCCATTAACACCTCTGCCAAAATTGTAGCTCGTACGGTGAATTTTCTTCAACTGCTTCTGTCAGAGTAAGGAGGGCTTTTCTCATTTCCTTTTCACTTTTTTTTATAGCATGTATCATTATCTGAAATTACTGTGTTTGGATTTTTTTTTGCTCAGATTTATCTTTTAATTTTTAGTTTTTATGGATACATAATAGTTATATTTATGAAGTACATGTGAAATTTGATACAAGTGTACAATGTATAATGATCGAATCAGGGAATTGGGGTTTCCATCACCTCAAGCATTTATCATTTCTTTGTGCTAGAACATTTCAATTCCACTCTAGTTATTTTGAAATATATAATAAAAATCATTAACTACAGTCACTCTGCTGTGCTACCTAACACTAGACTGTGTTACTTCTATCTAACTGTATTTTTGTACCTAATAACCAATCCCTCTTTATTCCCTCCTCCCCACTATCCTTCCCAGCCTCTGGTAACCATCATTCTATTCTCTATCTCTATGAGATCAATTTCCTTTTTTAGCTCCCACATGAGACAGAACATGCAATACTTATCTTTCTGTACTTGGCTTATTTCACCTAACATAATGTTGGATCCATTTTGTGGCAAGTGGCATGACTTTGTTTTTTATGGCTGAATAATATTCCATTGTGTATATATACTGTATTTTCTTTATCTACTCAACTGTTGATGGACACTTAGGTTGATTCCGTATCTTGGCTACTGTGAATAGTGCTCCGATGAACATGAGAGTACGGGTTATCTTGTTGATACACTGATTTCTTTTCTTTTAGGTATATACCCAGCACTGGGATTCCTGGATCTTATGGTAGTTCTCTTTTTAGTTTTCTGAGGAGCCTCTATACCATTCTCCATAGCGGTTGTACTAATTTATATTACCACCAACAGCGTATGAGAGTTCCCCTTTCTCTGCATCCTTGCTAGCATCCATTACTGTTTTTTTATAAAAGCCATTTTAGCTGGCGTGAGATGATATTTCACTGAAGTTTTGATTCGCATTCCTCTGATGATTAGTGATGTTGAGCATTTTTTAATAAACCTGTGGGCCATCTGTAGGTCTTCTTTTGAGAAATATATATTCAGATCTTTTGCCCATTTTAAAACTGGATTTTTTTCCCATGAGTTATTTGAGATCCTTATATATTCTGGTTATTAGTCCCTTGTCAGATGGGTAATTTGCAAATATTTTCTCCTATTCTGTGGGTTGTCTCTTCACTTTGTTGATTGTTTCCTTTGTGGTGCAGAAGCTTTTTAACTTCATATGATCCCACTTGCGTTTGCTCATTTTTGCTTTGGTTGTCTGTGCTTTTGAGGTCTTTCTCAAGACATCTTTGCTGAGAGCAATGTGCTGGAGAGTTTCCCCCAAAGTTTTCTTCTGGTAGGTTCACAGTTTCAGGTCTTAGATTTAAGTCTTTAATCCATTTGGATTTGATTTTTGTATATGGTGAGAGATAGGGTCTAGTTTTATTCTTCTAAATATGGATATCCAATTTTCCCAGCACCATTTATTGAAGAGGATATTCTTTCCCCAATGTATGTTCTTGGTGCCTTTGTCAAAAATAAGTTGACTGTGAGCATGTGAATTTATCTCTGGGTTCTCTATTTGGTTCCACTGATTTATGCATTTATTTTTATTTTTATTTTTTGAGACAGAGTCTCACTCTGTCGCCCAGGCTGGAGTGCAGTGGCATGATCTCTGCTCACTGCAATCTCCACCTCTTAGGTTCAAGCGATTCTCCTGTCTCAGCCTCCTGAATAGCTGGGATCACAGGCATGCATCACTACGTCCGGCCAATTCTTGTATTTTTAGTAGAGATGGGGTTTCACCATATTAGTCATGCTGGTCTCAAACTCCTGACCTTGTGATCCACCCTCCTTGGCCTCCCAAAGTGCTGGGATTACAGACGTGAGCCATCGCACCTGGCCTATGCATCTGTTTTTATGCCAGCATCATGCTGGTTTGATTACTACAGCTTAGCAGTATAATTCGAAGTCAGGTAATGTGATGCCTCCAGCTTGTGTATTCTGTCTCCCTCACTAGTACATAACCTCGATGGGGACAGGGACTTTGACTTTTCACAGCTATATCCTTAATGCCTAGATTCCATTAAAAAGATGAGATATTTAGGAAGTGCAAACTATAACCGGGAAATAGTTTTTTTTTTTTTCCACTGCTCTGCGGCAGTGGCCTGAGTCTCCTTGATTTTAAGATGGTACAAAGAGGAATCTACAAAGGAGAAGGAAATGGAGATGGAGATGCTACCCAGCTGCAGAGAAGAATGGCAGGAGGGAACCAAGGGAGGCAGAGTCAGGTGTGAAAGGAGGAACCAAAACAAGGACCGAGAAGAGTTTTTACCTACTTGTCTTCAAGGAGACCCCAAGTAATCTTGGTAAAATCAAGTTTTAGTAGGTGTGGAACCCAAGACTGCAGAGACCTGCAGGAGCAGATTATAGATGGAAAGGTTTGTGGGTCCCCTCACTCAAGAAATGATTTTACTCACACATAAGTGTATTCAACTGTCAGTCTGTCCATCCATCCATCATTAATAAGATATCTACTCTGTGCCACACACTACACTAGAAGCTTGATAGGCAAAGATGAATAAACACTGTTCCTACCTGTGGAGAGCTCATATTCTAGGAACAGAGGCAGTTACTACACAGCCAACTCTACTACGTTATGCTATTATGTATTATGTGTTAGTGGCAGAGGGAGAGAGTGGTGTGAGAAGGACCAACACTGACTTGAAAGGGCTTTGTGCATGACCCTCTTAACCACATCTGTAAAGTAGAATATTATAACCTACTGCAAGCAGCTGTTGTGAGGATGGAATGAATTAATATGTGTAAAAAGTGCTAGCTTACTCCCTGATACCTAGGAAGTGTTGAATACATGTTTATATTTTAAATGCTATGGCATGCTAAATATGGATAAGATAATGAGGGAGCAGAGAGGGGCGGGGAACAGGTTTTCCCCTTTTTGCTCTTAACTTCTTCCTAACCCTTTCCTGTTGTTTTCATCTTAGGCTTCTTGAAATTCTCAGTCATTCTACCTCTTTACTCTCCCTGAACAACAACTAATTTTACACACCGGAAGGTTTCCCAATGTGTGTCACCAGAGGGCTTCTCTGGTGACACACATCTAAGAAACAATCACTTCTTTCTTATTTCAAAGACAAAGGGATTTCTACCAAGACAATTCTGTCTGTGATTTTGCCAACAATCACACACCAACAGACTGGCTGGCATGCCAGAGAGCTATAGTCTGAGAGTCTACATTCTGTGAGGCTCTAAGACACTGGTTCTTGGGGAGTGGGGCAAAAAATAAAAAAAACAAAAAATCTTAGCTGTTATAACTGTCTGTGGCCCTCCAAAGGGCCACAGTATATAACTGATATCAACTATGTCTATTAGCTGTATTAAAATTTCACGGGGGGGAGCGACGGGGGACTATGTCTAAAAAGGCTCTTGGGGAAAAGGAGGAAGGCTTTGGATCATAATGAGGAAAAAAAAGGTTGAGCAACACTAACTGGGTCTGAGACTGAAAAAATGAAGATTAATAGGACTCACCCTCTATTCTACACAGATAGCTGAAATAATTTGCTCTGAGTCCTCAATTTCATTCTTGGAGTACAATTCCCTAGCATCCTCCTATCCTATGGGCCTTAGAAGTTCGGATGGATGGTGGGTAAGTAAGGTTGGGGGGCCTGACCTGCCTTCACTAGCCAAGCCATTGCCTACTTTTCCTCTGTTCACGGAGATCCTTACCTTATTTTTCTTCAAAGCACTTACCATCCCTACCCATTTGTATATATGTTTGTTTCCCTATTTGTTGCTGTCTCCCCAGCCTGGTTGCCAGTTTGAGAGAGGGGTCAATATGCTCACTGCTATATTCCCAGAACACTGCCTAGCACAGAGAGGGTGCTCAAAAAATACTTGCAGAAGAAATGAAATACAGAATCATTTGTGTACAAAGTTCTTCTCTGCAGGGCTATCTATAACTGATGGAAAGTTACGTGCCTATCAATAGGGCACTGGCTAAATAAATTACAGAGTTTCTAAACAACAGCCAAAAAAACGAGAAAGCTCTTTATGCTTCACTTTGAAAATATCTCCAAGATAAATATTTATGTGATAAAAGCAAGGTATAAAACATTACTTACGGTATGCAAGAATTTGGATAACAAGGAGGAAAAAAGGCCAGGCTCACACCTGTAATCCCAGCATTTTGGGAGGCTGAGGCGGGCGAATCACTTGAGGTCAGGAGTTTGAGACCAGCCTGGCCAACAAGATGAAACCCTGCCTCTACTAAAAATACAAAAATTAGCCAGGCATGGTGGCACACATCTATAATCCCAGCTACTTGGGAGGCTGAGACAGGAGAATCGCCTGAACCTGGGAGGTGGAGGTTGCAGTGAGCCAAGACTGTGCCACTGCACTCCAGCCTGGGTGACAGAGCAAGACTCCATCTAAAAAAAAAAACCACAAAAAACAAAAAACAAAAAACAAAACCCAAAAAAACTCTCTGCTTTAATTATTTCTGAAATAATACACAGAAATCTGTTGATACCAATTTCCTCCAGGGTTGGAAACTGGGCAAAGAAATAGGGTGGGAGAGGAGATTTTTGCATTTAAAAAAAATTGTAATACGTAATATATTGTTTATTTAAAAAGTCAAAAATTTAAAACAAAATATGAAAAGACAGTGATTATAAATAACCCCTTTTCAACTCTTTGTTCCAAATTACGGTTTGCATCAATGCCTCAAATCCTTTGTGAAATGAAGCAGCAAATTAAAAAAAAATACATTAATGTTATTAGTACCTTGATCTGAAAGGCTGTATTATAAAATAACAATTAAAGAATTATGAAACTCTGTGGTTAGTACTGAATGGGCAGGTTGTTCCAAACAAAAAGTGCCTCAAATCATGTACTGACCACACGCCAAACACAAACAGTAAATCCTTTTTTTTAAAAAGCAGATATGGGGTCTTCCCTTGTTGGTCAGGCTGGTTTCCAACTCCTGGCCTCATGTGATCTGCCCGCCTCTGCCTCCCAAAGTGCTGGGATTACAGGCGTAAGCAACCATGCTCTGCCACACATAGTAACTTTTTAATGTCATCATTGTGGTTAGGCATGAGGGGAAGATAGAAAACCCCAAGAATTAAGAATTTCTCCGTGGTTATCTACACACATTCTTGAGGGCTGATAAGAAATCATGAACGCAAAACATGTATTATGAATTCAGAATGTTCCCAGTGACTAGTCAATGAAAAGGCTACAGGAAAAATAAAATTTAAATTTACAAAGTCTTTCCAACTAACTTCCCAGGAAAATGTAGGTTAATTAAAAAAACCAGCAACGAAAATTTTAAGTGACAAGTGAATAGTAATTACCTTTGTCATTATAAAGGCACAAAGAAAGGTTAAAGAGAAAGCAAACCAATCTCAAGAGTAGGAAATTTTAGGAAATATTCACTGGGGGGAGCAAAAAAAAAAATCCTTTCTTGGAGATCTCAAAGAAAGGAAAACCTATTCTCTCAGTTATTTTAGGTGATTATTGTCCCACGGAGATGGAGTATATGACTTCACAGTCATGGGATTCTACAAATTTCCTGTGTTTTCACTTTTATAGTTCTTTCAGGAATCCTTTATATTAGCAGTCCCCAACCTTTTTGGCACCAGAGGCTGGTTTTGTGGAAGACAGTTTTTCTACAGATGGCAGGGGTTGGGGGAGCTGTTTTCAGAATGAAACTCTTCCACCTCAGATCACCAGGCATTAGATTCTCATAAAGAGTGTTCAACCTAGGTCCCTCACATTCACAGTTCACAACAGGGTTTGCGCTGCTTTGAGAATCTAATGTCACCGCTGATGTGACAGGAGGTGGAGCTCAGGAGGTAATGCTTGCTCACCCACCGCTCACCTCCTGCTATGCAGCAAGGTTCCTAACAAAGACAATGAGTCAGCAGGGGTTGGGGGCCCCTCCTTTATATGACCTGAGCAAGAGTTTTGCAAACTGATGTGTAACAGTCATCTCCAAGGCACTTACAATACAGCCGATATAATACAATAACAGTATCAGTAAACTTCCTGTATGACCTTCATTATCTTCAATAAATTTTTAAAAAAGCTTTTCAAATCCATTATATAATTATTTCCCATTGATTTTACTAAAATTCTATTGATTACTCTATCTCCATTTACTCAACTTCCAAATCATTTCCTTTCCTTTATTCATTAAGTTGAATTAACATAAGTTCTTTACATGATTCAAGTCTATAAGAAGTTGAAGGGTATGTTTTTGAAAGTGCATTTTTTTCATTTTATTAAGCAAACAACACATTTAAAATCATTTCAGGACGAGGAATGGTGGCTCATGCCTGTAATCCAAGCACTTGGGGGGGCCAAGGTGTGAGAACTGCTTGAGCCCATGAGTTCAAGAACAGCCTGGGGAGTATAGCAAGACCCCACCATCTCTTTAGGAAAAAAAAAAAAAAGATGAGCTGGGCATGATGGCGCATGCCTGTAGTTTCAGCTACTCAGGAGGCTGAGGCAAGGACTGCAAGATTACAGTGAGCTATGATTCTGCCACTGCCTGAGTGATAGAGTGTGACCCTGTCTCTTAAAAAAAAAATTCCAGAATGATATTTAGGTATGGTAAATATTTTTTCTTTCCGCACAAATTGCTTCTAAATTTCTTTCCTCAAAGAAGAGGTATTCCCCCTGCTAGTACATACATCAAGCCTAACCAGAAATTTGGAGTAAATCAAACAGAGGGAGGCCGAGGTCTACCTTTCATTATGCAAAAGGAGCTTAAGGAAGCAAGTAACTGTAATTAATATTAAACTGGACAAAAATAGCCGTTTATTCCTTACAATTGCTTCAACACTGCCAGCAGTATACAAATAGCCCCTGTTATCCCAGTCACTGGAGATGACTTCATAAACAGTTTTCCCTCTGTATATATAAACATACATCTTCTGCTCTGATTTTTAAAATGTCTTTATGCTTTACCACTAAAAGAAATGATCTCACTTATTGTTTACTGATTTATCATCTTTCTTCACTAGAAGGTTTGCTTCTTAAGGGGAGGCCCTGTATCTATTTTGTTTACTAACTGATCAGATCCCAAAGAAGGAATCAAGAAGCAGTTGTAGGTCGGGCACAGTGGCTCACGCCTGTAATCCGAGCACGCTGGAAGGCCAAGGCAGGCGGATCACCTGAGGTCAGGAGTTCGAGACCAGCCTAGCCAGTGTGGTGAAACCCCATCTCTACTAAAAATACAAAAATTAGCCAGGTGTGTTGGCAGGCGCCTGTAATCCCAGCTACTCAGGAGGCTGAAGCAGGAGAATCACTTGAACCTGGGAGGTGGAGGATGCAGTGAGCTGAGATCACGCCACTGTGCTCCAGCCTGGGTGACAAGAGTGAAACTCCATCTCAAAAAAAAAAAAAAAAAAAAAAGTTGTAGGTCACACTGTACTATCATTTCTGGCTTGCCTGAATACTGCCCAACTCAGCTCCAAGCCCCTCTATGGGCCTGCAGGTGGAGTGCCCTTAAGGGAGGGCTCACCCCAACAAGCCACCCTGTCCTGCTGGAGCAGCCAACCGGCAGAAAGACAATCAGTCAGCAGGGCCTCGTTTTTTCTTGCCTCTGACAGAAGAGCAGAGCACAGCTCTACAAATGGTACTTCCAGGACACCTACATGCACACAAGACTGTATTAATTAATGAGGACATAATTTGCTTGCTTTGTCATCTTGCATTAATCTTGACATTCCCTCTCCACTGCCCACTGGTTCTCTCTCTCTCCAGAACTGAAACGGTTTCTCTGAAAGTAAGGCTAATGCAAATCTGCTGACTTGCTCAACACATTGGAAAATCCAATTAAAATAATGAGCCAGCTCCCAGTAGTTAAGTCTGCGATTCCCTGGTATAAATTGGGTATTCTGTCTAGTATATTAACTCCTTCATGCCCTACGGAGTTATAATACCTTGAAGCTATTTAAAACTGGTGCCTCCTGAAGTGGCAGGTCAAAAAATAAAACTAAATAAAAATAAAACTGATGCCTCGTCATTAGGCTGCTTTCCAAGGTACTGTGATACAGAGCAAAGAATCCCAGAGGCATGTGGCCACTCATCACTCCCGGCCTGCGTGAACTGGGAAAACCGTTTAACCTTGCTGGTGTCCCAGCACCTTCCTGAACTAGCCCATGCCAGTGTCAGTGGATCGAGACAGAACTGACACCAACGGGCCAGGTGCAGTGGCACATGTGTAATTCCAGCACTTTGGGAAGCTGAGGCAGGTGGATTGCTTGAGTTCAGGAGTTCGAGACCCGCCTAGGCGACATGGTGAAACCCTCATCTCTACAAAAAAATACAAACATTAGCTGGGCTTGGTAGTGCATGCCTAAACCTCAGCTGCTCACAAGGCTGAGGTGGGAGGATTGCCTGAGCCCAGGAGGTTGAGGCTGCAGTGAGCTGAGATCATGCCATTGCGCTCCAGCCTGGGCAACAGAATGAGACCTTTTGAGACAGAACAGACTGTCTCAAAAGAAAAAAGACAAGAAAAGAAAAGAACTGACACCAATGAAGCTCCACTTTATTCCAGGCCACAGAGGTGGCTCGTTTTACACACAGTCTCATTAGCTGCTCCTGGTAACCCTACAAGGTATTACTAAATAACTTGGCCAAACACATGCAGTTAGCTGAGACGTAGTGGATGCAAATACAGGCAAAATGCCTGACACTACTGTAGGGCAAGTGCCCTGATAGCAGTAACTTAAGCACACCCTTAGAACGACCCTGTGGCAGATGCACCTGAATGTGTGTTCTGAGTTAGGGAATCCCAGGAGTAGTAATCACAGAAATTAGTTCCTTGTCTATGAGAAATGTCCAAGTCCCCGGCCCGAACTGTGGAACACGGGCCATACAGAAGATTGAGGCCCTGAGTTTTGGGTTCCATGAAGGTTGCCAGATGGAAGTCATTAAGGGGAGTGTTAAGTGAAAATCCTATATAAGCTACGTGCTGTTCACTAGTGGGTGAAGTTTTCTTGTTCAGCCTGCTGCCACTGGACTCTCTCCCCTGTATGTAAGCCCCTAATACACCCCATGTCTCATTTGCTGGCTCTGGGTCTTTTCTTCGGCCTCTTGAACCTGGTGCCTTCCCTACTGAGGCTAGGGGTTTGGCACAACAACTACATAATACCCCTTAATCAAATTTAACTAGGTTTATTTTCATAAGATTTTTTTTTTTTTTTTTTTTTGAGACAGAGTCTTACTCTGTCATCCAGGCTGGAGTGCAGCCTTGCTCACTGCAACCTCTGCCTCCTGGGTTCAAGCGATTCTCCTGTTTCAGCCTCCTGAGTAGCTGGGACTACAGGCACCTGCCACCACACCCAGCTGATTTCTGTATTTTTAGTAGAGACAGGGTTTCGTCATGTTGAATCATAAGATTCTTTACACTTGAAAAGCTCAGCAGTAGTGGTGAAAAAATGATAATGAGCTGGCATTTCAGGTACTTTTAAGGCTGGGATGGGGAGCTCCAAAATTTCCTTTTTATTGCACCACATTCTCTCCATCTCACAGTTCCTGCCTCCCTTCCTCGTCTGCAAGGCAGTCTCCATAAACTGTAAGATAATGCAGCCCATTATACTGTGTTCTAATCTAGGCAGAACAGCGTGAATTTTATTTAAATGACAGAGGGTACTGTATCTACCATATATTATCTAAAGATATTGCTCACAACACCTCTGTAAGATGGGTCTTAGTCTCACTAGGTTAACGAGGAAACAGGCTTAGAGAGGTTAAGTAACTCGCCCAAGGTCAAACAGTGAGTAAAGCAGATGATCAGGTTATTAATTAAGGTTTTTACTGACTCCAAAGGCCACTCTCATTTCCTCTGTGCTCTGCTGTTACAGCGATCTTTTTAAGTAATTACCAGATTATATCACTCTCCTGCTTAAAACCCATCATTGGCTTCCCACTGAACTACACTCATATCCAAGCTCCCAATTTAGCTCTGGCCCTGCCAACCTGTTTTGAGTCCCTCTACCCATTCTCACTGCACTACAACTCCTTTTGGCTTCTCAATCCACAGAGATCTCTCCCACTTTGCACGTGCTTTACTCTGTCTGGAACACTCTTCCTCTGTCTCCATGTCACTTTCTCAGTGAGGCCTTGACCATTCTAAATAATAAATAAGTCCCTTCTCCCTAACCTCCTGTTACTCTGGACCAGTGGCAGAATAGGCTCACTTTCACAGAGTACTGCACTTTACAATTATCCGTGTGTTCCTTTACTGTCTAGAGCAAAGCTTCTTGGAGGCAGAGGCTATGACTGCTTTGCCCACCATTGAGCTACATCAAACTCCTAGAGCAAAGTGTTGACTTGTTCTATACACTAAATAAAAATGCTTACTGATTAAGTAAATGGATGAATGAATTCCTCTCCAAATCAGAAGAGCTGCTCTGAAACATCAAGTGTTATAGAACCTGAACCAGTTTTGGTCTTCCTGGAGTGCTCAGCACCAGAATGGGGGAAGGGGCAAGATTCAGGAGAGGGACAGAAGAGTTAGAACTGCTCCCAGGATATGGTTGGGAGTGACAAACCAAGGGTACCCCTCCCATCCTGCAGCTGTTAGGCTTTGTCTGGCAAGAAGAGAAGAAAGAATGAAGGTCAGGAGACCTGTTCTAGACTTGAACCTGTCTCCAACCAGCTGTGGATGTTTAGGCAGGTCACTTTTTGTTTCTGGCATCAATAAAGTGTGAGGTCTCTAAAAAGACCTCTAAGGTACCTTCCAGTTGTAACACTCTTACAGCTTAAAATGAGCTACTGAGATACAACTGAATAAAGCAGAAAAAATTCCACCTCAAATGGGTGAGAACTATAGGGAGATGCTCAAACTGCCTCAGAGACAGGGCAGCCCTGGTCCCCAACTCAACAAAGTAACAAAAACAAACAAACAAACAAACAGTTCTGTGGTAAAGCCGGAGAGTTAGAAAAGTCCATTCATAATTCTTATAACAATTCTCAATTTTTTAGTATAGTCCATCCACAATGTTCACTATGAAACTTCTGGCACAGTATAAACATAACCTTTTGAAAAAGTCTGAAATATTTCAACAAAGTGAGCATCTTAATTTGATCAGAGCAAGGCACCAACTATGACCTACTAGGGCCTTGGGCTACTGGCAGTTTTCCCTCACTTCTTGACTCTTAAATGACAGGGAAGGAGGAGAAGCAAAAGCATTACAAACTGAATTAATGGAGTAATGACAATCAGTAACTAAATAATATATAATCATGAGATGTGTAGAGATTTCAAACTATTACATTTTGGACAGTGGTAAATGGAAACAATAGAAATATTCAAAACAGGAAGTTGGGTAAATAAATTATACTGCAAATATAAGATGGGCATTCTATACAGTTTTTAGAATGTGCCTCTTGGTGGGAAGTGCCTCTGGGTTCTGCAGACCCCTCTTCGGAGACTGCCAGGGGTAACGGGGGAGAGGATCCTTTCTCCAAACCCTGCCCAAACAAGCCTTGATTTAAGAGGTTGTATGGCTTCCAACTAAGCAAAGGTTCTTAGGCTGCAGTATTTTACAAAACAGGAAAACATTTTCAAAATGTTATCGGTGGAAAACCACAGTATAAAATAGTACTGCAGTATGAACCCAATGTTAAAAAAATTATATGACTTTAAAAATACGAGAAAAAAGATGTTTAAACAGCAAAAAGTTTAGAAAGACAGAGGGTGTACACACAAACACACACACACACACACTCCATAACAGATAAGATTACTGTTGATTTTTATTTTAGTCTTTTTCTCCCTACATTTTCTGAGTTTTCAACAATGAAGTGGTATTATTTTTGTACGTACAAAGTTATTAAAAAGAAACATGACGCAAAATCACAAGAGGGTGATATAATTAACCAGTAGCCTATTTCTCATTCAACTTGTTCTTTATTCAGTGATAAAGATGTAAATCAGATGTCATGTATAAAAGTAAAAACAATTAATATAAAAGTGAATCTGGAGAGAAAAACAGTTGCAGCTTCTCCGTAACACTAGGAAATTCTGGATCTCTGTCCAGAATGACAATCCTTCCTAGTGGTTCTCAAAAGTGTGGTCCTCAAATCAGTAGTGTCAATATCACCTGGAAACTTGTTGGTTATGAAATCCCAGACCTAATTAATCAGAAACTCCAAGAGTGGGTCCCAGCAACCTAAGTTTTAACAAGCTCTCAAGGTGAAATGGATGCAAGATCAAGTGTGAGAACCACTGCCTTAGACTAAAGGCTGTCCAAGTGGAAGAAAAACCAAAGTTGCTTTAGAGAAGGAAAGACTTACAGCCAGAGAGCAGAAATCACTTGCCTGTGGTCTAAGGCATAATTACAATGAAGAACAGAGGTACTGCTCTGGAAGATCTGGGAAAGGCCCAAGGAAAAATGCAAAACAAATTACACCATGTGCTAAAGGCATTCGGGACTGACAAGACTGAATTTACGCATAAAGTACATTTTACTGGAAATGCTAGAAAGAAAAATGGGTAGGTCTAAGAGTACCAGGGAATATGAGAATTCCTTAACTTAAAATAATGCAATTATATTTTATCTAATTCAATTTAGTAAATGGTGGGTTAGATTTAACATCATCTCCTACATCAAGTGAAAATGAAAGTACCATTTCCCTGTGCATTATCTGCAGCATCTGATTTCATTTGACGATAATTATATGGAAAGGGGAAGTAGCTAGGATTTATAAGACCAAGACAAAGGAGAAAGTAAAAAAAGGAGGGGGTGTGCTATATGGCTAGGCCTTGGTTTGAGAAAGATATCCCTATCCTAAGGATTTCTTTGTTGTACTTAAAATGATAATCAGTTAGTTCATGATCAACTTTCAGACCTTTAATTTCATTTCCACGCATGGCATCTACAATTTGTTCTTTTTCCCTAGAATAAAACCACACTGTAACATCGAATCACATTTTCCTTGCTTTCACTCAACATCTTTATCACAGATTATGATAAATGTTTTGCAATATCTTTTACTCAGGACGCACCTTCTTAACACAATTTAAAAAATTCAACAAACATATGCAAGCACACAGGGCTTACCACGTACTAGGGTGACATAGTAATGTCTCATAGTAGACATTATTGTCTTCATTTAACTGACAGGAGGTCAAAGCCATCTCTGCTCCCTTTGCTTGGAAAGCCCTGCCCTGTCTGCTTGGTCTACATCTTCATGTTTTAAGACTTATTTCACTTAATCCTCATTAAATTTTTCAGAAGTCAAAGAATCCACCTAAATGGTAACTGTGATAGGCAGTTGTTTGATATATTTCAAAGCTTCCCTTGCAGAAAAGGAATCTTCTTAGATATTACATTTGTGATGCCAACTGCCGCCAGGAAACCCCACTTGTGGGAAACCAAAAGCACAATGTTTTAAAAGTCTGGTCCTATACCTTTGTCCATCTTTCCTTGTAAAATTAAGTAGTGCTTTAGGGTAAACTATTAAAATATTATGTATAAGCAATCTCTCACATAGAAAATGACAGTCTTAGCACAGATTCTGGAACAGAGTAGGCACTTGGTAACTGCTGGCAGAGATAAGAACACACTTCATAGGAAGTTTCTTTCTTACTACTGAAGTATAGACTTTCACCTCACCCTTTCAAGTATATCAACCATTGCTTAATATTATTTAATGTTTCTACTTATGAAAACAGTCTCTGCTAGCTTAAGAGAACAGCGTTTCATGAATATCTCTTGATAATTTACAGCTCAGATAAAGGGTACCTCCTCTGTAAAGCCTTCTTAGATACTCTTGCTTTCTAGAGGAATGAATGAGTGAATGAATGAATCTGCCTCAGGTGACCTAGCTTGGGAGGTGGTGGAGCAGAGATAGAACTCAATTATATCCAACTTCAAAGTCAAGCTATTTCTGCCAATTTTCTGAATTTTCAGTTGCTTAACATATCTGTGGCAATATGTCAATGAAAAGATCCACTCATTTTTACTGAAAGATGTAGTCAGATACTAGTTCAAGACTGCATCAGCGGGCCATTTCTTCATGTTTAACCCTAAGGGGTTACCATACAGTATAATCTAAAATGAAAAGAAAAGGGGAAGTGGCAACCAGCTTAAAAACAATGAGAAATTACATACCGAAATATAAATTAGAAATAAATTGTTGGAGGGCAGAAGTGAATTTGAATTTAAAAAAACCACACACAACAACAAATGAAATGGATCACCTGGTCCAGCAAAACAACTAAATCAGCATTTTCTGAAGTGGTTCCATGAAAAGTCAATGTTTCTTATACAACAACAAAGTCCGTGCTCAAATAAATTAGAAAGCACTGCATTGGACAAGTTTCTTTATACTCTTGCTCCCAGGCAAGAAGACGCCAGATGCACTGGACACAGTATGGCCACTGTGTACGGCTGTGCAGGGTGTACATGGCTCAAAGCACCCACCTGGCTTGTACAAGGGAAGCCTGAAGTCCAGCCATGCTCCCCTCACTAACCCGTGTTTCCCGGTGCTGGCTAACATCAGCCCTGAAAAAGCACCAGGCTGGGCTGTAGGACCTCCCAACAGTCCAGATCTGGAGTGGTAGCCTTGTCTGAGGGCCATGGTATGTGGAGGTGAGGAGAGACTCAGGCAACATTGTGCAGAGGAATCCAAAGTCAGCTCAAGACAGAACATTTAATCTGAATCGGCTAGGAAGAGTGGGAGATCCAGATAAAAGGTTATGCCTGGGATGGAAAATGGGAAATCAAGGAATAGTGGAAGGGAATGTGGAGTGGAAAGAAGTGGAAGAAGTGAATGTGGGGCAGAGTTTGACAGAATTTTCTGTTAAGAAAGGAAAAGAGAAAAAGACTTGCATTTGCTGTTTGCAATGTACTTCCAGATCTGGGCCTAAAGAAAGAGCTCTGGAGGCTTCTGGGACAAAGATCATGCAGACAGAAGGCTGTTAATTCTCTCCAATCAGTGTTTGCCTTATCTTTGTAACATCATTGTCTATGTTTTAATTGCTGTTTTTTAAATCAATACAACTTTTAACTTAAATTAATTTAAAAGTAAATTTTATATTATGTCCAAAACAGGATGTCCATATCTTTTGCGAGGAGGTACAGCATACTCTAGAGCACGGGTCCCCAGTCCCCAGGCCACGAACCGGTACAGGTCTGTGGCCTGTTAGGAACCAGGCCACACAGCAGGAGTGAGTGGCGGGCTATTGAGCGAAGCTGAGTTCCGCCTCCTGTTAGATCAAGGGCAGCATCAGATTCTCATAGGAGAGGGAACCCTACTGTGAACTGCATATGCAAGGGATCTAGGTTGCACGCTACTTATGAGAATCTAATGATAAATGTAATGTGCTCAAATCATCCCGAAACCATCCTCCCGGCTACCCCCTTGTATGTGGAAAAACTGTCATCCACAAAACTGGTCCCTGGTGCCAAAAAGGTTGGGGACCGATGCCCTAGAGCAGACCACCTGGGTTTGAATGCTGAATCTGAGATCTACTTAATGCTCTGTGACTCAGTTTTGTGAGCTCTTAAATAAGGGTAACTATGGTTACTACCTGGTAGGGCTGCTGTGAGGAGTAAATGAGGCTACATACAGATGAGGCAGAGGATAATGCTCACCAAATACTCCCCTTTCCAGGTCTCCTGCAGCTCCTGCTCCCTCCCATTTCCAGGTCTCCTGCAGCTAGGTAGGTGGGGCCAAGATCACAGTTCAAACCAATGAACTACAACACCTAGGAAAGCTGTGAAAAGTAGGCATACGCTTCTCTAGTCTCTCTCTTCCCCTGTAGAGAAGGGGGAGCTTCCATGCGTCTAAGTCTCTGAGTTGCTGTTGCTAAGCAGAACAGATCCCTTCAGTAGACATGTCACACGAGAAGAAAATAAACCATGTTAAGCCATGGAGATTTGGGGGTTCCTGTATTACTGCAGTATATCCTAGCCTATCTTAACCAATAAAACATGTAAAGTACTCAAAGTGCCAGTGCCTGGCATACAGTCACCACAGTATAAAGACAAGCTCTTGTTATCAGAATTACTTGTATAGCAAAAGTTAACCATAAAAATAAAAATAATGAAAACTTCACCTGCCTTAAGGCTGTGAGGGTGAGACCAGCTCTTTTATCAAAGAGATATTGATTAGCAAAATGTTAGAGACAGCATAAAGCATTCCAGTACCAATCATTCTTAAAGTTCAATCTTTTCTTATGGTCAATGAAACTTTGCTCCAATAAGCGATGGTTTTTCTTCTCCCTTCTCCACTCTCCCTTTTCCTTCTTCCTTCCTCTCACATAGAACCAAAACTCTACACCAAATGTAAGTGAAATAATACTAGACAATCACGTACACATATCGCGTGCATACACCCTTTAGACAAGTGCTATGAACAACATGCAAAAGCCACAAGCTGAAAATGCAATCCTATTTAAAATGTATTATTTGAAATCCTACCTTGAAACACTGAATGTGAATCCTTATAAGAAAAAAAACAAACAAACAAAAGAAAAACCATATTCAAATTCAGCCTGAGGTATATATACACTAGGATACCTGTTTATTGGATGTATTTAAGACAAGGTATACCTGTATTGACAAACAGAAAATTCAAATAATCAGTTATGGTCCAGATATACAATGAAACAGTATGCAGCCTGTTAAAGCAAATTTGCACATATATATAAAATACACGGTTTCTTTTTTCTTTTTTCTTTTTTTTAGCTTAAACTCACTTAATAGCAAAACCTGTTCTGACTCCATTTGGTTGGTAATCTCTTGACTAGACTTGAGGTGGGGCACCTAATAGTCTTTATATATCAGACTTCATGTGAATATTCAAGTTTCACTGCAGACACAAAACTGTGTTTAATTATAAGCATCTTCCCAAGAAGTCACTAGGGGGTGTGCTGCATAATATAAGGCATGTATACCCTGTCACCCTTCTGAAATCGGTAAAACTCTGAATTTTGAAACAAATCTAACCCCAAGGATTTTGGACCTGAATGAGATATATACCTATACCTGCAGATATCTATGCAAATCAGCAGTATCTCTGTGTACAAATCCATAAAATTGTTTCAAATACTACTCTTAAATATTAACAGAAGCTAGAATTATAATTTTTATTTTAAAATTTTCCATATATCTCAAATTTTTATAATAAATATGTATGATTTTTTAAATAGAAGGAGTTGAAAATAAACCTTTCCCTCTTACCCACCCACCAACCCACATGGATAGATCACATTTCACAAAATGTCCCACAGTATTAATTGGTAGTGAGGCAGTGAGGCATGTCAGGAAATAAGGGGATACCTGGTAGATCAAACGCTGAAAACTGCCAATGATTGATGACCATTTTTTTAAAAGATAAGGTTTTAAAAATGCATTATATGGTTCAGGGCACCCAGAAGCTACCAATTTTACCATTAGGCACATCCATGCTCTCCATACTTTTTAACATTTCAAAGAAGAACTTGAGAAATAATCTGCTGGCTACAAATCTAGATCCAACCTGTACATTATCAGATATTCTTATTTGAGGGGAAAGAAAAGAAGAAAAAAAAAAAAAAACAAACTTTAACACAAACCACAATACCCTACAGTCAGAGATTGCAAACAGGAAATGCTATGCAGATGGAGAAATCTTTGCTTCAACAGCTCTGAGGCAATAACTGCCCTCCAACTGTTTAATGAGACTCAAGCTCTTATGCAAGCTATAGAATTGTCCAAAGGCCTCCGGAGAGAAGAAACCAGATGCATGGTGAGTCCTGGCTGACCTAGAATACTTCCGAGTGACTCCCACTATTTAAAAAATAATTTATATACATTTTCTAAAACCATTGCTGCCTTGGGACTTTCAAAGGGTATGGCATTTAAATGGTTTTCCTCTGTCCATTGAGAATCTATTTCAATCCACCAGTTATTCCTTTCCTGACCCATTTTGCGGTTTTGGTATTAAATGGATGCAATTCTCTGCTGACTCCTTAACTTCTTTGCTAGGATCACAGGAATGATGCCTGATGCCAGGAGTAGAGCAGACCCAGCATTGCTTAGCAAGTAATGATTTTATTGGTTTCCTTTTCATGGTTAAAAAAAAAAGGTTGAACATAATTTTTCAGTACTATACATTTAATCAAACATATAACAAAACCACTTAGAAACAGCTAAAACTCAAGAGCATTCTGCTTCCTTTTTCTTCTTTTAAACAAGAAAGCTGCATTGCAAAGAAAGTCTTTATTATTAATACACTAACTACTAAGGGACACTCAAAGTGGAAGGAATGGAATCTATAAAGGCATGGAAGCGTGAAATGGTATATATTCCATGAACAACAAATCGTTTGTTATGTCTGGAGTTGGCTTTGATTAGGAAGGCATCTTTAATGAGAGGAAGGATAAGTTTAGAGAGATTGCAAGGCAACTAAATAAATATTTAAAAAATGTTTTTAAAAATGTCATCATCTGTTAAGTACATGGTACGAACTGAATGCTTTCATAGGTATTTCACATAAATTATTTCTAAAAATGCCACCAGAATGGAAACTCCAAGAGGATACGGCCCTTGCCTGTGTTCTTCTTACTGCTGCATCCCTACAGCCTACCCACAGTGCTTATGTAGAACCCTAATAAGTAACAGAATGAATCATAAATGAACACAAGGAGGGATTACTAAACCCTTTTTACAAAAATGAAGAAACCAAGACTCAAAGAACTCAACAAGCCCACACAAGTAAGATGCTGAGTATTTTTATACAGGCCTCATTAAAAATCAAAACCCATGCACTTGTAAGTATGCCACAAATATAGTAAAAACAACAGCAATAGAATAGATCTTGTCCACATTTCTCTGGCTTCTCACCACTAAGAGGCAGCATTCCCTAGATATATTCAATCATGACAACTAGACTCACTTCTGGGAGGAAATAGCTAATCATTCCTACTTTTGTGGAATAGCGACCACATATAGGACTTCAATTAGAGGAAGAAATTAGAAAACCTATTAAAGTGCGAAGGAAGCAGGACTGAGGACTGCAGATCAGTTGGCTCAAAGAGTATCAGGAAGTGAGTTTGATTTGTGTTCTGCACATTTGTTTTATGCTGAAATTTTTATGTAACAATGTATACTAAACACTTTCCCCCACTTTCTCTCCTTGATAATAATTTGATAGGTTATACTTTTATTTAAACTTATTTTTATAGACTCACCAAAAAATTGTAAAACTAGTAGAGAGGTCCCTTGTACCCATCAACCAGCTTCCCCCAATAGTAACATCTTATATATGTTAAACAGTACATTATCAAAACGAAAAAACAGACACTGGTGCAAGACAACTAGGTCACAGACTTTACTAGAATTCCCCCCATTTTTGCATGCATTCATTGTTTTGGTATGTCTTTGTGTATAGTTCTATGGCATTTTGTCACATGTATAGATAACTACAACGATCACCACCACCAAGTTATCAAACTGTTCCATCAATACAAAGCAACTCCCTCAGGTTACACTGCTGCTCCCTTTCCTAACCGCTGGTAACTACTGATCTGCTCTCCATCTTTGTAATTTTGGATGACTTTGACTTTAGTCATAAAAATACACAGATGGCAAGGTTATCTTATTTAAAGTCACTCTTTTAGGGAACTTTTTTTTTTCACTTTAAGGCAATAAAAGCTTACAGGGGTATAAAGAACATGGATGTAAAAGACAAAAGATCTTGCACGAACTTGGGTCATCTTCGATCATCTTCCTGCCCCAGTAGTTGGATTGCCATTCCGCAGATGTCACCGCATTGGCTCTCACAACTAGAAGGGGATGAGGCTGCAATGAGGATGAAGGCTGATCTGCCAATGATGAGGAATTCATTACATGGGGCTCTCGGATAAGTCATATTCTTTTGAACTTCTGAATCTATGACTTGACTCAACTTGGGAAAGTGTGTCTGCTCTAGTTCCAGTACTACATGAAATCTAGCAAATTCAAAATTGCTTAGAACATGTCATTTCATCTATTTGCCATCCCCCTAAAAAAAAGGAGGTACAGACAAAAGGACTAGAAAGATAAACTCCAAATGTCAATTATAGTTATCTTTGATTAGGGGGAATATGAAAGAGAAATTGCAATTCCCCTGTAGGCATGTGTTCTTTTTATAATACAAAGTCCCCTATAGTGGCTATTAATACCATAGTAATACTAATATTAATGCAGCCTATTAATACTATAATAATCCAGTGTGTACAAAGGACTTTGCAGGTTACAATATTTTTCACATGAATGGTATGATTTGATCTCTACACAACCAATAAAGTATGCAGAAAAAGTACTTTCCCCATTCTACTAGTGAGGAAATTTACGTCTGTAAGTTAGGCAACATTAACCTACTTAATGGTAGGGTTGGAATCATAACAAAGCCTTCAATTTCTGACACCAGTGGTTCTCAAAGTATGGCGCCTAGGCCCCTAGAGGTTCCCAAGGTCCAAACTATTTTCACAATAATACTGAGAGGTTATCTGAATCTTTCACTGTGTTGACATTTGCACTGACAGTGTAAAAGCAACAGTGAGTAAAACAGCTGTTGTCTTAAGCATAAATCAAGGCACTGCTACAAACTAAAGTTACTGTATTCTTCACGGTCTTGCTCTTACAGTAAAAAAAAAAAAAAAAGAAAGGCTATTTTCATTTAAGAATGCCCATAATGAAAAAGTAAAAATGGATTTTTATCACATCTTGACCCTCAAATGCATCTTTTCAATGTTCTGTTTGATGAAATAGGAAGTATGCATAAAGCCCTTTTTAGGCATACCAAAATATGATGGTTGTTTTGAGGAAAAGCACTTATGTAATTTTTTGAGTTGCAAGTTGAACTAACTGGCTTTGTTTTTTTAGTGGAACACCTTTTTTTTTTTTTGAAAGAAAGACTAGCAAACTATGGTTATTCAGACTCCAGTATTTGCCAAACATTTTCTTGAAAATGAATGAAGTGAGCTTATCACCTCGAGGTAAACAACTGATAGCATTTATTGCTAATGATAAAAACAGAGCTTTCAGTGGAAGCTAAAATTTTGGAAAACTTGAATTTGCCACCATGAGCTGACAGTTTCCAAATAATGTTCATTTGCATGGTTTCAGATTCACACCGTTAATAACATTTAAGGAAGGACTACTTATGAAGTTTTTATGTAGTATCAAAGATTACCTGAAACGGCTCTTAAAATACTCTTCTCTTTTCCCAATACAGATCTGTATGAGGCCTTATTTCCCATCTACCTCAACTAAAACAATAAATTGCAACAAAATGAATACAGAAGTAGACATGAAAATATAGCTACCGTCTATTAAGTTGGCTTTAAAGGGATTTACAAAAATGTTAAACAATGCCACCCTTCTAATGTTTTTTGGTTTGAGAAAATAGTTATTTTTCCATAAAAATAGATTTTTAAAGTGGGTTTATTATTTTAAAATACATAATACACATGAAAAACGTCTCAGTTTTAATTTCTAAGACAGTAAATATGAATAGAAGTAGTCCACATAAATAGAAACCACATAGTGTCCTTAGTCATTTTTAAGACTGAGGTCCTAAAACCAAAAAGGTTGAGAACTACCATCTAACACTCTCACTCTTTCCAATATGCTATAACTCACCAATGAGAGAAATCAAAGGACAAAAACAACCAAGAAAGTACCTTGCACGCTAAACACACACATTAGTTTAATTACCACCAGGACAGGCCCTGGTCATTTTGTCAGGTGGGCCTTTACCATCCACATAATCCATCAAGGCAATGTAATTCGTGGGGCAGCATCACTGAAACAAGGCATAATCTGTAGCCACAGGGCTTGAGCTCAATCCCTAATTGCACCATTTTGCAGGTATATATTTTTTGAAGATTTGGTGCATCTATCTCTAAAATGGGATATGACTGATAGCTGTCTTTACACGGAGTTACCTTAAAAATAAAATGAGAAGATGTAAATAACAATTAAGGTTTGTATTTGTGAAACAAATTTTTTGTCAGGTATTATGCTTAGTGACTTGCTTCTCTGACCTCAATGAAACCCTGCCACTACCAAGAAACAGTCACTCTTATTTATTTTTAGAGACAAGGAAACTAGCATTAGAAAAGTTAAGTGAATTGCCAAAGGCTATAAAGCTGGTGAGGTGGAAACTAGGATTCCAGGTGTGATTGGGACCAAAACCCATGATCCTCCAACCACCTATGCTTCATAGCCTCTCGAATCCTATGTTACGAGGTAGAAAAACTTTTTATAGGAACAATTTTCTATAATTTGGAGGAGGAGGGAGTAAGAAAAGCAAGTTACTTTAAAACTGACTTGGTGCATCAACTGCGGTATGGGCTCACAGAGTAATCAGCTATAACTGCAATCCTTTTTGCAGTCCTCAGACGTATGGTTAATTAAAAACAGCCTCAGCCCTATGCACTGTTAATGCCAACATCTTTGTAGGTAGCCCTTGGGAGTTTTCACATAACATCTCACTTGATCATACTTTCTATAATCACAGACAGTTCAGAAAAAGGAAAAAAACCCCAAGCATCTCAATGATGGTTGAGATAGTTACCATCATTTAGTGCACTGATATTTTTTAAGACCACTGCCCCAGAAACTGATAAACACAATACACCTGCAATAGTGATTTCTTACATCGAACAAATAACAAATGTTTTTCTCATCTAGAGTTAGTCAAAAGCTGAAAGCTAGTATGAGACCTGGCCCGCAAATCTATCCTTTCCTTTTTCTCCATAAAAATAAGTAATGATTTAGTATAAACTATTAAAATACTCTTCAAAGGCAATACTTAATTAGAAAATGACATTTTTTAGTATTTAGCATAGACCTTCGAACATAATAGACTTTTGGGACTTGCTGGTTGAACTGGGAATACAATTTACAAAGTCTATAAAGTACCAAAGCACCTTCTCTTTAATTTCTACTGTATCAGTTTGCTTAACGTTTCTGGCCTTCACTAGCCTAAGAGGAAGAGGATTTTTGGGAATCTTCTGAGAAGTATGGGTTCCCACGGGGGTACTCCTGAGCCCCAGGAGGGTGTTGAGTGCTGCTCAGCTGGGGGCTGCAGGTGCTGCACGAAGATCCAGAACCCTGACCCCCTCGGGGTGAGTTGGCTTTCTGGGAGCCCTCTAATCCAAGGTGTGGCCCTATCAATCTGTCTAGTTTGCTCTTCCCTTTCCAGGAAAAGCATAAAAAGGGAAGCAGAAAGTTGCTGGCTGTTGTCAAGTTGTGTAAACTCCTGGGACTGCCTTTTATTCAATCAGAATAATGTTTTCTTAGTAACCAAACTACAGTAGAAACTGATTCTTCTACTTGGCTCCCTCACCAGGAATGCCACCACCACTTTCAAAGGCAAAATTTGTTTTTCTTTACTAAATGAATTAGGTTTTCCAGCAATTTCCTTTAGATTTTTCTTAGACTTCTACTCCTTAAAGGGGAGTGGGTGTGGAAAAAGGGCTGTAGCTTGAGGTATGTATATGGGAGTAGCTTGATCAGTACTTCTGCTGAGGGAAACAGCACAACCAGAGCATGAGGTGACAGAGGCAGGATATTGTAGAAGAACAAAGGCAACGGGTTCAGAGACAGAATGTTTGGGATCAAGTCTGTAACACATACTAATAGGGTAAATGAACAAGTTATATATCTCAATTTGCCTCAGTTTCCTCATCTGGATTAAAGGTACAGTAACCACAGGATTGTTGTAATGTCTTCAATGAAATAATCTACATAACGCACCCACCAAACTGTCAGGTTCATCAAAAACATTCAATAAATCTCAGATGGTTTTGTATGGAGATAAACAAATGTATTAGGTGAGCAAACGCAGATGATGAATGTTGGCCTGAATGGCCACTGAGCTGTGTGTATGGCACATATACACACAGTTGAAAGGAACCTGCAGCGTAGCAAACCGTAGAGATGAGATTGGTCCAGGAACCTTGGAGGTGATGACTCTTGACTTAAGCCAAATACATTTGGTCCTTGGAAACTAAAGCAAGACATCAATGCGAAAACACCCATCTCAGAGAAAACAGATCTTCCTGCCCAAGCAAGTCCTTTACCAGCTATTACCAAAGTGAACTGTCAGTCTTGTTTTGCTTCCTCTCTTTCTACCACACCACACTTTGAGCAAGGCCTCCAGTGAAAGTGCAGGCAATGCTCAGAGTGAAGGAAAACCGAGGGTGCTCTTCTGAATAAATGAGGTTTATATAATCTAAGATTTACAAAAACATGGATTTGTTAAATCCAAAAGCACAGAAACATTAGAGCCAAAGTTCAAAATTATCCTTTCCAAAGTTTTTGAAAATAATAAATAATTCTATGTTCGATATTTATTTTCTTTCAGATTTGCTTATTTGCTGTGTAAGATTAATTCAATGGCATACATCGCCAATTAGAAAAACTGTCAGGAAGACAGACACATACACACATTTATTTATTGTGACAGAGAAAAAGAATATTGTAATTGGCCAAATAGGTTAATGGAGTGTAGAAAGGTAGTTTTCATTTTTCAAATAGGTTATCTTCATCTGTAAACTAACCTTTTGTATCTAATGGATTATGACAAATTATCACCTAAGGCCACAGAAGCCTATGTGATACATGAATAACTGACCTAGGTTAAGGACATCTTGAGCATGAGTTCTGGATCCTTAAAGGAGGTAAAAGCACAATACCAAGAGACTGGGAGAGAAGAGGGAACAGCTCCTCTTCTCCAGGGCAGGGCTAACTTGGAAAAGCATGACATAAATAGTTTTCCTTTGGCACCTTTCAACCTCATTGTACTCCTTTCTCTGGGGACTTAGGAGGATTAAATTATTTCACTGGGTGGCTCTTAGAGAAATAATTTCATCCCCCAAAACCAACAAAATCCAAATGATCCGTCCAGGTGGTGTTACCCAGAACCTTTCTAAGTGTGCACATGGTGTGAGGGCTGGGGAGGGGGTTGCAGCACAACATGGGGATGCCCACACACGACTGCCTGGCAAATAGTTTCCTCCACCACCCCCATCCCTGGGTCTGCCTCCTGGGGCCAGCACCTCTAGTGTCTCAGATCGTTAGGGATTCTTCCTGTCATTTACTTTGGAAACCAGAGATTCCTTAAATCTCAAAACCCTTTTCTTGGTTGGGGGTTAAAAGGATGTGGGGAGTTGAGGGAGGTTCATTATTTATATATCAGAAACCAAAATGCATGATCACCTTCACACAAGTGAGATATAATACTTTCAATGTGTATTTCCAATGTATGTTCAACACAGAAATCATCATTATTCTTTTAGCCAATTAAAAAGCAAAAGTTGCTAAAGGTTATCTTTAAAAAAAAATCAATGGTAGAGATGTGGAAGAGAATTCAGGTTAAGCAGTTTCTCTCTCAGCTTCGATAAATCTACTCTATCAGCTGGGCCAAAGGTACAAATTCCAGGAATTTCACAATGGGATTTTCTTTAAGCAAATCCTAGGCGACTAAAAAGCTTTTTAGTTGAGGTGTGGAAGTTACCTAGGACTAAAAAGCTTTTTGTTTTTTCTTTCTCACCCCTAGGACCAAGGATTGAGGGGGAAGGATTATTGAAATGTTCTCTATATGACGTAATACTTTGGAAAGGCTGTAATTCTTTTTACTCACATATGAAATGTCTTACCAGATTTTTCAGCAGTGTGGACAGTTCCTTTGTAAGAGTAGAAAACTTGACAAACGCGGTGCCAAGGTCGGGGTTGTCTCGACTTAAAAAATTACTCCCAAACTTATCAAGAACTTGTGCATAGTTTTCTTCATTTTGTACATGATCTAAAAACAAAAAAGAAGAAGAAAGGAGTCTGAACTATTATTTGCCACAATGAAAAGTTATTTTGAACACCGATCACTATGAATTCTCAAAATGGAAGCATAAACTGTAGCAATTATTTATTGCACATGTCCCAAAGGTTAGGTTAGGAGTACACTAAATATTCTAACTCACTCTACTAAGGAAGATTTTCCCTTTTATCTTTTTTTCTTTTTTTTTGAGACAGAGTCTCACTCTGTCTCCCAGGCTGGAGTGCAATGGCACAATCTCGGCTCACTGCACCCTCCGCCTCCCAGGATCAAGTGATTCTCCTGCCTCAGCCTCTTGAGTAGCTGGGATGCATGCCACCATGCCCGGCTAATTTTTTGTATTTTTAGTAGAGACAGGGTTTCACCAAGTTGGTGAGGCTGGTCTCAAACTCCTGACCTTGTGATCCGCCCACCTCGGCCTCCAAAAGTGCTGGGATTACAGGTGTGAGCCACCGCACCTTGCCTTTCCTTTTTTCTTTCATAGAATTTAGCTCATTTATAGTCCAGTTAATCCACTAATTCCTCATAGGCTGAGGGGTCAAATTACATCACATTTTCAAGCAATTAAGAAACTATGATTGACTGGGTATGGTGGCTCACGCCTGTAATCCTAGAACTTTGGGAGGCTAACGTAGGCAGGTCGCTTGAGCCCAGGAGTTCAAGACCAGCCTGGGCAACATGGCGAGACCCCGTCTCTACAAAAAATTAACAATTAGCTGGGTGTAGGGCCGGGAGCGGTGGCTCACGCCTATAATCCCAGCACTTTGGGAGGCCAAGGCAGGCCGATCACGAGGTCAGGAGATCGAGACCATCCTGACTAACATGGTGAAACCCCATCTCTACTAAAAATACAAAAAGGTTAGCCAGGTGTAGTAGCGGGTGCCTGTAATCCCAGCTACTCGGGAGGTGGAGGCAGGAGAATGGTGTGAACCCGGGAGGCGGAGCTTGCAGTGAGCCGAGACCGCGTCACTGCACTCCAGCCTGGGCAACAGAGTGAGACTCTGTCTCAAAACAACAACAACAACAACAACAACAACAACAAACAATTAGCTGGGTATTGTGGCATGCACCTGTGGTCTCAGCTACTTGGGAGGCTGAGGCAGGAGGACTGCTGGAGACTGGGACGGCGAGGCTACAGTGAGCTGTGCTTGTGCCACTGCACCCAGCCTGGGTGATAGAATGAGACCCTATCTCCAAAAAAAAAGAAAGAAAGGAAAGGGGAAAGGGGAAAGAAAAAGAAAAAGGAAAGGAAAGGAAAGGAAAAAGGAAAGGAAAGGAGAAAGGAAAGGAAAGAAAAGGAAAAAGGAAAGGAAAGGGAAAAGGAAGAAAGAAACTATGATTACCTGAAAAAGTAGAAAATTCTCCTTGGAAAAACAATCTTGGATTGCAAAAGAAAAATTCATGTGTCCTAACAGGTTTCTTTCCCTGCAACTAATCTTCATTTCCTTTAATTTTGTCTAAGCTCCAGGTCTGAGGAATAGTATTTGTAAAATGCTTTTCACAGTCCAGCTCTTGCTGCAAAATGTTCAGAATTGGATCAGATGAATTAGGTGCACATGAGAAACATTAATTTGTGAAAATTTCTCCTCCCTGAGCTTTTGTTTTCCAATCCATAAAATGAGTCCAATATCTAACTTACAGAATTGTGGTATTGATGAGCTGACATAAAGTATATAAAAGTTTCTCAGTAGAGCAAATACTGCATAAACAATAACCCCCACTGCCTTGAAACATGTTCTTTGTCTGGCTTCCAGGATATCATACTTTCTTGAGTGTCCTCTTGCCTCACGACTGGTCCTCTCCATTGTCTTTGCTGGTTCTTCATCTCTCTGACCTCATCATGTTGAGGCCCCTCAGTCTTGGACCTTTCTTCTCTATTTTTGCTTACTCTCTTGGGATCTCAGTCTTACGGCTTTAAATACTTTCTATCAGCTGATAACTCCTAAATTGATATCCCCAGCCCAGAAAAACCCACCCTCTGTAATACAGACATATATTCAACTACCTATTCAGTATCTCCACTAACTATGTTGAATCTTAACATGTCTAAAACCAAACTCTTGATCTTCTTCCCATTCTTTTTCTCACAGTCCCCTATCTGTGGCAATGGCAAATACACTCTGCTTCTGAAATGGTCTCTCTGTTGCTACTTTTGCCTCCCAGCAGTCTGGTATCAACACAGCATCCAATGCAACACTGTTATACTGTGCATCAGATCTTGTGACTCTTGTGGCAGACATTACCACTTGCCATGGATATCCAAGTTCCCAATCCTTGCAGGGTTACAGAAAGGAGTACTGCATTTCCCCATACTCTCAAAGTAAGGCAGGAAATATGGCATGCACCATCCAAGGCCATGTGAGTGGAAGTGATGCATACCACGTTCTCTTGGAAGCATTTCAGATGCCTGTACTCAACTCTCCACCTCCCTCCTCTGTTGTGGTGCACAGAGAAGCATGAATTTGTAGGGAGGCCCACAGTAGATGCATAGTATTTACAGAATGAATAAATGAATAAATAGATATTTATCAAAGTCATATCTTTTTTTTGGTTTTTTTTGGTCATATTTTTAAAGGCTTTACAATAAATTACTTTTCTTTATAAAGTCTTCCTTTAGTTGGAAACAATCCTTCCTTGCCCACAATTCTCTGTACCTCTACTGCAGTATTTTCTACCACATCCTATATGTGTATATATGTATATATACACATATATATATACACACGTATATATGTATATATATTATATGTGTATATATGTGTGTATATATGTATACACGCACACACACACACACACACACACACACACAGATCTTTTCCTACCACCAGACCGCAAGAGGCAGGGATTACCTATGGTTCACTTCTGCATCCCTACCCAATGGACACTGCTGTAGTTCTTTCAGTGAGCTGGACTTTCAAAGCTGCGGCTTGGTTAATATTTGTTGACCTGGATTTATTGAATTCCTTTTCAGGAATTTAAGAAGCATCCCTTTCTGAAATAGCCTAGGATGTTCAATAACTGAGATCAGATTTTTAAATTCTGCTTTCAAACACACCTCAATAAGTGCATGGGTGCAATGGGCACTCATGAAACAGAACATGAGTCTGGATTGGGAAATAACCCAGGAAGTCTAAATACCATGAAGGAAACAAGTGTCACAGCAGTACAATGAAATGAAATGAGGCCCTAGCCAGCCTTCTAATCACCACCACATTAAAAATTCATGGTGCCTGCAGTGGTTGTCAGCATCTCAGGCTGAGATATTAAAAAATGCAGCTCTGGTTACTATCCAAGTTCACTCAGAGGAGCGGCTCAGAAAAACAGAAAAGAAAGGCCACACGAGCTCAACCGAGAAGACACACAGGTTTCATCTCCCTCATGTGCTGGAGCTACTCCTGATACCTTCTGTCTGAGGCCAAAGAGGTCCCACCTTACCACCAAGACTCCTACCTCATCTGATATCCTTTTCTGATTTTGGAGACCTATGAAAAAAGAATTCAGCTGTGTGTTCATTTTACCTGCTCCCAAGGGAAGCACCTCAGTAGTAAAAATAGGTATATAGGCTGCTTTCTTGAGACTATCAAATATTTCAAGTGAAAAATATAATTAGTTAATCAAATATCCATGTATGCGCCACCCAGCTTAATAAATAAAATATTAAAGAATGATTCCCTATTCCCCTACTCCTGTCCCTCTACCCAATTCCGATCTCCTTCCTTCCCTCCCTAGACACAGCCATTATCCTGAATTGAAATTTCATGCAAAGGTTAGAAAGAATTACAAGAAGCTCTCCATCTATCTGTGATGACAGACTCATTAAAGAATAAGATGGAGTTGGCTAAAGGCTAAGGCAGAGACAGGCCATAGGAAGAAGGTGTTGGGAGAAGCTCAGAACCTTCTGTGACCCAAATGCTTATGCTTTCTACAATCTCGTATTTCACCCCCACTAGTTCTGCAAGGGAAGAATTATGCTTATTAGGTAGATGAAACATGAAATGTGACGTGAGTGAGGCAGAAGACTAGATAAGTATAGGCTAGGTCATGGGTCTTGTATGTTTTGCTAATTCCACAGCTGAATAACCATGTAGTCTCTTTCCATATATATATATGCATATGTATGTATGTATGTGTGTATATACTAGCATATATGTCTCACATATATATACATGTCTCACATATATATGTGTATATATATAATTTCCTAGCATAAAAATATAACAGTTTAGTAAGATATATCTTGGGGTAATAATAACAATAATAATCATAATCCTATGAAAATAGAATGATAGAAAATTAAATGTAAGGTGCTTAAAATAGTGTCTGGCATGTGGCATGTGCCCCAAAATGTCAGCTACTGTTACCGCTATAGATCCATGACTACTTACAATACAGAGCGATGTCTGTAATATCAAACAGAATAAAAACACAGGTCTCACATGTCTTTTTTTAACATACTGTATTATAAAGTTAGCAAAGTCAATACTAGAAAGATCACACACATGTCCCCTAACACACACACACCTGTGTACAAAATTAAGGGTTTACCCAGCAGACTTTCAACAGGCACAGAGAGTGAGACAGCAAAGAACCATGATTCTGGTGGAGGAAACAGCATGGGCAACGGCAGAAGGGAGGAACACACTGCAGAGTACAGTAAGCCATCTGAGGGGAATGTCAGTTCAGAGGTATAGGGAAGAGGAGGGAAAGAAGGCTGCGGTGGTGGGACACTGCCACAGGAATGAGTGTTTCTGAAGGAGAGGAACTGATAAGGCAGAAAATGGTCCACTCACTTCAAGAGGTTTCAGAGAGCAGGATGCAGCTCTGTTTTAAGATCTTTACTACATGCGAGTGCTAGAAGACTTTTGGGCACATAGTACAGTGGGAGTTAGGTTAAGTAGGTGAGAAAAGAAGACTGGATAAAAGAAAAGAACAGAGAAATGTGATCCATCCGTTAAGAAGACACATTCTTTCCCAATATTCCTAAGAAACTTCTGGCATCCACGACATTGTTGCAGAAGGCAAGATAATTGTTTTGTTGCTGATGTTGAGACAAGGTCTTGCTATTGTAGACCTGCGTGGAGTGCAGTGGCATGAACATGGCTCACTGCAGCTTCAACCTACTGGGCTCAAGTAATCCTCCCAACTCAGCCTCTGAAGTAGCTGGGACTACAGGCACATGCCATCATGACCGGCTAATTTTTAATTTTTTGTAGAGATGGGGTCTTGCCATGTTGCCCAGGCTCGTCTCCAACTCCTGGGCTTGTGTGTTCCTCCCACATTGTCCACCCAAAGTGCTAGGATTTACAGGTGTAAGCCACCACGCCTGGCCTGCAAGATAATTCTAACAGCTCGGTGAATCCTTTCAGTTCAAACAAGAATGAAATAATACGAGAATGAAATCTGGTCTAGTTTTAAAAACTAGACCAGAAAAGGCCACTTCATCACGATTTCAACTGCCAGCATTTCTGTGGGGAAATGACTAATATAAACTAATCACTGATTTACTACTCTAGTATTACTATTCCAGTAATAATCGTTACAATAGCTAGTTTGTTGGGTATTGACTATATGTTATTGTATTAAGCACTTTACATACAGTACATTACTTCATTCACACTAACAGTCCATGAGATAAGTACTATTACCATCCTCACTGTGTAGATATAAACACTTACCCTTGATCATACAACTCATAAATAAGGAAATTTAAATTAGAATATCCCACCCCAAAACAAGCCACTTCGGCGTAACAATTATTTTGAGCTTAAAGCAAATAAGAAACAGCAAGGTGGCTGGGTGCAGTGGTTCATACCTGTAATCCCAGTACTTTGGGAGGCTGAGGTGGGCAGATGGCTTGAGCCTAGGAGTTTGAGACCAGCGTGGGCAACATGGTAAAACCCCACTGTATTAGTCCGTTCTCACACTGCTAATAAAAGACATACCTGAGGCTGGGTAATTTATTTAAAAAAGAGGTTTAATTGACTCAGTTCAGCATGGCTGAGGAGGGCCTCAGGAAACTTACAGTCATGGTGGAAGGAGAAGCAAACACATCCTTCTTCACATGGTAACAGCAAGGAGAAGTATGAGTGAAGTGCAGAGTGAAGGAAGGAAAAACTCCCCACAAAACCATCAGATCTTGTGAGAACTCAGTCACTATGATGAGAACAGCATGGGGGAACCACCCCCATGATTCAATAACTTCCTATGAGGTCCCTCCTCCAACATGTGGGGATTACAATTCAGATTACAATTCAAGATGAGATTTGGGTGGGAACACAGAGCCAGACCATATCACCGGTCTCTACCAAAAATACGAAAATTAGCCAGGCACTGTGGTATGAGCCTGTGGTCCCAGCTACTTGTGAGGCTGAGGCAGGAGGCTTGCTGGAGCCTGGGAAATTGAGGCTGCAGTGAGTGGTGATAGTGCCGCTACTCTCCAGCCTGGGTGACAGAGTGAGACCTTGAACAAAGAAAAGAGGAAGAAAGGAAAGAAAAGAAAGAAAGAGAAGGAAGGAAGAAGGGAGAGGAGGATGGAAGCAAAGGAAAGGAAGAACATTTTCTGCCTAAAAGCAAGGCATAAATCTCCCTTTGTGAAAGTGTTTCCCCTACCTCCTTTCTAGGAAGAGGAGAAAAACCGTTGTCACAAGAGATGAAATGTCAGTACCAAGATGAATCTGCATAAATAAACCTTGTTAAAATAATCCCTATCATCTATTTGTTTCCCCCTTATATTTATCTTCCCTATAATTTACTGCCCTATAATTCCTAGAAGTCTCCTTTTCTCTGTCTTGTCACTTCTCCACAATTTTCTGCTCTTTGCTAAAATGGTATATAAGCTCCTAGGCCTAGCTGCTTCTTTGGGGTTTTTCATTTCTTTTCCGTGAGGCCCCTTATGTCCATACTAAATAAGCCTTTTCTCCTGTTAATTTGTCTTTTGTCCATATAATTTGCAGATGTCAGCCACTGAACCTTACAGGGTACCCTCCTCTATACTCCATATCCTAAAGTAGGACAGGCCTAGGTTCAAATCTCAAGTCTATCATTTACTGTCTGTGTGGTACCTTGGTCAAGCAGCTTTATCTTTCTAAACCTCATCCTCCCCATCTGGAAAATGGAAATTATAATGGCATTTACCTCACAGAGATGTTATTAAATTTAAGCAAGATACTGCATGCCAAGTGCCTCGTACACGATGAGCTCAATAAATATTTATAATGGCAATGACACAATGATGACAACCATACCAACTATCCATCCTTGGCCACTGCATTGGAGCCAGTCTTTTACCCCGTGGACAGGAAGCAGAAGCTTCAGACAAGGCTGAAGAGTTTATATCCCTAGGCGTTGGCAATAACAAATACCTTAGGAATACATTAAAATTCAATACTCTTTAAGCATACTTTGTATATTCATCCAATGAGGCCTTCCTCAAAACTTTCAGAACCACAGCAATTATTAAATAGGTCTCTCCCTGAGGGGTTTATCTAATTGACACTATGTGTTATACCTTACCAAACTGGGCAATATTCACAAAACCTCTGGACTGGACTGCCTGCCAACCTAACCTTTGATTCTCAGCGACTCTAATTATGGCTGCTACTTATTAAGCACTGACTAAGTAGAGGGATTCAATCACAGCGAATATCCTGAAACTCATGCGATACTCCCTCAAGGCAGTTGCTTTATAGATAAGAAAAATGAAACTCAGTGGTGAAGAAAGGATTAGATCCCACTTCATTTGATTCCAAATCCTATCCTTCTCCACTGACACACTCAGGAAAGACTATCGTGGATACTAGAATATTGTGTGCCACAATATCTATTCAGAATCCACTATGTGAAAGACTTGATGACAAATACCAGGAACAAAAAGGTGAATAAGACAAGACTTCCTGTCCTGTAATAATATTGACAAAGTAATAATAATAATAATTTGCAATCACAAGTTTTGATTAATGTGCCAAGAACTGTGCTAAGTATTTCTCCTGCATTATCTGATAGTTCAATGTTCACAATTTAGAAACTGGTTTAGAGTAGTTAAGCAAGTTGCTCAATGTCATACAGCTAAGAAGCAGTAGTGACAGGCACTGACCCCAAAGCCTGTGCTCCTAACTAGTGTACTTGGTTAAGTGCAGGAGCCTCTAGAAGTCTTTTAACTTTAGCCAGATGCCAAGTGATTGAGAAACCTGAAAATCCAGGTCTTAGCTCCAGACTCTACCATGTCAGGAGACTGAAGCTCCTAGGGGCTTTAATTTCTTCATATATAAAACAGGTCTAATAACATCGGCCCTGCTGATTGGCCACTAAGAGGTAAAGGTGTCATAATTAATATAAAAGCTCTTTTGGAAAAATGCAAAAAAATTATAAAACCACAAAGGATTATTTCTACTTAATGGGTATAATAAGGCCTTGAGAACACTCTCATAAATCCATCCTGAGGAGCATTCCAAACCACAACCAAGCACAACCTAGACATCATTTGGTGAAAGATTACACAGAACACAGGCCTCAGTGACACAGAGACTTGGGTCTGAATCCCCACTCCGGTTCTAACTGGGCATATATAACCTTGGAAATGGCACTTAACTTATGTGGGCCTCAACTTCATACGTGAAATGGGACAATGCCTATAAGGTACATGGAATGAGTCTAAAAATACCTTTACTTCTATTAATTTCATTTACTCCAAAATTCAGAGCTGAAGTTCTGATGCTAATGGATGCTAATTTAAACATGGTATTTTTTGGAGGATTCCAGGATATATAAGACGACTGTGGATCAAATTCCAGGTTTTCTGTTTATAAACTGTGATCTAGGGCAATTTATACATCATCTCAGACTCTTGTCTTCTTAGCCATAGTAATACCTACTTGATGGGGTTATTAAGGGAAATAGATGAGAAAGACTATGAAGTGCCTCATCTAGTATCTGGTATACAGTGGGTGTTTATAAAATGCTAAGTACCATCCCACACTCCAGAGTCTCACTTCCTTAATTTCCCATACTCTTTCCTGGGAGCCTAGCCTCTCTTCCAAGGTCTTTATGCAAGTTCTCCTTCTGTGTCAAGAGTCCAGAGGAACACATGATAAACATTTGTTTATCATCTTATCTTCATGAACGAAGAAAAATCTTCCAGAGGATAGCTGGGATACACGCATTATTACACTCCAGTCATAAAACCTATCCAAAGTTCTCCTGTCTGTAAGTTCCATCACAATTTCAGGATTCACCCTGACTCTTTCAATGTAAGTGTAACCTACCAAGCATCCTGTTATTCACTCTCTTCTTAGCCTCTTGCCAAGGTGGGGGTCCCAGCTTTAAACACTTTGTTATACGCCCAGTTCCCAGTGCTGAGCCTGGCACATAGTGAATGCTCAGTAAAATGCTCACTGCATGTAGTGGATTCTCCTAGAACAAGTCTTTTTCCTTCTTTCAAAAAATACTTACCAGCAGCCATGTGCCACCCATATAAAATACAGTGAGCTATAATGTAATAATAAAGCCATGTAATATGTGACATAAATCATAGCACTGCCACAAAAGGGGAAGTGACAAATTTTTATATTATCCTATGCATACTTTGTAGCACTAATCACACTTATAAAATATTTAATTCTATTTGTTTTTAAAATTATATAAGTAATTCATATGCTATTACAGAGAAATATAAAGATAAAATTATAATTTCCTTTCCCATTTTCCAATCCCACCGCCTTAAGATAAGCAAAGTTAATAATCTGGAGTGTATCTCAGTGAAACCTTAGGATTAAAAAATATATACACACACATACAGACACACAAATATAGGTGTTTTCACCCCTTTCTCCCTTTTAAAAAAAATAAATGGGATATTACATACGACCACCATGGCTTGCTTTTTTCCTATGGAATAAAAATCATGAAATTTAATATAAGTAAATCTAATTATTTTAACTGGGATATGTTCCATAATAAATCCGCCTGCTGAAAGGATACTAGGTTTTCTGCAGCTTTTGCCATCAAAACACAATGCTGCAATAAATACTCTTATACACAAGCTCTTACACGCTGTTACTTTATCTCTGGAAAAATATCTTCACAAAAGCAGGACTGCTGGGGGATAGTGTGTACATTTCAAGTTTTAGTTAATATTGCCACATTCTTTCCAGAGAAGCTGGTTAAAGCAATTCACATTCCCAACAGCAATGCACATATAAAAGGGGCTAATTCTCTTCAACCATATCAGCACATAGATGTTACTGTTCTTTTTTAATTCTGGCCACATGTGTATAAAAAACTGCCTATAGTAAGCCTATCTTTTTGCATTTTATTGTCCATTAACATTTCCTTTTCTGCCTGTTTACATATTTAGCCCTGTTTTCCAATGCTAGTATTTTTCCTATCAGTTTGTAAGAATGTCTTGTACAAGGGATAGAAACTTTTATAATATGTGTTGCAAATATTTCTTCCACTTGTCTTGTAACTTGTTAATGGTGTCCTTTGCCATGGAGAAATTTTAAAATGTCATGTAGTCATATATATCAATCTGTATGCAAAAGACTTTTTTGGGTTTCCTACCTTATGTTCCTAAGCCTTCTAATATTTAGTATTTTTAAAAACCCTTAATCTTTAACCCAAAACAATGTATTTGTTTATACAGCACAGGAAAGGGTTCGTTAAAGTAAGTTATTAAACTTTTTAAAGTTTTATTCACTTCAATATTTAAATACGTAATACATCTGCAATGAAATTATCTATATGGCATGAGGAGGAGTTCTAACTTTTTTTTCTTTCTTCTGTATGAAAACATACTGCTATTTCAGATGGCCTATAGAAGGCAACTATTTAATATTTGATAAAAAAAGAACACACAGACAACACTTGGATGGAGTGGGTTAGGTTTCATAAGAGAAGATAATTGAGCAGAAACTTGAAAAATGAATAGTTGTTTAACAAGTAGACTTGGGGTGTGGACATTCAAGGCAAGAGGTAGCAGCATACCATACAGGCACCATAAAGTATTCAGCAATAAGGAAGTCAGTGTTTGCTTAGGTGGGCTGAGATACACAGAAACTAATATGGAGCCTTTGATTGCTCCAGAGCTTACCACCTTCAATCTAGAGCTAGGTAGATTAAGATTTTGTTTTGTTTTGAGACAGGGTCTTGCTCTGTTGCCCAGGCTGTAATGGCGCGGCATGGTCATAGCCTGCTGTAGCCTCGATCTCCTGGCTCAAGTGATATTCCCACTTCAGTCTCTCCCTAGTAGCTGGGACTATAGGCATGCACTACCATGCTTGGCTTTTTTTTTTTTTTTTTTTTTTAAGAGATGGGGCCCTACTATGCTGCCCAGGCTAGTCTCAAAATCCAGCCCTCAGGCAATTCTCTCGCCTCAGCCTCCCAAAGTGCTGTGATTAACGTTTTAAAAGCACTGCCCTCTGTTCCTGTTCATCATCAGATAGTGGCTCAGATCCTTTTTGCCACCAATCCAAAAACTTAGTGCCACCTGTCCTGTGACCCGGAAAATAATTTGTTTTAACTTTACAGACACCATATTATTGGGGAATGAGGGCTGGATTTGGGGTCTAAACTCTTTATTTTCTTATCTATAACACTAATTTGGAAACAACTGCTGATTATGAGCAAATTATTTCACTTCCCTGAGCCTCAGTTTCCTTACATTTTCCCACCACTAACTGTATTAGTCTATGGTTAAGATTAAAGACAAAATCCTTGGAGGCAGAAAGCCCTGTGGACATTTTTTAAAACTGCTTTCCTCCACGCCACTTTGGATGATTCATTTCTATAATTTCTCAAGGTCATTTTGACTTTGGAGTTGTTCTTTCAAAGTCCTAACCAAGCCTCAGCAAGAGTCTGGCCCCAGCCTCTGGGGTGTTATCTAGAAACTCAGCATGCATATTCTCATTTCTGCAGCACTGACAAATCCATTAAATAACAGAGCCCCAAGAAAAGATACTCAAAGAGTTCCACAGGGCTATTACTCAGCATTTAAACAGCACCTGAACATCACTCTCCTATAGCAGAAGCAGAAATGTTCTCTCTTCTGGCTTCATCATACAGCCTTCCTACCTGCCAGAAGAAATACACAATACACTTTGGTTTACTGATGGCTCTGTAGGTAATTGCAATGCTTTGAGATGTGGTCCTAAAATAGGTAGCAAAGACACAACCAATTCCTCCCCTACTTCAGCCTCCACAGTATGACTACCCAATGGAGTCAACCCTTCTAAATAAATAGGCATTTAAAAATAGGACCCCATATTTAACTACTAATTCACAAACTTTCATCAAGCACCTACAATGGGATACAAAGGTTATTTAGTGTTTAGAATTATGGCCTTGGGTACCACCTTTAAGTCCTTCTGAGCTTTAGCTTCTTGGCTTATAAATTATATGTAAAATCGAGATAATAAAACCTCATTGGGTTCTTGTTCTGCTAATGAGGTGGTAGCCTACGATAGGACTCAGCCTGAGCAGCTACCCTCTGAACACTATTTTTTTGTGGTTTTTTTTTTGAGACAGGATCTCACTCTGTTGCCCAGGTTGGAGCACACTGGCGCAATTACAGCTCACTGCACACTTGACCTCACTGGTTCTGGCAATTCTCCCACCTCAGCCTCCTGAGTAGCTGGAACCACAGGTGCATGCCACCATGCCCAGCTAATTTTTTTTTTTTGTATTTTTTGCAGAGATGGGGTTTTGCCATGTTGCCCAGGCTGGTCTCGAATTCCTGGGCTCAAGTGATTCGCCTCCCTTGGCCTCCCAAAGTGCTGGAACTACAGGCATGAGCCACACTGCACCTGGACTCTCCAAACTATTTTTAATCATCAATCCGAGTCAGTAAAACATTTCAAAGCATTTCCAATCAATGCTTATATGTTTATTTAATCAATTATAAATTATTATATATATTATACTATATATAACACAGTATATAGTATAGATAACATATTATTTATATAAATCAATGGTTCTGATCTCAATGTCAGGGGTTCCAAAAACCCCTGAAATTGACTGAAATATTCTGCTTTGTAAGATTTTTTGTTTTAAGTTCAGATAACGTGTGTCGTCGTTCTGAGGCTTACTAAGGGGTCTATGACCCCAAAATGTTCAGAATTAGAAGAAATGTTAGCTGTATCTGAAGACAAAGCTTCTTGCCCTTTCTGGGTGCACAGTTGGCGAGTCTGAGGGAAGGGCAACAGCACATGTGAGATCAAAAGGGGCAGGTCTCTTTGGATCAGTTGCTAGGGAAATGCAGTATTGTTAGACACTATCAACTCCCCTTTGGGTATAAACAGTGCATTTTAGAGGCTACAAAAGTATCTTCATCTCATTTCATAAACAGACAAGAAAAAAAATAATCTCTGTTTCACTGGTAGAAAAACCAAGGTCCTGAGAAACGAAGGACTTGTTAAGAAATACTCAGTTACTTCCTGTCAGGGTAGAGATCACATCCCAGCTCTCTACCTAGGAGCATCCCAGCTCCTCACTGTACAGGTGGCATAGAACACCCCCCAAAACATGACCTCAACTAGGCTTCTCCACTTCAGAACTCTGGGAAAAAGCATCACCCTCAAATGTGGACAAGATAATGAGGGCCACAGAGAACACAGATGTGCTGGGTGCTCCAAAAGTATGTGTGTTTGTGATTCAGAATATACACAATGGGCCAGAAGCAGTGGCTTACGCTGGTAATCAGCGCTTTGGGAAGCGAAGGTGGGTGAATAGCTTGAGCCCAGGCGGTCAGGACCAGCCTGGGAAACACGGCAAAACCACGTCCCTACAAAAACCACAAAAATTAGCCAGGCATGGTAGCAAGTGCCTGTGGTCCTAGCTACTCAGAAGGCTGAGGTGGGAGGACCACCTGAGTCCAGGACGGCGAGGCTGAAGTGAGCCAAGATCATGCCATCACACTCCAGCCTGGGCAACAGAGTGAGACCCTGTCTTTAAAAAAAAAAGAAAAAGAATCTAAATAATGAAAAAAACAAAAAAACCTTTAACTTGAAAAATATATAAACAATGGGAAAAAACCTTTAAAAAGACCAGTGGCTATTATTTTTTTTTCTTTTAGCTCATCTGAATTTTCTATAGTAAACACATTAATATCACTGCACTTTCACAATGGGGAAAGAAACCAGAAAACACCAGTGAGAAAAATCAGCACGGGGTGTTCCAGTCCCCCCAGCACCCATACAGCTCTCCACAATGAAACAAGTACATGTCTGATCAATTACCCAAGACATGGAAGATCTGAGAATATCCTTCTGCTGTCTGTGAATGCAACAGACAAACTGGCCGAGCAAAGTCATCCTCTATCAACCTCTAAATGTTCTGTCTTATGGCACTGATTATCAATGAAAACCAGTTCAGAATCAGCAACAATCTGCTTGACTTGCATACCCAAATGGGGCATCACAGAATCAGTAAATAGTTATTCTTTCTTGCTAAACGCTTAATTGGAGAAACCTCTCCAGTCATAAAAATACACTTAAAAATTCACATTGACATGTGAACTAGAAATAAAACTAAACACACACATATGACTGCTTGTTAGAGGTTGTCATGACATGGTTGTTTTCAGAGGGCAGATTCTTTGCTACGGTTTAAGTGCAACAGCTTTATACAGGAAAATACAATCCTACTTTGATGAGACATAAACCATTTAAGAATGAGGAAAATGCAATTTGAAATAAGAGGCAGCAAGATATAGGTAAAGCCACAGAATCTTTTGACTGTAGTTGTCAAGAAGGGTCTGTTTAAGGCTCAAAGGTGGTCCTTAACAGTCATTAATCTGAATCTTTATGTAAACAGTGAAAATAACTAATTGAAGACTGAAAAGCACAATGGACTCTACCTGGCACAGAGTAGGTATTCAACAAATGGCAGCTATATTTATTTTTACCAAAATAAATCATTAAAGCAGAGAAATACATTTTTATATTCACCTTTAACAGAGCAAATTTGTTGTTCATCCTAAGGCTTTAAAAAACCCCAAAATAGGCTGGGCGTGCTGGCTCACGCCTGTAAATCCCAACGCTTTAGTAGGCAGAGCTGGGTGGATGGCTTGGGCCCAGGAGTTCAAGACCAGCCTGGGCAACATGGTGAAGCCCCATCTCTACCAAACACCACCTCCCTCCCACACACAAAACAAAAATTAGCTGGGCATGGTGGCATGCAACCGTGGTCCCAGCTGCTACTCGGGAGGCTGAGGAGGGAGGATCACCTGAGCCTGGGAGGTCAAGGATGCCGTGAGTGAGATTGCGTTACTGCTCTCCAGCCTGGGCAACACAGTGAAATCCTGTCTCCAAAACAAACAAACAAACAAACAAACAAACACCAACCCCAAACTAGCGGTCGTGGGATGAGTACTCACAAATTTATTTTAAACTACTTAATTTATCATGATGTACATTCCCCAAAGATAGAAGAAGCACACATCATTAAAAAATTAACTCATTTTAAGTAAAATGAGAGCACTCATTCTACAACCAGCAAAACGGAGGAAGTGCATACACAGGCTCATACACACAGTGAATAGCTTCTAATTTCAAGTAAAAGAATATGTGAGCCAATAACTAGGATCCAAAAATTGAAACTTCCTAAGAAGCCTCGGGTTTTAATATTATTCTGGAAAGAGACACTGATTTTTAAACAGCATTCTTTTGAATCCCTCTAGTTTATCCCCACATAATTTAAGGAGTAATGCTCTCCTGGGTAAGTATATTCCCTTTTGGGGAAAAAAACCCCTTCCTTGACCCTTCATTATTAAAATAATGAAGGAACTCATTATTTTAATTTGTTTTCACCTCCCAAGGAGGTGGACCCATAAGAATGCAAAATGCCTTGAAGGCCCAAAGAAATCTGTTTAGATTTTGCTCAATCCCAGTATTTCTATCTAAAGCCTTTTGAGAACTTAAGAATTGTTATTATTTTTACTAATCAATTTACTGTAATTCAAAAAGATTTTTTAAAAAATCTGGCTATCCACAAACTTGAAAAACAGCAAAAAAAGGTAAAATTTCCTAGAGACAAGCTGCTTTTGTACACCTTGTGACATTTTATTCTAATCTATTATATCTCTTACATATGCCTGTTAAGAAAACTTTTCTCCCCACTGAAAACCGCAGGATTAAAATAAGCATTACATGACACCATGGTAGGACACCGAACCTAATTACCAACTCTAGTTACAACTGAATTCACACTATACCTTCAAGTTTGAGGAAATACTTAACTAAAAAATAGCTCAAATGAAGTTGTTTGGTTACAAAAACATTTGCTTCCTATCCACTGATAAATTTAGTACTTTACCTTTAAAATCCTAGATTTCCTTGTGCACTATGAGCTTTTTCTTAAAATAGATAATTTAACAAAATGAAAAACTGGAGAGAACACCACACATTTTTTGCCTTAAAAAACACAAACCCTGTCTTATAAAACTATCTACTACTTAATTCTAACTGAAAAGGAATGGGAGACAAAAATGTAAGGAAATGAGAAAATCAATGGCTGTCTTCCTTGTAATGAAAAAGCTACAAAACTGTTTATAACAATTTAGCTGTGTTTTGAAAATATGACTTCCACATCATATGCTGGTAATAAAATTATATACCACTGTCATTTTTTTCTTGCCCAGAAATATTAAAGGATTTACAAGCCTCAACTTTCAGACCAACAATGTTATAGATGCTAAGGGGCACCATGTGTTCCCAATAAGCTAACATTTATTCTGAATATATCCTGGCATAAATTCTAAGGAACCAGCCATATAATAATATGTTCATTTAATTTGAGCAAAGAAAAAAAAAGCCAACACTTTAACACAGAAAAAGACCTAATAGCAGGAATATCCTGAGTTCCTATTCCCAGAAAGAAGTGTATACCTGTACCTGTGTTGTGTGAGAATGTATCTGCTCAAAAAGATTAACATTTTCAACCTAATTCATTTGGTAGAATAGCCAACTCAGTATACCCATGCTTATTATGAACCACATGCTTCCATTTCTAAAAGTGCAGTATGTCTCACTGTGTTTTTTAAACAATACTGAGAAGCAAGCAGTAAGCTCTTTTCTCAAGCCACACCTGACTTATGTGCATTCACATGCCCATGCTTCCAAGGGAAAGCCAGCCCCACTCCTACTGTGCTGACCCAGGGTCTCTCACAAAGATCAAGATCAAGATGTCTGCCAGGGCTGCAGTCACCTGAAAGTTTGACTGGGGTTAGATTTGCTTCTACGTCTCACTTACATGGCTGGTAAGTGAGTGGTAGTTCTCCATAGGACTGCTTGAGTATCCTCAATATGGTAGCTGGCTTCCTCCAAAGAAAATGATCAGAAAAAGAACAGAAGGACGAGGTTGAAGCTATCTTGTCTATGGACTGGCCTTGGAAATCACATGGCATCACCTCTACTACACTCTATTCATTAGAAGGGAATTAGTAACTCTGGTGTACATTCAAGGGGAAGGGGGATTAGGCTCTATCTTTGTAAAGAAAATTGCCCAAGAATTACAATAAATTAAAACCTCCACAGTGCCCAAGAAACTACTAGTCATTTTAATCATATATTAGCAAAAGGGCGAAGGAGGGAGAAAAGGGGAAAGGGAGAGGGACCACTAAGGCAGACTTCCTTAACGACAATGTGTTTCACAGATTAATAATGTTAAAACTTCAAAACTTAGAGAACAACACAGGAAAACTGAATGGCTTGGAGAATTTTCCATTGGTCTAAGTAGTTCACAGAATTGAGTTTTGTTTTGTTTTTTAAAATGTCCTCATACACAACAAGGAAAAGTGAGACACAAATTCCTAGAACAATCTTGAAACCAAAGGGCTTGCATGGAGACAATTTGTTTAAAAAAAAAAAAAAAAAAAACCCTCATTTTTATAATGTTTACTAGTACTGATAAAAGTTTATGTGTAAAAATAATACATTTTAAGAGTAAGAAGCTTCACAATGTTTAGCCATTTTTCAAATCACTTTGGGAAGCTGAGTGATTGGTAATCTCCAACCAGAAATATAGAAATCCTTTTTAAATGTTTAAAAAATATCACATGGGTTTTGTATCACTTAAGCATTGTGAGAAAACAAGAAAATTATGAAAATGCATTGGGAAACAGATAGCAGGGTTCAGCTTCTTGTGGTTTCTCTGGATGAGGCCAAAAGCCCTTGGAGGGGAACAGCTTGGATTCCACTGAGCATGTATCATGGAAAGCTATGCAACACCATTGTTTTACTCATTTAGTCATTTTTAAAGAATTAAATGTCATAGTGCTGCCCACAAACCCAGCTATACTATACTTGTTCGTGACGGCAGAAACCCTATCAGGCCTCAATAGTCTGTGAGGAACCCGGAGGGATCTGAGTTTGTCCCTATATTTCTGAGACATGACCATGGAAACTACTATTGGTGGTCTCATCTGGGAAACACCAAAGTCATCCCACAGGTTACAATGCTCGGAGTTTCCATTTGATGGATCCATTCATGAATATTCATTATTAGTGAATATTAATAGCTGGTCTCAGAGAGCTTCCCAGGTAGTAACACATCCAGCCAACATGTAGCGATTCATTCAACCCTTGTTGAGCCCCTACCATGTGTTAGGTAGAAGACAAATACAGAGTACCTGTAAAGAGCAAAGCTGGGGTCAGCTGGGCTCTCTTTCCATTATTTGCTAGGTATGGTACCCTGAACAAGTTATTCTGTCTCTCTAAGCTTCAGTTTCATCATCTATAAAATGAGAACAATGGTACTTACCTTATTGGCTTGTCTGGCTTAGCCTAGTACAGTATAAATACAAAATGAATATCATTTCCTCCAAGTGGTACTCCCTTAGCACCTTCCTCACGCTACCTCAGATCCTTCTTCCTATTTCACCCTTTGCACTTTGTAAGCTTTCTTTTATAGCACTTCCTAGTTTCTAGTTATAAATACTTCCCAGTTTGATGATCTGATTAACATTTATCTCTCCCCTACTGGATTGTAAAATTCATGAAGGCAGAGACTTTGATGTGCCAAACACCTAACACCCAGAACAGGAGAATATAATAGGTGCTCAATAAATATCTTTTCAAACAAACTAATAAATTACATTGACAAATGCATAAACTACAAAAACGAAAAACATAGTACTAGTCTTATCGAAAAACTCATAGGCCAGTGCAACAGTTCTTAATTTTGGCTGCAAGTTAGAATCAGCTGGGGAATAATATTTTTTTAATCTCAATAGCTAGGCTCTACTCTGGAACAATTCTAGGGTAAGGGTCTGAGAGATTCCTGTTTTTGTTTTTAAGAGTTCTTCAGGTGATCCTAATCAACAAAGGTAAGAATCATTATCTACTCCAAGAGAGATGGTTAGTAATTGCAATACAATGGGATACATGTTCTCCTACAGTATCAGTCTAACAGGACTTCCTGTGATGATGGAGAAGTTTCTATTTCTGCACTATCCAATATGGCACCCACTAGTCATATATGGCTGTTAAGTTCTTGAAATGTGGCTAAAACTGAGGAACTGAATTTTAAATTTTATTTTAATTCATTTAAAATTTAAAACCATATCTCACCAGAGGCTACTCTAATAGTACAAACCTAGGAGGAGGGCACACAGAACCCCTAATCCAGACTGGAGAGATTCAATGTTCAATAAGCTGTGCCACCCCCATCCACAAAGAGGGTGCAATCTACTGGAGGAGGCTGCACCCAAACTCTGCATACAGCCCTTGAACTCTCACCTCTTTACATCCATACAGGAACAATCTCTCCCTTCTGTCATACCCATGGCAGCTGTGATCAAGGAAATCCTTTAAAGAACAGGAAGAAGCATATCCCCCAGTAGAGGAGCCTTTGTATGAGCTGCTGAGTGATGTGGTCATTGTGGCCAAGGGATGAAATGCATCTTGAGGGGGAACATTTGGAAAACAGTCACATGGAGGGAGCCCTCAGCACGGTAAATACAGCAGCACCTCATGGCTGTAAAGCAAGGGTCTCCCTTTTGCAGCTCACAAGCATAGAGCCTCAGGTACAAACCATCATCACATTACAGAGAACTGACCATTCTTCCTGAGACAAACAATGGTTCTCATTAAGCTCTTTATAAAATCAGGCTGGTCAAATGTTATATGTGGAATCACTGAATTAAAATAGAGAAGGCACTCAAGAATTCATCTAGCTGTCCTTTTCCCCCATCTACCATTTGTTAAGCACCTACTATGTGGCAGGCAGTGTATTAGGGGCCTTAGATGGTCTCTCCTTTTGTCCATACAATCCCCTGCACATTAGATATTATTTTTTAAATTTATGGTAAGGAAATGTAAGACTCCTGGAAGTTAAATAATATACTTGACTTGAACAAGTATAACAAAGCTAGGATTCCAACTCAGACCTAGACTACTTGAGTTTCTCTCTTTTTCAAAGGGGTGTGTAGTAGTCTATTATATGTATACTATGGTTTATTTAATAAATCCCTTTTATTTTCTGCTCTTCCAAATCACAATCAAGGCTTCAGTGAACCTCCTTGTATATAATACTTTAAATATATTTTTATTGGTATATAATATACATACCTACAGAAAAGTACATAAATCCTAAGTTCAGCATCTGATGAGTTATCAAAAAGTGAACTTTACCATGTAACCACCACTAACATCACGAAACAACAATATCAGCGCCTTAGAAGCCCGCTTTGTGGCATCTCCTAGTTATTTATTTCACTCACCTCCCCAAAGAGCTAGTATCAAACATAAGGGCCTACCACAGTGTGGGAGTTCATTGAAATAAAAGCAAAAGGGCAGGAGTTATAAATTAGGTATATAACTTAGGCCAAGACCTAAAACAACATTTGGTCATAACTACATGACTATTAGTTATCTACCTTAATGAGAAGTTAGTGTTTTACTGGATATAAAGAAATTAGGGAGCAAAATGAAGGCACCAGGGTGCAAAATGTGTTAACAATTAATATTACAGAATGTCTCAAGGCCTAGGGGGGTTTAAAAAACAAGAGAATATTAGGTTTCCAGTTTCATTTGGCTAGTGATTCCCAGCTCTGATGAGACGGGAAGGCCATAAAGTACCTGAGGGTTTTGGCTTGTTCAGGTTCCATTCAGCTCAATAATTTCATGATGATAAAATTAAGAGGAACATGCATTTACTGAACTCCCATAACCTGGCAGACCCTTTACAGATATGAGATCATTAAATCCCTTCAACAACTTTTTTTAATACCACTATATTCACGTTACAGAAGAAAAATGGAGGCTCAAGAAGGAGAAATAACCAGCTCAAGGTCACCTTGCTAATAAGAAGTGGATTAGCAAGGACGAAAGCCCACATCTGTCCAACTTCACGGCCTGCGCTCTTTCTATTATAGTCTGCTGCCTTCCCTTCCAGGTTTTCTGTTAAGTTATAGACCACTGATTTCCTAGAGAAGTAACCTATTGGTAGGTGAGCTGGTACTGCAATAGTAACAAAAGATGTGAGTGAGAAACTCTGAAATCCATTTTATGTTTCCAAGCTTCTCTTCTACAGTGCTGGAGCCTACCATTTTTTGTGGTTACTCATTTTTTTTTTTTTTTAATTTAGTTTGTTTCCTCTTATTCACTGATGACATACTTTTGCCTCCAAGGTGACAAAGTCACTAGACAGTTAAAACATTTAGTTACACAGGTTATCCGGCACACCTTCCAACAAAAGAAAAGATGATAGTTCACAGGTCTGTTGAGGTCTGAATTTAACTTTGCCCCCTCCTCTCTAACTTTTTCCACAACCATCGCCAATATTGATTTTCAAATGTGTACAGGTACACTGAAGAAGGGAAAAGATTCTGATGTGTTTAACTGAAGCCACTGAGTTACAGGTTGACCAAATTCACACAGAGATTTTATCTATCTCATGTTACTTGTGACAAATTTACTCATAACCCTATTAAGCACTTAAGTGTACAGTAAAATCCACTGTGACTAATGCTTTTCTTCTTTCTGTTTTGGAAACACTAATAGGTTTGGGCTGACAGTCGAGGTAAGAGAAAAAAAGAGAAATTTCTTTTACCTACTTACTTTTCCATTTGTGTCAAGTTTCCTATAAACTTAGCATCTTTTAAATAACTAACAAAACTCTGTAGACATTATTTATAATTCATGTTACCTCATTTTTAGTAAGTGCTTACCTTGACCAGAATTATATATTGCTTTTACAGACTTCTTCACTTTCTGAAGGGCTGTTCTATCTTGGTCTAGAGCCTAAAAGAGAAAAAAGGGGGAAAAGATATTAGAAGATTTGGTAAATTAAAAAAATAATAAGAAAAATTCATTTGTAATTGCATTTGTTTTCCTGAGTACCAAAGCAACAGCAAACTGACATATTCGTTAACAATGAATCATATCAGACTGGAAGTCCCTGGGATCTGAGTAGTTATATTTTCCGGAGAAGTGCAGTCATTCCACAAAGCTCAGTGTGTGAAATGGATAGCATTTTAGTCAGTCAATTATCATGCTAAGCTATGCACAAGAAAGACAATACAAGACACTGAAGAAATCTTAAGGCTTGGATTCTTTCATGCATTTACAATCCGGTAAGGAGAAAACGCAAGCATAGACATGAATGGCACAATACCCAGGCAACAGGACACATTTTATCACCTAAATGGTAATTTTAGCCAGAAAAACATTTCAAGGGGTATAATGAGTAGGAATGACCTGAAGAGCTTTTCACAGTGCTTTTAAGTTTTGCGATTTCTTTTAGTGTTAAAAAAAAAAATTAGTTATGACATATGGCAGTTGAATTTTGGCAATCTTTTAATTTAAAAAAACAGGTTGGAAAATGCCATCATGATGCTGGTAATGCTTTTAAATGATTTCTTGGATGATGAATCAACACATTAATCTACCTGTGGTATAAGCGGGGGGGCTTCTAGGAGTCTATTGTTGTTGATTCTTAATCCAGGTACAGGATACACCATTGTGTTTAGTTTGTTAAAATTCAGCAAATTGTGCGTTTAGGCTATGTACTCCTTTCTGTACGTGTATCACACTCCAAAAACAAGTTTAAAATGGGGCATAGTCAATATACTTGGCACACTGGACTAACTTGTTAAAACAATTTTAGGCCCCTTTCTGCTACTTCAAGGGCCTCTGGTCTGCTTGGGAACCCCTAGATGATATGTCAAGATTTGGAAGGCATGAGCAATAACAGTAATAAACTGCATAAATAAAAATTTAAAATATTAAATGTACACTCACATCCATCACATCATCTAAACCTCGGAACTTCAGACCAGAAAACTGAAGCCCACAGAGGCTAAGTACTTCCCTGAAGAAGCCGAAAGGGATAAATGCAATGGTAGCAGGCACCTACAATTCCCCTTATGGAAAATGGTCTTTCCTACCACTTTCCTTCACCTCTTGTTCTCTAGACCCCAGTGTCTGGCCAGGTGAGCACCAGACTCATACTGGACTCAATGTCATTCCTCAGATTTCTGGGCTTGGAAACAAGGACCACAATGCTCACTCGCTTTCTGGTCACGTCAGCTTAAGACTGCCAGTGGTTCTGTTTCTTGATGTGAGGAAAAATCTGGCCAGACAAAATGACATTAACAGAGACACAGTAACAGAGAAAAGAGGTAGAGACACTCCTCTGGCATCTGAGTTTTTGCTTCCAGCTGTTCCCAAGGCATATGTCACTGTTAACCTTCCTACAGTCTGAGTACACGAGACAACAAATTCCTTCTGTCCCAAGCCAGTTGAGCTTGGAATTCTGTCACTTGCAACCACAGGTCCTAAGTAACACTAGAACTAACATTTACTGAGCACTTACTAGACATCAGGTATAAAACTTATTATATTTATAAAACATATCAATTATATAAGATATATATACTTTCAAATATTTTATCTCTTTGCATTGCATCTTTACAGAAACCTGTTAAGGATCATCTTCATTTTTCAGATAAGGAAATGTAGTAGACCTTCAATAAATATTTATAGAAAGGGAAGGTGAGAAAGGTTAAGTAACTTTCCCAAGGTCACAGAGCCAGAAAATGCTAATGTCACATTCTACACTTATATCTACCAAATCCCAAAGTGTATGCTTTCTTTACTGGGATGCTGAGACAAAAAACAGGGTTTCCAGACTGCAAGTCTAACACGATTTCCACCATACCCATCACCTACATTCTAACTCCATATCTTATCACATCCACTGCCTACCTGTACTTCTGTTCAATATCTTCCTTTAAATACTCTTGTATCTTTTTAAAAAAATTTAAATAACTGTATTGTAAAGAGTTACAATAAATGAAAAACCAGGATCACTTACCATTGATAGAAGACACTTTGAAAATTACAATGTACCTCTACCTATACAAAATGCTCCTCCGCTTAGGATCTCAAGTCATCTCACATACCTGTCATGCTGCATGTCATGCTTAAGGGAATGTTTTATGAGACATTTCAGGGAAGAGATAAATTTTGTATTACTGAAAAGATTTAAGATTTGCATTGTAGAGGAAAGAGGGAAGATAACTAGTATTTAACAAATACTTGGTATAAACCAGAAAGCATGCTAAGAGGTTTACAGAGATTATCTCACTTAATTCTCACAAAAGTCCTATGAAATAAATATTCTTATTATATCCATTTTATGGATGAGGAAACAGAGGCTTGGCTTAGAAAGGTTAACTTGTCCAGGGTGGCTGAGCTGGAATTTGAACCCAGGTCTTTGACAACACAGAGCCTTATCTTCTAACCACTACCTAATTCTGCATTCTAATGATATCCGCGATAGGCTGAAACTAAAAACAGTCTCATCATATGGGGGAGGTGACGACTATACACCAGTTTTGAGATAAACCTGAGTTTTAAAAATATATAAGACATTTAGATTGCTAAGAGCAGGAGGGAAAGAACATGATGCAAATAAGCATTTACTTAAAAGACTGAATCCAATGGGTTTATTCTTAGATGAACTGTTTTTGTGATGTCATTGTTTTAAAATGCTAAAAATAGTCATTAATTTTTTTCCATACTTATGATTGCCCTTTTTCCCTGATGAAAAACCTTGGGCCTTAGAGAAATTAGTTAGCTTGCCAAGTGTCACATACTAAGTAAGAGAAGAGCCAGCCTATGCTTTTTCAACCATGCCATCTAATCTGTTGTGGAAGGCAAGTCCAAGTTTCCCCTGAATCTTAACATTTCTTAATTATTTTCAAGAAAGAAACAAAGATCTGCTTCTGGAGGAAAATAACCTATCGGTTATCTTTGGGGGAATAATGACTAAAAAAGGATGGCTGTAGTCTAACAGAAATTACTAAGTGGACTTTGCAGTTAACTCCAAATGAGCAAATGAATGTGAAAGATTTCAGCCATAACATTTTTTGAGACCATCTACCTACTTCCTTTTGTGGGGGGGAGCGGGTACAGTCTCAGAATTTCTGTTCGATGTTTACCAACTTGCCTATGAACTGGTAGGGTGTAAAGTTCATCTACTTACTTTTAAAGTTTATTGAAAGCATCCTCATTTGACAGCTACAGTCAGTTAAGTCTAGGTGACACTTCTTTTTTTTTAAGCTTGAGTGTTTGGCCACTGGCAAAAATAAGCTAAATAAAATGCACTTTTAAGAGCCTCATGTTTTAGAGAGCCAGGGGATACTGTCCTTCAATCAAACAAGGCTCCCTCTAGAAATAATACAAGTCTAAGTGTGCTACAAAGATTTATTCCCATAAATGCCAAACAACAACTGCAGTGACATCCTCTGAAATGTCATATATGTAAAATTAAATAAGGGCTAAGAGAAAAATGGTAGATAATATAGGCTATAAGATTATCTTTCCCAAATCATTAGAAGTATGATAAAACGTGTGCGGGCATTTCTAAGTATGTATCTGCAGTTGGACAACTCAAAAGAGTGGGGTGAGGGGGAAAGAATGAATTAACAAATAAATGAATACAGGAGAATGTAAAGTTGTGCCATACGGCATTATTACATTCTCTTTAACATTACATAACTAAGGATCATGGATGGTAGTCTAGGAGAGCACTTCCAACCTTGATAAGAAGACTTTTTACTTTTATTTCACACATAGTCCTAACAAGTTTTGTCATTTGAATCTAGGCCCAGAGAAGATGCAGGCTGCTGCAAATCAGAGAGAGGCTGCTAGGAAGCCATACTGACAGAGGCACTACATGAGAGCTGACAGCCAAAAGGATGTAGAAAAATTATACAAACCAGACCATAAGGACAGAAAAGTCCTTGAGACTTTGAGGACAAGGAGGGTAGCATACCCCTCCAGGCCGAGTGGTATCCCTCAGTCACAGCAGAGTGTAAGAGCAGATGTTCTCAGAGACGCGTATGAATCTGACCATGCCTGCTCAGGGCATTTGAACTAGTTGATTGCTCTGCCTAGAACTCTTCCCCAAAGCTCTCTGGATGACTGGCTCTTTCTTCTTACACAAGCCTCGGATTAAAAGTCCTTTCCCCACAAAAGCCTTCTAAGGATACCCTACAGCAATGTATACCCTCGGCCCACCCAAGGGTTACTCTCAAATGCATGTCATGCCAGTTTTTGCATAGTGTTACCACATCCTGAAATGATCCTGTTCATGATTTGTTTGCTTTTATGGTATTTTTCTCTCTACTAGAAGAATGGAAGTTCTATGAAAGTAGGGGCTTGTATAACCTGTTCATGGCTGAGTTCCTAGTCCTAGTGTCTAGCACACAGTAGATGCTCAAAAATGCTTATGAAATGAAGCGACAAATGACTGAATACATAAACTCATCAGTATAATCATCTCCACAAAACAGAGAAGTAGGCAACATAAGACTTGCTTTGAAAATGGTTGATAAAATAGTTCTAGATTCAGAAAACATGGTCCTCTGTAATTCTTCCCCTAATGGTTTTGAATAAAGTTTAAAGGTATACATATCTAATATGTATAGCCATATATGTAGAAGAGATATGACTATACAGTCATGAGAATAATGTCTTAACAGGACATTGTCTTCAAATAGTTATTCTGTGAACTTTCTTTAAAAATATTTTATTGAAATATATTTATGCTAACTGAGCAATGGCAATACTGTTGCCACTATTCATTAAGACTTTCTATTTTAGAATTACTTTCTAAATCTATGGCACTTTCTATATACTCAAGTGGGAAAACTGCTTTTATTTTGGGTAGATTAGATTTTAGACAATAACCACAACTCTTTGGAGCTAAATTTTATGTTTACAGAGGCAGGAAATAGTACATAACAATAAAATATTAGCATAGAACTTCCTAGAGATATGCCAAGGTAGCAGGGAATTATACCTACCATCTAGCAGTGCTCTGAGCATTCAATACATTAATGTGCCTAGAAGTGGCTAGCACAAAGTCTTGAATGGAGCAGGTGCTCAAAAATGACCAGCTATCATTACTCTCACCTCAGAAGGCAGTTGCCAGTGAAACACTTGGAGCAGTGACAGCAAAACACCTCTGAAACAAATATTCCTATACCAAAGTGATTTCCTTAAAAAAACAAAAAAACAAAAAAAACAAAAAAAACTTTTTTTTTTTTTAACTCACTTGGAAAAAAAAAGGGCTTCCATTGTATTGCTTTATAGTATATTCAGAGAGGTCATTTAAAAAATGCTTTTTAATGGATGCATTTGTCCCATAATTGCCACAAGGCAAATGTTCTTATATGTGATATTCCTTTAATAGGGGAAGCAAGGGAATGCTACTTTGGCCTAATTTTGGTTTAGACTCTGATTACTTCAGCCTTGAGCTTGCTGGGCAATCATGCTACCTTGATGGGAGGAGTGAGGATTGAAGAGCAATGTGTTTAGGGATGCCTAATTAACACTTGCATAAGAGGATGAAAAAGTGACATAAGTTCTCATGCAGCCTCACAGCCAAATCAGTAAATTATTTACCCATTGTAAATCTCCATATGCTAGAACATATACGTGAATAATCATAATGTGAAGGCATAAGCTCTTTCTATGCATTCATTCACACTGTCCAATGTGATCATGAGTAGAGTTGTGGATAAAGGTGCCAGAAGAAAGAATTGACAATGAAGAATTGTCACTGTCTCCTCCTCAAAAAGGGGAAAGATATAGGCAAACCACGCAAATGTGTGCTGTTGACCTTCCATACCTGTGGGTTCCACAGGCCAACTGTGGGACTTGCATGTGCATAGATTTTGGTATCTGTGGGGATCCTGGAACCAATTTCTCTGAGATTTTTTCTGATGATCATCAAACTTGGGTTTTTACATCATTTAGGCACTTATTCATCCACTCAGTGTGCTAGACGCTTCAACAGGCACCAGCCTAAGTGTGAAAACCAAATTGTGCATCTACCTCTCCTTAACCAGCTGCAGGCCTCCTCACTTCTTGCCACAGCAAAGCAGCATCAGCAAAACCCTTTGCTAGAAGAAATGGGAAGCCTGGTAAGGCTTCTGATAAGATTGATAAAGTAAGTTGTTCATAAAACATTCATTATTGCTAACCTGGGGCTTGCTTTATCCATACTTCTCACATCATTCCACTCTACCTTATTTTTTAGATGTTTAAGTACCTGCGTCTCTCCCTGTACTCCATCAACTAAAAACTCTGTAAGAATAATACCAGGATAATATTCATGTTTATTTCTTCACATAGAAGATGCTTTGTAAGGATTCACTGACATGAATGAAAGGAATGAACACATACACACTCTCTCTCTCTTTGGAGGAAGAAAGGAAAGATGAAAGAATTCACTGTTCTTCCAATAAAACTAAGTCCTCGCTACTGCCTGCAAGGCCCTACGTGACCCAGCCTTCTGCCCTCTCCCCTCTGTTCCCACACCCTCCACTACTCATTATGTTCCAGCCACACCTACAGTCTTTCTAACCCCAATGCGCTAGTCCTGCCTTAAAGCTTTTAGAATTGCTGACCTCTCTCCTGAAATCTTTTTCTTAAAACTCTCTTCGCCTAAATCTAAACGGGCCTAGCTTGTACCTTCTCTCTTTTTTTCTGCCATTCAGGTCAAATGCCATCTCACAAGGACATTCTGATGGTCCAACTCCCAGTCACTGTCCATTCATTACCCTCTCTTACTTCCTAGGAAGCACTAACACTCTCTGAAATGATCTTATTGTTATGCTCCTGCGTTTATGATCTGTCCCAATAGAATGTAATCTCTCAAAGAAGGTGGTACTATCCTGTTCATGGCAATGTCACCAGCACTGAAAACAATAGGAGATGTGCAGTAAATATCTATTATTTTTTTTTACTTTCCCTTCTTTTCACAGGTGATGATCTATTAAATTCATTTTAAAGACTTGTGTTAGTCACTGATCTGGCTGGAGGGCCGAATCAAGGGTTTATAGATCACCCTGTTGTAATCTTCAGATCCAGACTAAAAGGCCCCAACAGGTAGCATGGTATCAGACCTATTAGAGCACTCAGTGGAAGCTGACTGAATGAACAAGCAAACAAATGGAAGGTGAAAGAATGAATATCTCTCTTATGTCTGTGTCTGACATTTGAGGACCTGTTGGTGGTTTCAGTTAAACTGGCCTGAGTACTATGTGAATATGAACTCCTTGTTGCCTTGCCCTCTCCTATACTAGTGAACAGATGGTCCCGGAATCTCCTGATTACTTGAAATTAAAACAAGAATGCCCATTCCTGGAGACTGTGCAAGAATCCAAAATGACCATGTGGGTACAATAAACCCTTCCAAAGCAGCTCTATCTCCTCATCTGAAAGGGTAAGTGGAGTGGCCACAAATGAAATTAAAACCTAACTAGTCTGAAAATACGTCTCATCATTTCCCCTCACTAGAATTATCTTTCTATGCACTCATCCACCCAGCAAACATTTACTAAGCAATGGCTAGGGGTTAGGCTATAAAGATACAGAGGCGAGTGAAACATAGCCTGTCTGTATGGCACACCTTTGGAAGAGCAAAGTTAAGTTTCACGGGGTTCCAGGGATAACAAAAAGAAGGTTGGAAAGTAATTAAGCAGAGAAGAAGGGAACTAACTAAGAGTGTCCCCTGTGGGCCAGGTGCTGTCCTAGGTCATCTCCATCTTTAACCCCTGCAATCCTGGAGGAGAAGACGCCCATGGCATTCTATCTGACACTCCTCTTGGAACAAGCCAGGAAGGAATGGGAGTAAGGGTGCAGACAGGAAAGACAAGTTGAGGCAGAGAGAAGCAGAACAGAAATAGGAACTCCAATTACAGCAGTTTGAGGAGTTGAGGTGTGGAGTGCTAAGAATCATCCTGTGTAACACCACCCACAGTTAGTGGGGTTCAACCAGGAAGCAGCAGTGCAGAATACTTGCCAACAGAGGAAGAGGGACCTGGCAGCAGCAGCTTATATGAAAGGAAGAGGTAAAGATGTTATCATGTTAGTTTCAAAATTAATATGAGTTGAATGAGGCTGCCATGAAGGGGAAATGACCAACCTAAAATAAAATTTGATTTGCATAACACAGCCCCAAAATTGAAAGTTGGTACGTTATCTGCAAATAAAGGTTTTAAGATGTTTATCTGTGCTGTTTTAGACTATAAAAAGTGTCCTTAAGATTCTCCTGTGCTTATAAAGATTTCTATCAGAAACATTTAACGTCTTCTACGGTGCCTACAGCTTAATGGCTGCATGGTTCTCAGCTGGAATTTGACCAAAGAACAGGAAAGATCTGTAAATCCTAAACTTTGAAAGGTTTGGGCCCCACTTGACAAGTTACTTCACAGTTCAGATCCTTGGCAAAAATTTAACATACCACCTTCGACCAATATCTCCTAAACAATTCTAAGGATTTAGTCCATGCAAGAAAACACCACCAAGCTATCAACTTCCCAAGCCAAAGAAAAGGTACTGCATAAAACTAGCTCGCAAAAGTCTGCTCTCCTACGTAGGCATAAATTATCTGTTAGGCGTGTATACGTTTTGAGGGCAGGGCCTATGTTAGGCCCAGAGTAGGGCTCAATAAATATCTGTCAAATAAATCTGCCTCTGTATTAAAAGCATCAAGAATTAAAGCTGTACAGAAGAAAACTGGAACTCAATAATGCTGCTATTTCTCATGTACTATTTGTTTTAATGCCTTAGTGTTTATTACAATCACTTAAAGGAAGCACCATCTTAACTAAGGTAAATATTGCAACACATATTTTTTGTTTGGGTAGCACACGTAAAAATATTCACTTTCTAATCGCCCCGGGACTCTTGGAGGTTACAGTGGTTCCCAAGCCTCATCTTGCCTTTCAAAAGTCAGTCACATCACGTATCAATAATGAAATCATTTTATAATCATTTATGAGGGCTTAGGACCTGGATGAAGCACACTCTTCTCAATTAATCACTGCGAGTTGTAAAGGAAGTCTTACAAAGTCCTACATGCAACACGGGCAAAAGGAAGCCATTTGCGGTGAAGGGCCTGCCTACCTCCCTCCCCTTCGCCCCCCCATGGGAAAAGCAGACTCCGAGACAGACTAGATGAGTGAAGGGAGATGAGTGAAGTATGGGCCTCCTATCATATCAACAACCTTTTCATTAAACCACTCTGCCTTTTGTACCAATGGCAGAATTCAGCAATGTGTACAGAGAAAGGAAAACAGATCCCCTTCAAAACCCTTGATATGGTTTGGCTCTGTGTCCCCACTCAAATCTCATGTTGAACTGTAATCCCCACATGTCAGGGAAGGGGCCTGGTGGGAGGTGACTGGATCATGGGGGTGGTTTCCCTCATTCTGTTATCATAATAGTGAGTGAGTTCTCACAAGATCTGATGGTTAAAAAGTACGGTGCTTCCACTCTCTCTCTCTCCAGCGGCCTTGTGAAGAAGGTGCTTGCTTCGTCTTTGCCTTCTGCCATGACAGTAAGTTTCCTGAGGCTTCCCCAGCCATGCGGAACTGTGAGTCAATTAAACGTCTTTTCTTTATAAATTACCCAATATCAGGTAGTTCTTTATACCAGTGTGAAAACAAACTAATACAACCCTTAAAATCAAACCTGTCATCCTAAACAAGTACAGCCATTCCATACATTCTGTAAAGAGAACTCAACCCACCTCTGAGGGCTAAGCTAAGTTTTGCTTTTCTCTGGGATGCTCATTCTCTGCACCTAATCAGTAGAATCCTTGATGGTCCCACACCATCTGGCACTAAGTTACTACGAGTACCCACAGTTCTAAGTGACCATTAATGTTCCAGAAATCAACTACCATTTGTTAAGAGGTCCAATCTTTGCCTCTTGGAAGAAACATAGCCTATCACGCGGCAAGCTACCATCTTGAGGGGTGTAAAGCCACGGCTACAAACACAAGCTTTGAGGTCATAGAGAGCTGTGTCACTTCCTGCTTGGCTACCACACACTGACTGTGTGACCCTGGTCAAGTTAGTCACTCTCTCTGATACTAAAGGTACTGTTAACGCCTTTCTCATATAATACCTGGCACAGACATGTGTTTGCTTCTTTTCCTCCTTTCCCCAATGGTCCTCAGAGTCTGATTTTGGTTCATTCTTGTCTCTTTTCTCCCCAGTATTGATGATGATAAAATGACAATGTGACATTGCCATTAATCTTATATCATCTTATATAATCATCACAGTAACTTATAAGAAAGTTTCTATTACCTACGTTTTACAGATAAGAAAATTGAACATCAGAATGGCCCTAAGATATGCAGCTAATAAGAGAGCCAGGATTCCAAAGCAGGTCTTCCTGATCTCAAGGTCTATATTCATAACCATGTTGCTCTCCAACCCTTCAACCTGACACAATGGGGTTCAAAAGATGGAGGACCCTTAAAAAAAAACAACAACAAGGATTCAGTCATCAGGCCACTAGACAATCAGTTTCAAAGACCTTTTTCTTCCCATTCCAGGAGGCTCTATGTAAAACAGCTAAAGAGTAGTTGAGATAAAAAGCAAAGTGGGAAGGAGTCAACTTGCAGGTCACTGGGGTTGTGCCACCCAAGCAGGTCAGACTTGAGCTGCACATCAGCCATTTCACATAGGTCTATCTGCTAAATACTTTGCTCAGCATAGTGAGTGTCAGTTAAAACCACAGAGGGGCTTTCCACTTAGCTTCAGGCACACCCTGGGAACTACAGCTTTTGTGGACTTCACAAATTGAGAACTAGTCTTGACAATGAGCATCATTTTCACTAAAACTGATCGCTGGCATGTGTACCTGCATACAGAAAATAGGCTTAATATAAATAACCAACCACAACACCATGTGGAGATGCACAGGCTTGTGAAAGCTTCCAGGTGCCCTTTAAAATACTGGTGACTTACTGAAAAACACCACTGAGAGTGACTGATTGGTAGAAAAATCCTTGAAAAGAATTAATGGGCCTATCTGTGGCATCAGGAAAGAAAATAGGAGCTTACTTATCAAAGAGGAATAGTTTATCTACCTGGTATTTCTAATCCTAACTCTGGCCCATTGAGAGGCCATTCAAGCATTCAGTCTCTGCTGAGGAATGTGGCGGGTGCCGGAGGGGTTGGAGGGGGGAGTGCGGAATGAACAGGCAGATACGGCTCCTACATCTACAAAGACCTGTACCTCCAGGCATGAAGTCTGTTCTAGGTGTGGGGATACCTGGTGAAGACAAGAATGTTCTCTTCTTCAAGGTGGAGTAGACAGAGAACAACCACGTGCATGCTAACATTCTGAGAAAACAGGCCCTTGTTGTTAAGAAGCATCAGGGAGATCAGATGCCTGAAACAAGTGGCCACAGGAGGGATGAAGAGATACACTGGGACCCATCGCACAGGGAGGAAAGGGCCATGGTAAGGAGACTGGATTATATTCTGGAGGCCATAGTTTGGCCAAGATGGAGCCTCTAGGGTTTTAGAACAAAGACGTGATTAGCTCTGACCTTGAGAAAAATGACTCTGGCTGTTGTGGTGGAAATGGAAGGTAAAGGGGCAAGACTGGAAAGGGAGGAGACAAGCTGGGTATTACATCACAACACTTATCTGAAGTATTTCTGTTGTGGTTCAATCCACTTCCTCCTCTGGGACCACACCCCAAACTCAAGGCTTCCTCCAAATCTTCTCTTCCTCCTCCATGTCTATTTAGTACCACAGTGATGGCACAAAGATGTTCACCTGGACACCAAAGTCACATTCCTCTTGTTTAACCCTCTTCCCAAGAGGCCACAACATTCTGCCAATTCAATCTCAGCAGCACTTCTTTTTTGTTGCTTTCTATTTTTTAGAAACACGGGTCTCACTATGTTAATAGGCTAGATTCGAACCCCTGGGCTCAAGGGATCCTCCTGCCTCAGCTTCCAGAGCAGCTGGGACTACAAGTGTGTGCCTCTATGTCAGGTTATTCTGCAGCATTACTGAAACCCACTGCAAGGGCTCCTGTCTTACTTTAGGACTTAATCATGCCCCAGCCAGGTACTTCCACAGCCTCTAGCAGTTCATCCTCCACCCATCCATCTTCCGCACCATTGCAGAGTGTTTCTAAATATGTCTAGTCATGCCACTCTCTGACTTTAAAACAGAATCAAGTGGAACCCCCAACCATGGCTCATAAAGCCCTTCTCTGCCTCACCTCAATCTACTTTCACAGACTCCCCTTCGCAGCCAACCCACCCTTGTCACTGTGACTGTCCACTTTATATTCCTGGTTCTCCAAGTTCATGATGTCCAAACATGCCAGGCTCCTTTCTGGCCTTTATGACTCTGGAGATGCTAATTCTAGTAGCTAAAATTTTCTCTTTTCTGAACAATACTTCTGCCTCTCACCATTTTCTCCATCATCTTCTTAACAATTTTACAAACTCTTGTTCAACCTTTAAGATTGGGTTTTATCACCCAATAAGAAAGTTTCACTGCCCCCCTTCCCCAATTAAGAAATAATCTCTCTTCATTCACTAGTGCTATGAGAGCACCTGCCAGGTTATAATGACATTTTCCTCACATTTTTATCTTGACAAAGAACAGTTATTAATCTTTTAAGATACCAGACACACATATGTATGTGTTTATTTATATATTATTTCCTCCCAGTTGTAGAGCCATCTTGCTGGCCCTGCACCCCAGGGTGTAGGAGAAGATCTAGATATGCCCAGTGTACAGAAACTGGAACCTACCATCTAAATTTGACTGCCCCTCAGATGTCTCTGGTTCTCAGCTTCCTGACCTGCAAATGTGCAAGACTACACCAATCTGCAGTCTCTTCTGGCTCTGATTTCTGAAAATCAAGTATTTTCAAATCCTAGGAACATTATTCTTCTCTCTTAGCATGCTAGATTTCCTTTTAAATGAAAGAAATTTTAATTTAAAAAAAAAGTAACACAAATAGCATCAACATGGAAATATATTTGGGAAAGTATCTGATATTCAAGATTTCCACGCAATTAAAAAGATAGGCCATAGTGTCAGGCTCAGATTCTAATTCCAGCCATTTCGGTGTCCCTATTTTGCATCCTCTGACCTCCAAGAGATATTCTGAAAAGTCTACCTTGAATTTAGTATTCAAAGACTTCATCAATCTAAGAAGACATGCATTAATAATGCCTTTTTGGAGATGAAGAAATTAAGTCAGAAAGTAGGGATCCAGGGCCAAAAAACTAGTAAATGGAAAAATCAGGATTTTAACCCTGGAAAGCTTAACTCCAAAGTCTGTGCTTTCTGCCATGTCTGACTGCTTCTCCAACTAAAAAACATGTTTTATTCTACTTTTTGTCACGTCCCAGTATGGCGCATGCTAAGCTTACTATAGTTGCTTCATGTTCCTAGTTTCTGAGAACAGAAGTTTGAAGGGAATACAAGTGGTAAGCCATTGGTGACTTCTCCACTTCAATTATGAGTTTAGACCCAATTGTTTATTCATCAAAACAAACCTCAGAGCTGCCAACCACAGATCTGGTCATTGTGGGTTTTGTTTTGTTTTATTTTTTAATAAGGAGAGAAAGACCTAATTTGGCAGAGGAGACCAAGAAGCCCGGGCTATACATTTGCATAAAGATGATTACTAAAACTGAAGAATTGCTTCTCATAAAAAAAACTGATGGAGTTAAAAAAAAATCCAAATGAATTAAACCAGCAGTTCCTACCCTGTGATTTGTAGAAAACTGTTTCTGAGAGATGCTGGAAAGTATTCTGGAGAAAACAATTAATTTGTTTACCATTTGTAAAATGGTAAATTTGGAAAATACTACATTCTAACGATATCTTTTTCCTGGAGATACTGAATGCACGTCAGGCTATCAAAGACTGGAATGTTTTAAAGAAACATGTTTAACTCTATACTCCAACAATTCCCAACAAAGATAAAGTAAATAATTAAATAACTAATTACAATCAGAATACCTAGTTTTGTTTTTATTTTTGCACACCTGCAGAACAATGTTTTTTGGAACACCAATATAGAACACTAAATTTTTAAAAATGGGCCAGGCGTGATGGCTCACGCCTATAATCTCAGCTCTCTGGGAGGCTGAGGTAGGTGGATCACTTGAGGTCAGGAGTTCAAGACCAGCCTGGCCAACATAGTGAAACCGCATCTCTACTAAAAATACAAAAATTAGCCCGATGTGGTGATGGGCACTTGTAATCCCAGCTAGTCGGGAGGCTGAGGCAAGAGAAGTGCTTGAACCTGGGGGGAAGAGGTTGAAGTGAGATGAGGTAGAGCCACTGCTCTCCAGCCTGGGCGATAGAGTGAGACTCTGTCTTAAAATAAATAAATAAATACATAAATAATAAATTAATTTTAAAAAACTGAACAAAGTTAGGCCTCAAAAAAATATACTATGTACATCAGCTAAAGAGGTCTGACAATTTTCTGATGTCAACAACAGATACTATCAGCAAAAAGATAAATAATTGTAATCAATTTTTATAGAACAAACAAAACCAAGACAAAAGAACTAAGAGGGAAAAATACAACAAAAATCATGCATTAGACATATCGAAGTTGACATCTCTAATACATACTTAGGATGTAGAATTCTTATGTTGCTGCTATAAAGACCCAGAAGAACAGAGGGACAAAAAACATTAACACAAGAAACCGAAAATAGCAAACATATGCAAGTAATTTCAATTGCACTGATAAGTTTAAAATTCCACATGGAACAATAATAAAATGCATTTTTTTATCCTTCTAAAGCTGTAAGAAATAGAAAAAAGAAATTTGGTGAATGGAGAGGCTTTGGAGAAATGGCCACAAACCATACAGAAGACAAATTATATTTCAAGTCACAAAACCACCCTTACATTTGACATAGTAAATCCAGTCCTGATAATTCCTTTCAAAACAACTGTTGCCATTTCCTCAATAATAAAGGATGTGTATTATCAAATGTTCTAAATCATCATTAGCAGTGTTTTATAGAAAGTTAGAAGTAACCTAAATCCAACAACAGTAAAATGGTAAACTAAAATAAAATAGAAATAGGAAGGACTCTATGGTTACTAAAAATTATGTATGGAACAAATTAGAATGGACAAAGGTCTATCATTTATTGTCTAATACATATGTGCAGATATCATAAAATATCATAATTTAGAACATCAAGTTACATGTATTATAATAATGTAAATTATCTAGAACTGTAAAGTGCAGAGAGGTACCTACAGATGTTTAACAGCTGTGCTATGTTGTAATTAAGAAAATTTTTTCTTTTAAAATAATTTCCTTATACAATATTAAAAGATTGATTCAGTACTTAAAATATTTTTAATCCTCTTAACAGTGTCTTATAATACATGCAATGCCTGCTTTTTCCTGAGCAATTTCAAAGGACCCAACAATATGTTAACTTTCATAGAAAACAAGGCAGAAATGGCACATACTCTCAGTAAACTCCATGTTGCCTTGTGAACTGTACCTTTAAAAAATTAGTAGAATATTGTGTTTCAAGAGCTCCTGTCTGGGGCCCAAAAGAAAACTGTAATCACAGCAATTATCTTGTGAACCTCTAATTTCTGTTGTAGTTTTAAAGTTCGGAGTTAGCACACCCACCCACAAGCACCATGGCTTTTTCATCTTGATGCAATTTCAGTCCCATTCTTGGGAAAATAATAATTATAAGTACAACAAGGTATTTAAAGACCAAAAAAATACTCATGAAAACACCACTTCCATGTTACAACACAGTGAGAGTTCCTTAAAAGAATTAAAACCCAGACTGGAAAGAAGTTTCCTGAGTCACATCTTTTCAGGACAGTAAGAACTTACAGGATCCTACTTCAAAAGACAACAGATTGGAACAGTTTGGAAACCACTGAGCCTTTTAGCTTCCCACCAGTTCTAAGATCCTATAATGTCCTAATAAACCTATTTGTCTGGGTCTTGACCTAAATGACTCAAAATATGCTATGGATGGCTCACAGTCATTCAGGCTTAGTTACACAATTTTTGTCTGAGATGGAGAATCACATAGCTACCAACTAGATGCTGGAATTTAAATAACATGGTTTGGAACACAAAATCTAGAGCCAAACCGCCTGTGGTCAAATCCTAGCTCCACTACTTACATGACCTGGGCCAGAAACTTAACCCGGCTGTGCCTCAGTTTCCTCCCTCTATAAAACAGGGAAATTTATAGTAATTAATCTCATAGAGTTATAAGGATTAAGTGAAGAAATCCATATAAAGTGCCTTAGAATGGTACTTGGAAGAGAGCAAACCCTCAATAAATGTTAGCTAGAATTTGCAGATGCATACACTTTGATTTTTTTCCCCAAAGTTCCCAACAGATACATAGTTAGCAAGAACAAATTTTATGTGAATGGTGGTGCTACTATAGAAGGAAAAGAAAAGGGAGATGTAGATACAAAGCCTTCCATTGAACAAGCTCTTTAGATTAGTGATCTCCTAGAAGACAGCACCCAAGTCGGTCTACTGTGGTGTGGGAAGAAAAATACTGTAACTTCCGTCTGCCATTTTTATTTTGTATAATTATATGGCATTAGAACAGAAAATAGGTATGTATGTACATGTATATAGATGAAGACGAAATGCACGCTCAAAAAGCTTTACAAATGAGATGTACAAAAGTTTGGGCACCACTGCTATTAAGGAAGTTAAGATTTTACTTTTTCTTAAATATTTCTGGTAAAAAATTATGACAATGACGAGCCTGGCCAACATGGTGAAACCCCGTCTCTACTAAAAATATAAAAATTAGCCAGGCGTGGTGGTGGGAGCCTGTAATCCCAGCTACTCAGGAGGCTGAGCCATGAGAATCGCTTGAACCCGGGAGGTGGAGCTTTCGGTGAGCTGAGGTCACACCATTGCACTCCAGTTTGGGCAACAAGAGTGAAACTTCATCTCCAAAAAAAACCTATGACAATAAAACGTCTTGGTCCTATACATACAGAATAATTCAACATGTATTTACTGACTGCCATCCATGCTTATAAGCATTACAGGAAAGGTGGAGTAAAATGTGACAAAAATGCAGCGCAGGAGCTATCTATGGTCTGTACAAAGAGACAGCAACAACACTGCCTAATGTTTAAAGGCCACTGCCAAGGATTCCAGTGGGTTTTTCTTTTTAAATATATTTTAGATGCTTTTATTTAATAAATACATTTAGGAAATAGCATTGTAAAAAGTGCATTGTTAAAATTCACGGCACTTAAAACAAGAATGTGACTAGTATAAAACAAGAAGGGCAACTCAAACGGTGAGAAGTAATCATACAGTGGTCTGTTATGGTACTAATTCAAAGTAAGACTTGCATAAATGATAGCTGCGGCATGAACCACAGTATAACTTCACACATTCATTAAAAAGGCAAATTTATAGTTAAAACTTCAAAGAAAAAGTACTGATAAAAAAGTTTTACCCCAAAATTGCAAACAAATACATTAAAAGATTAGAAGATAAAAAGCACCAGACATTAAACAAAATAAAAATAATAAAATTCAACTCAAAAGGTCCCCTTTCAGCAAATAGTCTGTAAATTATGACCCTTATGTAAACAGTGCTAAATCAAGGACTTTTTAGCAGAAAATTTATCAGTACTTTTATCTAAGGCTTCAATTTGTAAAGAGAAGTTACCAAACATCAAGTAACTCTTAAAATGGTACACAGGTTTTCAAGCTATTGGTTTTTCCTTCCTAACTCTCTGAATGAGTTTTTCTTAAGTAGCAACAACCAATCTAACAACTTTAAACTCAGAACACAGGATGGCATCAAATGACATTACCATTATTCAAAAACAAAATAATACCTTATATCTTGCCATTTTTACCACTGTGCTTCTGATTTCCCCAACTGCCAAAATATTACCCCCATCTTCCCTTTCTGGGAAAATTAAGGCTCTCTCGAGAGACTAAGTGACTTTCCACATAAGTAATAAATGTCTCGAAAGTCATCTCCCAAATCAAAATTCAGTTTTTAAAAAATTATTCTGTTCACAGATCTCCCATAATCTTAAAGATATTTATATTGCTAAAAGCAAATAAAAATATATATATTTCACCCCTAAGTCTGTTTCCTACTTATCACAAGGCACTTAGGACACCTGGTACTGGCAAAAAGAAAAACTCCAAGACAAGTTCCTTTTTGTTTTGAACACAATACCCAGCAAACTAAAGACAAAAAGCTTAAACTTTAGCCAGAACTCTACCACTCTAAAACGCTATTTTCTTTTTTGTTGGCTTCCTAACTTTGTTCATGTACATTTTCTCTATGTACCTAATAAATGTTTTATGTGCAACCTGTATTCTGCTTTTTTCACTTAATATTAAACTGCAAATAACCTTTGCATATTTTTTTTCCTGCATGTGCATGGCTACTTCAGCAGTTGCATAGCATTGTATCACTCTGATAGATCATCTGTCTCCTATTCACTCCTGTCAAAAATTAGCTTAATGGTCAGTTTTTCCACTTTCATTAATGGTACTGATTATAAAAGCCTAATTTTCAGGATGAATGTCAAATAACAAAAAGTTGCTTTTATGAAAATAATTTTAAGTTGTGTGTGTTTAAAAATACGATTATGAATTATCAGCAAACACTAATAGTATTTTTTCAGATACTAATAATTTATGTCCCTAAGTCGCAACACTGACAAAAAGTCTTAAGTTTTTGACTTCTAAAAAGATGGTCACATACCAGAAATGTCACAAAAATCTAACTAATCCTCTTGCAAATTACATGTGAGTGCAATTTAGGATATGGTTAACTCAAAGTGAAGGTATCTTAAAAGGGTCCAATGGCTAATATGGACCCCTGCTCCCAACACCCACCCCTCCCACACACACAGAACAGCTGGTTCTTAACATGCCCCCTTTCAAACAAAGCTCCCTCAGGACGGCCAATTTAGACAGAATGTCTTATTAGGAAGAGAGTGAGAGAATGTTCACAGACCCAGGGACCTAACGATTCAATATTAACTTGAGGAAGACAGGGATGAGGTACCAACCTTTGCCCTGAAGCACTAATGAACATTATGTTCCACTAGGTATTGTTTCCGTAAACATAAATCTTCCTGTTCACAAGAGTTGATGAAGTTTTCTATAAATTAAACCTTTTTCCTTGAAGATGCACACTAACACTTCAGAGATGTTTTCCTCAGGTTTTTTGTTTTAGGAGAATGAGTATTTTTGTAAAGCAAATGGTCAGTCTCCCCTGTCCCTAGCTCATACATTCAGACTTCTGGTATACCAAGATTACTTGAATGGGGAATACATCTGCAGAGGATCTGGGGGGTGGGGGGCAGTGGGGGAACTTCCATCACCACTCTGAATTCATTCATTTGGCACAATATTCAAGAGTTGAGAAATACAGAGATAATCTTGACCTTGGGGACTGTGATAGGTTACCTCAATCCCACTTATTAGGTGGCTAGATACAAAATATTTTAAAACACGAATGCTTCCCTCTAGTATTTTTGCCTTGGAGATAAAATTTCCAGGGCAAAAATGTATTCACTTAGAATACATATTTAAAGAAAAATATAGCTTGAAGTCAGGAAGGATAAAGAAAATTCAAAATCTTCTTCCTGAATATACACATTCTTATATATATATATCCTTATATATATATAAGCTTTTATTAAATTACATTTTGTGGATTGAGTTATACTATAAAGGGAGGGGACAAATTTCCTTTGAAAGTTTTATTTAATATACCGCTGGGAGTAAAATTAAAGGGATATCGATGATTTAAGAAGTGTGTTTCCATTTCCAATCCCAACATTTAAAAAATGGAGCTGGAGTACTAAAGGTGGTAAAGAAGCAACATTTCTTCCCTTTTTTAAAATTTCCCACACTATATCAATGTACCTTCTTATAACCCATAATTTTATAAAAACTAATGTAACTGTTTTCCAAATGTCCACGCTGATAATACAGTAAAGTCACATATTTAGAGGGTACGTCTTTGGAGCCTGTGTGGGCCCAGAGCAGTAACTATAATATACACCCCCAAGTAAATCTTTTCTTTCTTTAAAAATACAATCCAGTCATTATGGTACTACTTAATAGAATGTCAAGCAACATTTTACTATCTACACAACCCAGAGATTCACCAAATTACTCTACTTCTCAAAAATGAGCAAGCAGTTCCCCCAATATCCAATGACAAGGTCCACTAAGAACAAACAAGTAGTTCAAAACCAGTCACAATCCAACTACATTTATTTACACAGTTTGGCTAATGTTTCACAAAGCACTACTCTGGAGGATCTGGTATTAGGCACAGTACTTCATAAAGAATATTTCACTTCATAAGCTTCTGTTTTATAGGTCTGGTTAAAAAAACAGGATTTAGAAATTTTGACATATTTAGAAAATACTTAAATTTGAGTAATATTCATTGAGATCAGTATTTCTCAAAATCTGTGCCCAACTAGCCCAAATAATGCTGTTGCGAAAAAAAGGGATCTATAGTCGGTAAATTTGGGAAATACTCCAAGCTGTATCTCCTTTCGAAAATTCAAAAAGCATTAATATACTAAAATTCATTACATTTCTGTTTTTTAAAAAATGTTTCTTTAACACAATATTTTCTAAACTTATTTGGACTCAAGAGCACTCCCCCCCTATTATTTTTTAGAAGTGCCTACTAATCTCAGAACTAGTTCTCCATGTAACATGTTAGTTATATGCACTTGAACCACAATATTCTAGCAAATCTGTTAAAAAAGAGATTGCAAATGTGGGGCCCCAAATCCAAATTCAACCTGCCATGGGTGTTTTACATGGCCTGTATAATATCTTTTGTAAATTTGTGTATTAGTGTACAAACATTTCAAAACTTGGGATATTTAAAATAAAAATTTAAAAGATCAGCTTTTCCTATAGAAGGCCTTGGTTGATCTGAACTCACCTTTTTCCAGCAACAACAGTCAATGGGCCTACAGAGGCCCACAATGCCTTTTTAGGTTCTCCAGCTGCCACTGAACCAGTTTGCTGACACCTGGCCCCAGCTCCATAATGGAAGATGTTAGGGCACGTTTAGATGCTTGAGGAGAAAAGTCAGTCGTCAACCAGCCCATCCCCTGCAGTCTACCTCCTCCAAGAATTCTGCACGTGACCCAGGATGGTTTGTCAAGGACAGTCCCTGTTTACACCCATTGCCCTGGCATATTTAACACAGCCACCTTCACCTTTGCCCTCTTTTGAAGAAGTTAAATGTACACTCTAGCTGTGAAGCTGTCACAGACCACCCTGATAATTCACTTGACTTCCTCCACCCTTAAGTCCCACGGATGTTTTAAAACACTGAGTGTATCCTTCATTACTTTCCAGTTGTTTCGTGTAAGTGTAGTGGAAACAAAAGAGACGAGAGCCCAGATAACTTGGTCTGCATTCAGGCTCTACCTCGGAAGGGCTCTGTGAGTTGGGTATGTCTCCTACTCCCTTTGGGATTGAGGATCTTCATCCCACTATTTTACAGGGTGAATGGGAGGTTCAAAGATGGAGCAAGTGCTTGGTACATAGTAGGTGCCTAACAAATAGTACTTATCAGTTCTGAGACTGTATCTCCATGAAATTATGACTGTCTCTCACACATCTCTTAAACTCCAAATGGAATAGTTTTGGGTTCTTACAGTAAATAGATAACATATGTGGTGGTTGACTGATTTGCTGATTTCTTCCCTGCAAAACTGGAAATGTCCTTGTTTCGATTCCCATGTTTCTTATGCCTTCCCTACTCCTCTCATCCCCAATTTTGGGGCAAGTGGTAGGAAGGCCTTTTCCCTATTTGCCCCATCGATTCCAAAAATAAATTCCAGAAGAGCATGTGTCCATTTGCTTGCTTATGGTATTTTAATTTTTTGATGGCTGGGGGTAAGAAGAGAACTCTTTAAAGAAAAAAAAAATCTCCCCACAGAGTACGGTTCACAAAATTCATGACCTGAGCTGATTTGAGAAATAACAATCTGCCTCTATTTCAGAAAATAAAGTGATGACTCACTCACTAAGATGGGCTGAATTTTCTTCCTCTGTGCTTTGGGATTTCTAACTATCAGAGAATTTCCCTTGGGATTTTCCCCAAAATCTTTATTTGCTCCCAACAAGCTTTAAACAATCTTCTATTTTCTACTCCTTTTAAATCTGTCCCCTTTTATTTTAACTAATAACAAGTTACTTCTCACGAGTTCCTTCTATGAAAAGAAAACCTCAAAGTGGATGCTAAAATGCTTAAAATTCACTTTAAACCCTTGCCAGGCCTCTTTTGTGAGACTACACTGAAATCACCCTGGATGCAAGGTCTCTCCTGCTGACTTTGAAGTTTGTAGATGGACAAAACAAAACAACAAAAAAAGCAGGGCTCTGATCCAACAAGTGCCCTTTGTGGGCTGGTTATGACTGTACAAAAATTTCAAGTAAAATTGGCATAAATTAGAAATGCTGTTCTTTAAAACCCAACCTAATGAACCATCATTATCTTGTCATGCTAGCTGACTAATTAGCTATGCCCCACTGCCTCACATGACTTCCAAACATTTTAGTTGCTTATAATGGACAGGAAGGGGCGACAGTGTGTGCAATTCTACAATGTCTTCGCTTGAGAAAGAAAGTATAAAAGGTTAGATCTTAATTCAATGAACTTCACACATACAGGCCAAGAGTTCTAAGACAAGCAAACTGTACCTTTTTGGATAATTCTCATGAGGATAAAGAAATACTAAGGCTTTCAAATTAAGTGCATTTATCTATCAGTCATGGGCAGCACCGAAAATTATTTTAAAATTCCTTGCCAAGTGACTCTTCTCTCTTCCAAAAACTTTAGGGAAAATGGATAAAGAATATGTTAACTTCCTTTTCTTTTTGAAAAGAACAAAAAAGGACAATGTTGTTCATTTATACATTGTCCAGTTATGGGAAAAAACCCATTAAGAATCTATGTTTTTCTTTCCATTCAGTAGTTATTCCCAATGTTTCTTGTTATTTCTGTGACAGTATAAGATCTTTACAATGTAAGGTGTATAATAATGAACTAAGAGATCTGAGTAAAACCTGAGAGAGTATTCACAACAGGGGTGTATTCTATACCATCACAGTCTCTTCCAATCAAATCACTGTGCACTCTGATTGTTGGGCTACTAGACCATAAATGAGCTCTGTGCCATTCTCTTCTCTTATACTCACTGCAGTTCAGCCTCCATGCTAACAATGTTTTAGCCACTTTTCTCTTAACAGCCAAAAGCTCATCCCATCTTACTAACAGAGCTGGTAAGACCTTAGAGGTAGCATATTCTAATTGCCATGTTAAAAATAATAAAAAAGCAAAACCTGAAATCCTGAGAGGTTCAATGACTTGCCTAAGTTCACATAACTTGGACGGGTTAGCACCAGGACTAAATCTGGGTGTGGCTCCCACTCCTGTGGCTTCTCCCTCTTTTATGATGTAACTGGAATTTCAGACTGTGGGGAGCACTGGCCCAAGGTAGCAAGTAAGTCCCTCAGCTCAGATACTTGGTGGATGAGCCTCAAAAGCATGGATCAATTTGGCCTCTGAAGGGATCCCCAGGGTCTGTCTCTATGTGCCGAACCACTTGTGCTCTCCAGCCAGTACACTACAGTATAAACAAAGGAATACCAGGGCACATCCAGCCACGGGATGAACACAGGCACTGAAGATTTTTGGGAGAAAGAAGTTTTATATTAAAACAGACATAAACTATATTGTGGTGCATAAAACCAAATTTGCTTTTCCCCCCTCAAGATAAAACACTGTATTTCCAGGAAATTTCAAAGTCTCCCAGGGTCTTTCGTTCCTCAATCAACTTTATGCAGAGATGCAGTCCACATTTATTCAATTATATATTCTCAAAAAAGGTCTGTGGGGAGAGGGCAATTACTAGTCACAGACCCCACTGTGAGGAAGCCATGCCAGGGAGACTGTGAAAGATGATTAAGGAATCTGCTGGCCCCTCAGCTCCTGCATGCTGTCTCATATTCCAAGGATCCCACTACTCTGAAAGTGATTCCAGTTTAAATATATGTGTGTATGGCCATGTATGTGTACACATGACATCATAGCCCCTAAACACAAGCCGGTTACTTTGGTGCTCAAATGAATAAATAATGTTCTGGAGGGAAAAGCACCCAGATATGTAAGCCTCCATCATGGAATCTTCCTAAGCAACTTTCAAGGGCATTTCTGCCTATATGCTACTTGCACCTAATGTGATGACTTAACCACCCAATAAATTCCAACTCTACTTCCAGGGGGTAGGTTTGAAAAGGACTAGAAGGGAGATGTAGGGTGGTGGGAGGCTCGGAAAATACGGGAATGGGGTGATACGTTAGCAAGTGGCTTGGGGTAGGCTTAGGGAAACCCAGGGCATCTTTGATTGTGAGTAAAGATGACCAGGAAGATCTCATACAAGAGATACCTAACACACACTCTGGCCCATCTAAATTAGAGGCTGATAACTCCTCAGGTGGAAGTACCCTAAGGCAATCATATAGTCAACAGAGAGTAAGAACTCTGATACATAATACAATCTTGAGAGTTCATGCAAATAGTGTGAGCGCCTACATGGAAGCCTGTGTGGAGGGGGGCAAGGGACCTGGGGTGGAGAGATTCTGAAGGAGTTAGGATTATAGTCAAGGGATCTCCCTCCCTCCCTATGTTAGTTTTTGTTCTTACTTCTATGACTACTGACAGTTGAACCTCTCCCCAAGCTACTTCCCAATTCCTACATATCATATATATATAATAAACAGAATGAACAAAAGGAATATGGTAAACAGGTATAAAGCTTAAAAGTTAACTGCTAGACAATATAAACTATAAATATATGGAGAATACAAACTATGAATACTTTTTTCACTTGCTAACAACCAGCATATGAGGAAAAAAATGTATTTTATACATTGTCTTCATGTTTCCAGTGCTATTAAAAAAGGGAGTACCGGCTGGGCGCGGTGGCTCACACCTGTAATCCCAGCACTTTGGGAGGCCAAAGTGGGTGGATCACGAGGTCAGGAGTTCAAGACCAGCCTGGCCAAGATCATGAAACCCTGTCTCTACTAAAAATACAAAAATTAGCTGGGCACGGTGGCAGGAGCCTGTAATCCCAGCTACTTGGGAGGCTGAGGCAGGACAATAGCTTGAACTCGGGGGATGGAGGTTGCAGTGAGCCGAGATTGTGCCACTGCACTCCAGCCTGGGCAACAGTGAGACACCGTCTCAAAAAAAAAAAAAAAAAAAAGAGAGAGAGAGAGAGGGTACCTGTGGAATTTCAGATAGGTTAGACAGAAGGTTTATTCACTACTCTCTCCTCAAGTGAATGCTTGAGGTAGAAAATAATTATCAAGTATGAAGAAAGTAGCCTTTGAATGTCAACTGGAATTCCTAGCTCCTCAAATGTCTTTAACTAATATTTAGACTAAAAGAACCCCTTACTTTCCATGATCCATGTTGGGATAAAGGGTGTAACAGAATTTTGAAAATATTTATAAAATAGGCTCCATTGAAAATTCCCCCCAAAAGCTCTAAGAGAGCAGACCTCAAATACAAGTTTATTTTCAGATGCATTATTAAATGCTTCACATTTTTTACTTCAGCAGAAGCATAAACACAAAAGCCTGTTCCATGACCCTAAAGACAGGATTTCCTTGAATGACGCGCTAATGAAAAATGCAAACCAGTGGAAGTTTTGACTCATTGCACCAGGGTCTGCAACATTCCAACCAAAGATCTGCCCTGGACCAAGAGAGAAATCACTCCTCAAATCAAAAGTTACCCTTAACCCCTTGCGTTGAGAATATTTCTGCTTTTGTACAACATGGAAACAGAAAAAGATCCATCCCCAGAAATACCTGATTTTTACTAATACGAATATGAATTTACTAATATGAATAGCTCCCTTTGACTTGGGATATAGTGTCTGATTATGTGTGTTGATCACAAAACTTACCTTCAAAATGCCCAAATTCAGAGATCAGGTGGCCAGGTTCTGTACCAAAGGGCCACACTTTTCTCCTAGCTATAGCTAACTGAACCAGGGAAGGGAGCATGACCCAAAGGCTTCCCAGCAACCCAAGATGTGGCTGGAGGAAAAAAAGATGAGCTGGGCCAGTCAGATCCCACCCTCTCAGGAATTTGAACTAGAAAAGAGAATTTGACAGAGAAGAGACCATGATGGGCCATGCACAAATTTTACTGAAGGAACACAAACTACAACTAGGTGTAGAAAAAAGATACAACAAGCAAAGGCAAGTCTGGGTACAGCATGAGTGTGAAGAGAACAAAACATAAATACAAAAAAGAAGACATCCTTGAGAGACACCAGGAGGTGGCTGGAATTAATCCCCCACCAACCACCACTTTTGAGTAAGTTTAAATGAGCCTTTGCTCACTTAGGGAGCCTAACTGAAATGGTTCTCTCTGTTATTTTATTTAAGCCTAAAAACCCTATGAAGTGAGTATTATTAACCTCTGCAGGCCACAGAGCTATTAAGTAGCAAGATCAGGGAATCAAGCTCAGCAATGTCTTGCTCCACATCCTAGGGCTTATTCACCATGCTATATGCATTCCACAATAACAACTACCAGCGCCTTCTACCAACTACGCACAGAGGGACACTTTACATCTGTTTTACAACAAATTTGCCTTGAAAAGTGGGCATATTTCACAGATGAGGAAACCGAGGTTCAGAGCAGTTCAGTGTGTCTAAAGTAACATAGGCAATAATGACAGGCCAATGACTCACACACATTCTTCTTGCTACAGACCTCTGTGGTGCACACACTGACAACTTAGGTTCTAGCCCCTGTTAAAACTAGTGAGAAGGAAAAAACCACAACTGGAAAAGGCAGAGGATTCCTAAATATGATGGACAGGACATGGTGTGGAGGTCAACAGAGAGACACAACACACGTCTTTCTTGAGTGCTACCTCCAGATAAGGAGAAGAGAATGAAATTTCAGAACATCAGAGATGGGCTTAACCTAAAGGCAAATCAAATCAAGAATGCTAGCTAAACAACGGAGGCTCCTAAATAGGATTGGAAATGGAGAGAGAAAAGTGCTGATGTTTCATTTCACCTGGTCCTTCTGTGGTTGACCTGTCAGAAAACGCTGCTGGGATCTATATAGGATCCTGTGGTCACCAGCACTCTGTCCAGATGGACACGACTCTCAGGCCAGCCAAGTCCTCTCAGTCAGCAAAGGCAGTCGTGCGTGCCAGGCAGCTGACTTGGCTAGCAGGACTTATCCTCCCTTTCCTCTGCCTGCTTAGATACCAATAGTGCTTGGAAGGAAAAGTGGCCCGAGCAACATCTCTGACTGTGGAAGCCTACTTTGTCTCTCCTTTCTTGATCAATACTAGCAAGCAATGTCTAAGCTTTTTTTGGAACTATAACTGTATTCTTGAGATGTTACCAGATATTCACGCACAACATATTTCATTTTGTTTCAATTCACTTCACTATGTGCTAATAAATAATGTGTTTGCTCCTCATCCTCAACCCATGAATACGAACATGAGAAAGGGTGAATCCTTCCCTTCTAGAAGCATGCCGGGTGACAGTGCTGGTGCATCACAAGTAAACCACAATGTCAACACACGATGATCACTATGTATGCAAAGGGGTTCCAGAAGCCCTACTTGGGTGAGTCAGGGAGAATGTCCTGGAGAAGGTGGCATTTCACCATCTTTGAAGAGTAAATGACCCCCAAGCATCAAAGGAAAAGAAAAACATCTTAAGAAAGGGGGAGGAACACAGGCAAAGTATGGGAGGAGAAGCTATGAAGACTAAAATTACTGGTGTACAAGGAAGTGGTAAAAAAGAAAAAGATCTTTCAAACAATATTGTGAACTGAACCAAGGATGTGGCCCTTTTCTCATGGCAACAAAGGGCTGCTGGCAGCTTTAAATAGGAACTGTGATGGGGGAGCTTGTTCCCTTCAGTTCCCCAGAGCACCTAGAGCAGGCAGAATAACAGGAGATGCTCATAAATGTTTCTAGAAGTGAATGATTAAATAAGCAATCAGGATTTGGGAGGGTGTCCCATCATACTTTCCCCAAAACAAGATAAAGAAGCAAAGATGGGCCGGGTGCGGTGGCTCACCCCTGTAATCCTGGCACTTTGGGAAGCTGAGATGGGAGGACTGCTTGAGCCCAGGAGCTTGAGACCAGTCTGGGTAACATAGCAAGACCTCATCTCAACTAAAATTTTTAAAAAAGTAACAGGGTGTGGTGGTACACACCTACAGTCCCAGTTACTCATGAGGTTGAAGCAGGAGGTTTGTTTGAGTCTAGGAGTTCAAGGCTGCAGTGAGCTATGATGGTGCCACTGTACTCCAGCCTGGGTAACAGAGTGAAACCCTGTCTTTTAAAAAAAAAAAAAAAGGCCAGGTTTGGCGGCTCACACTTGTAATCCCAGCACTTTGGAAGATTGAGGTGGGCAGACTGCTAGAGCCCAGGAGTTCAAGACCAGCGACCGGCTTGGGCAACATGGCGAAACCCTGTCTTGCTAAACAAAAAGTAGCCAGGTGAGGTAGCACAAGCCTGTGGTCCCAAGTACTTAGGAGACTGAGGTGGGGATATCATCTGGGCCTGGGAGGTCGAGGCTGAAGAGCCAAGACTGCGCCACTGTACTCAAGTCTCAAGCCTGGGCAAAAGTGAGACTGTCTCCCCTGAAAAAAGCAAAGAAGGACTTCCAGCGTTACAGCATAAAGCATGTAGAAGTTCTGGATAAAGTATGGCTAACATCCATAGTGAGTAACCAGTAAGCATGTGAGGTGATTTTTGCCACAGCCCTTTTCCATTGTTTTGGTAACCTAAGGGAGCTTAGGTTTCAACACTCTTGTAGAGACAGCAAAAAATGACCCACAGATGGGGGGTTGAAACTTAGATTCCCTCCCAAAGTTGGACCTCTTGAGGGACTACAATCTCAATGAAAGGTGAACTAGGGAAGAGAAAAATCCACCCACCAGCACAGGGAGATGCAAGAAAGCTGGTCTGTCTCTAAGCTGGGGGTAGGAGTGAAGGTGCGGCTGGAGGAGTCTGACCTGAGATTACATAACTACTGGTCAGTGATTCCACCTGAGTGGAATCCACTCTCAAGCTGCAAAGTGATTGTATACAACAGGGGTCTAGACATTCAGGGATGAGGGGAATCATATCAGTGACTTAATCTCAAATAAGTGGTTGTAGGGGGAGGGTTCTGTGTACTGTACTTGCCATTTTTCAGAAAGTTTGGGATCTTTTAAAAAATATTTTTAAATGAATTAAATAAGCAGTTTGGAGCTGGAAGCACCCCAGGAGAATCAAATGCAAAACCACTCTGGAAGGTAATGACTCAAATCAAGCCATATAAATTTCCCACAGAGAAAGCCCTCCTGATAACAAGATTACCTTCCAAAAATATAAAAACATTGAAGAATACAATTTACCATGGGAGAGAACCAACAGTTATAAAAAACAGAACTAATTTCCCCAATAATTTGATTTAATACAGTTACTGAATACATGACACAATTTGTAAAAATAAAGACCTAAATAGTAAAATAAAATGAGAATAAAAATGAGAAAAGAACAAGACACTATGAACGATAGACAGATATAAATACACATTAAGCACGTCTAAAATATAAAAAATATGTATCAAAGGAACCATTAAAATAGCTGATGAGGGAATTAGTTAACTGGAAGATATATCTGATGAAATTATCCTTAAAATGAAGCACAGAGAAAGAAAAAGTAGGATAATAAGTGAGGATAAGAGACATAGAAGATAGAATGAGAAAGCTTAATATTAACCTAAACCTACAGGTACCGCCGCCACCCGCCCCCTCAAAAAAAAAGTAGTCATTAAGAGGACAAAGAAGTAGTACGGCCCAGAGTGAGATTCCGTCTCAAAAAAACAAAACAACAACAACAACAACAACAAAAACTAGTACAGCCCCTTTTCATACACTCCAGTTGGGGAAATCCTTGTAAAAAAGAATCTATTGCTCAACTCAAGCCTACAGTTAACCCTAGTGACAGCTCCTAGATCTAATGAAGTTCAAGGAAAACGAGAGTAACAAGAGCTATAGTAGTCAAGCAATTCATGGACCTTGAAGAATAGGGGAATAAATGGTATGTTGTGATATAATACTGACAGCTAAGACTTACTGAGTACTTAGCCTGTGCAAACACTGTAGTAAGCTCTTTAGATGAAGAATCACATTAGATCCTCCCAAAAACCCAATGAGATGGGAATAAGAATATGATGATGATTTTACAGATAAGGAATGTTAAGCACCTTGCCTGCAGTCACACAGCAGGTAAATGGAGGGGCTGGAAGTCATCTCTACAGCTAGGCTCTTAACCATTCTGTTATCTCAGCAGAACCCCTCTCCCTTGATAAAAATCTACTTTGTAATTAATAAATAAATTACGTGTTGAAGGAACTCCTCTACCCTATGCTTATAAAAGCATTGTGGTCAGGGTGGAATATCCTTTGCCCATTAGGTAGAATATTTTCCTTCACAAGAGTAGGGAACTTAGTTGTGACTGATATATTTTCTCCTTGAGAAAATCTTCCCGTAAGTAGTCTACACAAGGGGATGTTGGGTGAGGCCCTCTCTCTAGAGAGAAACTCAGGAAGTGTCCAGCCCAGAACTGGTAGGAGCAGCTAAAAAAGTAGTCTTTCCTAAAACCATGACCCTTCTTTGTGGCTAGTGGTGTTACACAAAGCAACATGGCAGCACAAGTTCCATAAAGGTGGTGCTCCATTCCCTCTGTCCAAGCATCTCACTTCCATACACCCCAAGGAAATTGGTCACTAGGAGAAAAGTGGCTAATAACTCAAAGTCGATTACAGATCTGATGGTTTCAGCCAAAATACAGACACAATCTCTGCAGATCCAGTAACACAGAAATGATTTAGTAAATTAAGGAACATCTCTATATGATGATATTATTATGTGGCCCTCAAAATAAGACTGTATAGGCCTGGCACGGTAGCTCATGCCTGTAATCCCAGCACTTAGGGAGGCTGAGGCAGGCAGATCACTTGAGCCCAGGAGTTCGAGACCAGCCTGGCAAACACAGCAAGACTTTGCCTCTACAAAAATATTAAAAAATTAGCCAGGTGTGGTAGTGTGCACCTGTAGTCCCAGCTACTTGGGAGACTGAGGTGGGACAATCACTTGAGCCCAGGAGGCAGAAGTTTGTAGTGAGCTGAGATCATGCCATTATACTCCAGCCTGGGTGACAGAGTAAGATCTTGTCTTAAAACACACACACACACACACACACACACACACACACACACACACACAACTGTGTAACTATAGAGCAATATTTGTATTATTTTAAAGAAAAAATGCAAAATTCAACATGGCATGTATTTGAAGATGGTAACTGTTAAAACAATGTATACAAGCAACAAAAACTAAAAAATAATAACTAAAAATAGTTGGGTTAGAGTAGTGGGATGGTAGGTGATCTTTTCTCTCCAAATATTTAAAAAATTCTATTGTTGCATGGTATACTACATTTAGAGGGGAGGCATTCAGGCTCCTTGATAGCACTCCAGTTTAAGAATCATTTGCAGTCTCCACAAAATTATACCACTGTTTGTTAAACGAAATTCTTTCCTTGAAGCATTCCCCCATCAATTTTGCCAATGTTAGCTTACATTATGCAGGACAAGAGCAATATCAAGTTACTTAACATGATTAGTGAAATCTGAAGGAGGAGGAGGGAGGGTGGAGAAGGAACAGTCGAAGGCACTTAAACTACTAACAAAAAAAGTACTGTGGCTTGTACATAAAACCATTATTGGCCTCCATAAGGCATTATCAGTCCAATAATACATTTCTGTTTTAGACTTTTAAAGAAGTGTACTTGAAACCAGAACGGGCCTTGAATTTCAAATACATAGAACTAAAGGAATGCTGCAGTGGGAGAATTAAGGCCAACTGAAATTGGCCTTTTGTCTAGGATGCATTCTTTAGACTTAAGAAAAAGGCAGAGTCTGGTTTAGCTGTGGATAAATTTGAAAGTAAAATCTGAGGTTTGCAGAATTACCCACACACCCAGAGAGAGAAGGCCAATGCAGATTTCTGTGATACAGTTTCCAAGTAAAATAGCCATTCTGTGACCTGACTGTACCTCTAGCTCGAAGGAAGCAAACAAAAAAATTGTTAGCAGGATGTCCTGGGAATACAGATAGTGACAGTTCAAGTGGCTGTCTACACATGCTCACAGGGTCAACAGCAGGAAAGAAACAAGAATGTTAAACTTATGTCCCAACAGATTAAACTGCCTCCCAGTAATACATGCCACCTACCAAAGTCCCTCTCCAAGTTTCATACTGACATAGTGGTCATCTCAGCTTAGTGTAGCAAACCTAGGTTTTCTAGGTTTTGATAACTATGTGTGACTGTCTCTTTCACCCCTAAGGGGGTCACTATTAGATGAGGGGTCACTATTAGATGAGGCACTGTCCTGGGAAAGTTGAAAGGTACGTAAAGGTCAGGGTCTCTGGTTATATGAACAGGCCTCTGGATTCATGCAAGGGTAGAATTACTTTTAATTTTTGTCTTATCTGGTCTCTGGTACCTGCATTAGATAAATGTGCTAAGTGTGTGTTCCAAGCATCCAGGATCACAAAATTTTGAGGCATTCGTTCCAAATTAAATATCAGGCCAGGCATGGTGGCTCACACCTATTATCCCCGCACTTTGGGAGGCGAAGGCAGTTAGATCACCTGAGGTCAGGAGTTCAAGACCAGCCTGGCTAACATGGTGAAACCTCATCTCTACTAAAAATAGAAAAATTAGCCAGGCGTGGTGGCCCACACCTGTAATCCCAGCTATTCTGGAGGCTGAGGCACAAGAATCGCTTGAACTTGGGAGGCAGATGCTGTAGTGAGCTGAGATCGTGCCACTGCACTCCAGCCTGGGTGACAGAGCGAGACTCTTGTCTCAAAAAATAAAAAATCAAACCAAATCAAATAAAAAGTTATCAAACATTTACAATAAAGTACCAAGCTAAGTCACTCCCCTATATGGGCCCATGTTTCCCCCTCCAATAAGATGAAACTTTTTCTTTTGGTAAAGATCACACTAAATTCACTTCATTACCCATTAATATACATTGTGACCTGCAGTTTGAATATTTCTGCAGACCCTTGTAATTCTGATGGTTCCTAATTCTAACATTCTTTCTGCCTGATCTGTGTGATCTCAAGGAATCAGCTCTGTATGTAAAAGTGTAAAGAAATAACTTCCCTCATTTAAAAGGTTAATTGGATAACCAGTGTAGAGACAAGTAACTTATAAATTCAAAGCTTTTCACTTTGCTCATATTTTGCTCTATGTGCATAGAAACTGTCTTTCAACTAAAACATGCATAAGAACACAAAAACTAAACCAACTAGGCTAGATCTTCATCCTGTATGTTTCTTTGCAAGAAGGCAATTTGGTTCTAATATTTGAGTTTAATAAAAAACAAACAAAATCTATCCTAAACAGAGGTACCTAAAGAAGGTAATTTTTGTCCAACAGGTAGAAGCTGCTGGGAAAAAACAGTCCTTAGAAAAGAGTTACAGATTTTAGTCCACTGTTTCTCTCTACCTTTAAAAGCCATTTCCCTCATCTGCTCAAATTAATTTTTCCTAATGAATGGAGTTAATCCTCCTTTTTTGAAACAGAAATCTTTCCTGTAAGTATTACCTGAGAAGTAGTTCACCCTACAGTGTAAGATGAGTCACCAGCACACAGAACAAGTGCTGAACAATCCACTTGGCCAAACAAATCACAATGGGGGCAATCTGAGGATCACACCGTCCTGAAACAAGAATGGCTGCTCCTGGTCCCCAAGGATGGCCCACTGATCAGGAGAGCCTGCTGCCGGGCTGCTCTGATTTGGTCTCACTTGCCCTGCAAGCAACAAATCCTTCTCATTCCCAAGTCTTTATTCTTCCGATCAGCAGAGGGGCTGCTCGCTCCTAAAACTGAACTCGACCAGAAGAGCTATACTAACAAGTGCCCTAGACCCAGAGGAAAAGGGTGATGCTTCAGCACGTGTCAAGTTAAAGGGGCAGTTTATCCTATATGTACCTTCAACCTCACTCTACCCTTTTTAAAAAAAACAAGAACAAATTATTCTGATGTGCTATTAAGACACTGCACTGCTTGTAGGCCACACAGTTCCAAGGAATTTGTTTTTCTTTACCAAGAAATTATACATACCTTTTACATAGTTTTGATAAGAAGATTATTTACCACCCTCAAGGAAAAGGAGAGTAGGAAGTCAAAATCATTTCTTCCATTTCTACATGTACCGCTCAGATGCCTGGGCTATTCAGCTAACTTTGCAAATTAGCTTCCAACACCTACCAACCTGTATCTCCCCATTTCTTGGTCTTTTGTTTTTGCATCTTTTAGGAGTATGATACAAGCCCCAAGGTTTTTTAAATGAAACTAAATGTTAAACTATAAACGACGGGTTGATCACCCACTGAACTAAACTTGCTTTCATTACCAGGATTTCGTATCATTAGGAAATGGTTCCCAATGAAACTATACATTTTCACATAGTCATCCCTGCTTCAAAAATCACTAAATTTAGATTATCATTCTATTCTCTAGTATCCTGTTTATGAAGATTGTGTGCCACTCTGAGCTTTCCTCCCATTTTGTTATTTTTATAATGTATAAAATCTTTATGGAAATAAAAAAAGTCATGTTTTATAATGGAAGGGGAGGAAGCAAGACTTGCTGTCTCAAGTTGAATGATGAAGAAATAAAAAATAAAAATAAATTTAAAAAAAGACTTACTGTCACTAAAAGGCTGCGGTAAGCTCCAGTCCCAAATACTGGGGAGGCTGAGACAGGAGGATTGCTTGAGCTTGGGAGATCAGGCTGCAGTGAGGTGTGATCACACCACTGCACTACAGCCTAGGGGACAGAGCAAGACTCTGTCTCAAAAAAGAAAAACAAAAAATGGGCAAAGGACATGAATAGACATAAAAATGACCAGCAGGTATATAAAAAAAAATTCAACATCACTAACCTTCAGGAAAATGCAATTTAAAACCATAATGACATATCATCTTATCCCAGTTAGAATGGCCATTAAAAACACCAAAACAAACAAACAAACAAAACCCCTATGTTGGCGAGGACGTGGAAAAAAGGTAACTCGACACATCGTTGGTAGGAATCTAAATTAGTACAGTCGCTGTGAAAAAGAGTATGGAGATCTCTCAAAAAACTAATATAGATTCATCATACAATCCAGCAATTCCACTATCCCACTACTGGGTATTTCTCCAAACGAAAGGAAATCAGTATATAAAAGGGATACCTGCACCCCCATGTTTATTGCAGCACTATTCCCAATAGCAAAGATATGCAGTTAACCTATGTGTCCATCAACAGATAAATGGATAAAGAAGATGTAGTATATATACACAATGGAATACTATTTGACCATAACAAACAATAAAATCAAGTCATTTGCAATGACATGGATAGAACTGGATGTCACTATGTTAACTGAAATAAAGCAGGCATAGAAAGAACAATATCTTATGTTCTCACTCATATGTGGGAGCTAAAAATGTTGAGGTAGAAAGTGGAATGACAGATACTAGAGACTGGGAAGAGTATGTAGGTGGGAGAGAGAGAGAATAAAGAATGGCTGATTAACGAGTACAAACATACAATTAGAGGGAATAAGCTCTACTGTTCAGTGGCAGAGTAGGGTGACTACAGTTAACGACAATATATCGTGTATTTCAAAATAGCTTGAAGAGAGGACTAGAAATCTTCCCAACACACAGAAATGACAAATACTCGAGGTGATGGATACCCTAAATACCCTGACCTCATAATTACACATGCTATGCATGTAAGAAAATTTCACATGTACCCCATAAACATGTATAAATACAGTGTACCAATAAGAACAGAGGGGCTAATCTAATGGAGAAAGATAAAATCCTATCACTCATTTACCAAACAAATCAACAGATTTTTTTAAAGGTTAGTTTTAGTGTTGTAATTATCATTTCTTATCTTAAATCTAATATGAAGAAAGCCCATATGCTAAATCTCTTTCCTTTCTGAGGAAGGAGAAAAGCATCAAAATCAATTGAAAACCTTGAAGTTCAGCGGTCCCTCCCAAGGCAAGGTCATGCCTGCTTCCACTCAAGGTCTGCAGAAGGGGAAGGTAAGGAAGCAAAGTAGCAGGAGGCATCAGCAAGGAACTGCGGGGGGACATGTGGACTAGAAGAAAAATAAACCACATCCAATACACTGGCTGTGCATCAGAATTACTTGGGAAACTTGCTATAAACACAGCGGCCAGGCTTCTGAACCCAGGAGCTTGTATTAAGGAGGAGCTCACAGGATCTTGGTATCTGCTTCTCTGGGTATCTCTGGGCATCTCTGGGCATCCTGATGGAGGTTGTCTACAAACCTCACTTCCAGAAAACCTGGCTTATAATGTCATTCCTAAAGATGACAGAGCTGGTGAGATAGGTCACACTTCGAGGAGAACAAAGTAGTAGTTTCAACTGGTCTGTGGTGCGACCCAGACATTAGCCCACATGTAACACTCCCCAGGTGATTCCAATGGGCAGCCAGGGTTAACACTGCCCTGTCTGGTAACATCTGCCACATAGATAAAACCTTGCCTGTTCTCATTAAAAAAGCTCATCACTTCCTACTCCCAAGACTTGTTCAAAATCCCATTAGTCCTAGCATCCTCCATAGGATGAAGGGGGGCAGAGGAGCTGGGGTCCACGAGAAAAGTAAAGAGACCTGAGTTCTAGCCTTGGCTCAGCTACTAACTGGCTTTGAGATCTTGATTCTCAGTTTCCCCATCTCCAAAAAGGTAATGTTTGCAGTAAATTCCTTTAGAATGTAAAAGTCTATGACTCACAATACCTTATATAATCATTTTTCATTCTTCTCATACTAATGTATACCTCCCTGCCTGCACTGCTTTCCCTTGGGGAAGTACCAACTCAAAATGACAGCAAGCCTTGAAATTATTAGAGGATGACAAATGACTGATACTATGAAGATGAAAGAAGTGGCATGCATATCAATAAGGCATGAAAGATGGAGGTTCAACTTGGCCTTCTGGCATTTTTCAGTAAGTCCAAGTTTTCACTTACCATTACGGGGAAGTTTTGTTTTGGAGGAGGTGCAGAAATGGGGAGGTTACTATGATCTTTGGTAGAGAGGAGATAATAGCTGGCAAAGAACCAGGCTGAAGAATCAAACAGCTGTGGTTTATGGTCTGAACCCTTGCACCAGACCACTCAATCTACCTTAAATCCTAAACGGAAAACAGGTAAGGGGATACTTAACCCCATACTTATGCCACACAATATCAACTTGACATAGCAACCTCTGCCTCTCTTCTCACTATCGCATTCATTGTTGAGGATGTATCTTTGAGAATTAATACTGGATGACATAATATTTCATTCAAGTCCGAGTGATCAACCGAAGTTCACTTCCTTGGAAGCACGGACTTCTTTTCCTTAGCAGAGTACCAGGCACAGAGCAGATGTATGCTGAAGTGAACTGAAGGAATCTGTGTTCTCTGGCATAGAATCTTGATCCACATAAAGCCTTCCTGAATACCACCAGTACAGGATTGGATTGGCTCTTAGCTACACCTACTGTAGTTCTTATTTCTGTATACCTGTGGGTGGAAATGGAGGATAAACCTCTCTTCGCTTTTCCTCATAGTCCACTACCCTTAACTTGGAACAGAAACCATTTAGTGAGACATAATAAGCATAGACTCGAGACTGTAGCTCCATATTCAACTCAGAGCTGTGTTATTTTGTAGCTGGATGACCTTGAGCTACTTCTCCAACTTTTTTAGAGTCTTCATCTGTGAAACAGGAATGAATAATCCTAACCATCTCTAGATCTTAGACAAGAATGAAATGAGAGCATATACAAAGCTCTGAGCACTCCGAAGGCACTCAACAAATGGTAGCTCCTTTTCTTCTTCCAAATGCTTTGAAACCCACAACTGGGAGAAGTCTTCAGATGAAGTTATATTCCTGGCCCTAACAGAAAGAAGTTACAAATGGGTGAACAAAGAAGCCTGTAATTGGGCTTTCCACAGGTCAAAGAGAGCTAAAGAAAGCCACTAATTCACTTATCAAAGATTCCTGGAAGGCAGTAATAATGGCTTTGGGCAGCAGCACTTACGTACTTTCAGATGGATGACCCAGGTCAATACCCCTCTCTCAATTACCAGTCCCCTGAGGCATCCCAGCGCCCGCACACAAAAGCTCTCCTCCTGGCTAGCCTAGGAAGGAGAAAACACCTTCTAAACAGAGGTACACACAGGAGCTAAGAAGTGAAAAGGGTTTTAAAGGGGCCTTATCAACTTATAAAGCAATTCGTCCAAATTTTACTAGCAGGATGCAACTTCAGTTAGAAAAAAAACTACGTATATAAAGATTCTTGCACAATTAGAGAAACGTAAGCATTTCGATGCTTTTAAAATTATGTATGTTTAAATCTATTATATTTTCTAAATATTATCCAAATAAACATAAAAATGCTTTTAAAACAAATAAGGAGGCCATATCAGAGAAAAGATAGATTTATTTTGCTTTTTTGTTGTAACTCTCCAATGGAAAAGCCATGTAAAAAACTACATTCCTCACGAAGAACAACAGAACTGGAGGAGAACGTAAACCGTTACAACCAAGTAGAAGATAATACTAGTCACATTTTTTTGCAGAAGTAAAGGTACTGATAATGACCGGACTTCATCAGCGGCTCCAAGAACAGATTCTATGACAGAGTGATCAAGGAAAGAACCAAGTTTCAAAAAGGTAAGCCTCTTTAAGGGAAGAGTATGAGAAAGATTCAGCCCAGTTCCATGAATGGATGCTTTGCCCTGACAAAAGATGTCACAAAAAGAACCCTGGGGGCCTGACCTCTAGGTCTGGCATTGCTGCTAATAAATTATGATGTTCCTGGGCACAGCAAACTCCTAGAGCTGCATTCCTCATTTGTTTAAAAAAGAAGGCTGGGGGGCACTGGGCTGCTCCAGCTGTAACAATCTCTTCCCTTTCCTCTAAGTTCACAAAGTGATTCCATATACATTCTGCTACTGTGACAAAAGCCACATTAGTCTCCATTTTATAAAGGATAAATGATTTACCCCAGATCACACTGTAAACAAGTGCTAACAAGGACTGTAACTCTTAACTATGAATTCAAAATTTAGGCTTTTCTTCTACTGTAGCCAATCATGGACTACGAAGAACCAGCTTGCTAAGACATGTGATGGTCTATGCTACTGACAGGTATCCTCAGACAAAAAAGCTGGCATTTGTGTCCTGTAGGCTGATCCCAGGGTCTTCTGTGACAGTACCTCAGCCACAGCTGAGACAATCTGGAGTAAACACTTAGCCCGAATTCTGACCAAATGGATTTGTGATTGGGATTTGCAGGCCAAACATGAACTGAGAGCCAAGACTGCAAACACACACACACTCTCTCTCTCTCTCTCTCTCTCTCTCTCTCTCTCTCTCTCCTCTAACAAAAAAGCTCCATGGCAGCATGAGTGACCCTAAACTATGAGAAGGTAGAAAGTGTGAGTCAACAGAAATGAAGGAACAGAAATAAAGGGACAAGGAGAGCAGTGCACTGACAGTGCCAGGAGAGGTCTTGGCAGACACAGAAAACTAAGTGAACTCAATGGCAGACGATGGAAGGACTCTGCCTGCTGCTGAGGGAGGTCAGTCCCTGGGGTCCCTTGTCCATGTGCAGCCTAGCTGACTCACAATAGGTACGGCTTTGACAGTGTAACCCCACCCTCACCCGTCCACATCAGAATCACATGTGTGTGCTTTTCAATGCAGGCACCCAGGGCCCCCCATCCCAGACTCTCCAGATCAGAATCTCCTAGTTGATTACGATACATGCTCTAGCTGAGGACCACAGGCCACGGTAACCTGAGTGAGACTGGGAAGAAAGCAGCTGCCAAACAGCGTCAGCGAGAAAGGGGAACCAGTCTGCCCCATCCAGTCTGGCCATTCACCTAAAAGATGGTTTCCTGTAGCAGCCACTTGGTAATGAGGACAACGGCTATAGGCAACAGGAGAAAAACACCAATAACTATAAGCCATACTAGTTCTTCATATCCAGTGAATTTAAGACAACAAAAGATGAAGCAGATGAGGTTGAGAGGAAAGAACCAGAAAGTTCATTAGAAAAAATACAAATTCAAAATATGAATTCCATTTTTACCACATGAAAAATGTTTAGACAATCCCATCTTTAAAAATGTAAGCAGAAACAAACATTGAAAACTCCTAAAGACAAGCACAAAGTGACAGAGTTCTCATGACAGAAACAAAAAATAAGTGTCATAATAGTCTAAATCTAACAGGGCACCAAGAAGTCTAAAGAGTGGGAATAAAGGAAGTACAGATATAGAAATGGCTTTCAAATGCCTTAGGAAACACCACCAGCAAGCAGCCATTAGCTCCAATTGGGAAATGATTTCTGTAAGATTTCTCAAAAGAGCTTAAAAATTTGTCCCCAGATTACATAAATGTCTTTGCCACTCATATTGTGTCTGCTGACGAAGGGCTGTAGGCGTTTGTGGGCCCATCACATGGACGTAGCAGGACAGTTTTCAGACTGCCAGTGGAGTTCACAGAGATGTAGAGAGTGGCAGGGAGCCTCTCGGGAGGACCTCATCTGGGTAGAGCTCAAGGGAGCAAATAAATTCTTAGCCATGAAAGGAAGAAATCCAAAGTAGTCTGGTTCTCAGCGAGGCTGAAGATTTATTTCCCTGTGCCATGACAAGAGACCTAATAAGTGTGTTGAAAACCAGAAGAAAAAAGAAATCAAAGGGCCTTATAAAAGTTATGTAAATTAGTACCAATATCCCTCAAACCATGAGTTCTTTAACTCTCTATGATGTTAGATAGCATAAAGGGAATGAGCAATGTAAACACTTACTGCTGTGTTACACATGCTTTTCATTGTAGTAACATGAGCATTTCAAGGTCTTGAGTCCAGATCTTTAGGATGGACACGACCAACCACAGAAAGCTGTAGTCACATCCCATAATCTAGACATATTTTATTAAATTAAAAGGGTGTGGCAGGTTAAGTCCACCACTCCTGTGCTAAATGAAAAAAAAAAAGAAAATATGACCCTATCTAAAAACGAACTGCACTTTTTGCTGACATCAACAGCGTCAGGGTGGAAACAAAGAAATTACCCAGAGACTCACTGGCTTCTGTTTCATTAGAAACACATGAAGACAATATATGCCAATAAGAAAACATTCTTTGCAAAAGTCTTCCATGCAAATAAGCCTTTCTCTTTTTTTCCTTGATGCATCATCAAGTTTTGCAGCTAAGAGTGCAAATATTAGACTGGGACATACGATAAAAGAGTCGAGAGACACTGGACGAAAAAAACTCTAATTAATTCCTGGGATAGTTCATCCATATGCATTAAAAATCCTTTCTAAATATAAATATGCATGGGTGAAACAGAAGAGAGGGGGAGCTGTTGTTTCTGGGCCACCCAACATCTACTCACCGTACCCAGTAACCACTCTGGTGGCAGAACCAGAATTCAAATCCATGGCTTTTACCTCTTACTTTTAAGTCTTTTCATAAAGGCCCTCACAATTAGAGAGTGTTAGGAATGTTTACAAAGCCCTTCCTCATCCATTAGTTCATTCAAAACAATCCTTACAGACAAGCAAGGCAGGAACCCTCAAACCCATTTCACAGATGAGGAAGCTGAAGTAGAAAGTGTTATTGAAAGTGATACCCTAATAAGGTATCGAAAGCGATGTCTACCAAGGGACAGAACAAATCCTAGTCCCTCTGCTTGGCAGGTAAAAGCAAAATCTCCAAAATCAAGCCCTTGATTCACAATGAGACAGAGAGGGGAAAAAAAATGAACAGAAGTACACGAATCCTACACCTTCCTCTGAACTTTGTGGTTGCTATAGCCTAAAAGTACACGGGGGAGGCACAGGAAATTACTCTTTTCTCATGTAAGGTCTGAATCATACACCCAGCACTAGGGGTTCTGAAGTCACCCACACCTTCTGCCGAAATCTGCTTCTCTGCCAGATCCATGGCTGTCCCACATGGAGTCTTGAATATGGCAACGAGGGAATGTGAGGACTGGCTCACAAACCACAGTGGATGTTAATGGCAGGTGTTAGAAATCCACTTCTGCAGAGATAGTTAAGCATATTTTTAAATGGAGTGGGGGGAATGCAAATCATAAAAGCAGCATAGTGCAGTGAAAATAAATTTGCTTTTGAAACAAGCACAGGGTTCAAATTCCAGCCTGGGTGCTTATCAGCTGTGTGATCTCAAACAAGAAACTAACCTCTTTCAGCTTTAGTTCCTTCATCTATAAAACAAATAGACTTGACTAGATAATTTCTAGATCTTTCTCTATTGTAAAAATATTGTATAATTTCTATACTACAGATGAGAAAGAGTCAGCAATGTAGTAGTTGACAGAGAAGGAGAAAAAAGAGAAGTGAAGGCAGGGAGGAAAGAACATAGAGCGTTAAGCAGGAAACTGGTCCACTAAAATAGTTAGGGGCGTCCATAACTAAAGCGACCCTGAGCTATTTACAACCTTTTGCCTCTCTTGAACCAATAATCAGTATAAAACCTACAACTAAAAAGAGGAGATGGGAACTAACTTTTATAAACATCAACTATGTGCCAGGTTAGAAACCTGAGT